>NC_056751.1:425939299-426310751 GCF_019279795.1 Protopterus annectens
CTTATGTTGATCTGGATGATAAAATTCTCCAGTACTATTGATATATTGACAGAAGTTAGTGTCCACATGATGATGTACAATGTTTAGTATAGTTTCTCTTATTTGTTTTTGGAACACAAAGACGTTGTTTTATGGATGTCATATTTTTAAAAATAAACCTAGGTTTTCCTTCTATTATACTTTCCAATGCTCCATCAGTGGTTACAATTTGCAGTGTTTCCAGTGTTTTTCTATAGTGTTAATATATTCTCTGATGTCATTTGAGTAACGTAGACTCATTTTAATGCCTTTGGTTGCATCTTTGTGTGTTCACAGTACTCCCTATAATATCCCTTTACTGTAATAAGGTGTAGTTTTGCTGCTTCTTAAGTCTTTAATATTCTTAATAATATTATTAATTGCTGTTTTATCATAACCTCTGGCAGTAAATGCTTGTTCCAAGTATTCGGTTTGTTGAACTAAGTCATCACTGTCAACATTTAATCTTGATGCTCTATACATTTGACTGTTTACTAAACTTTTAAATACATGTGCAGGATGCATACTTTCTTTGTGTAAAAACTTGCTACAGTAGTGTGGCTTTCTATATAATTTTGTACTGAAGTTTCCTACTGTGTCTATTAAGACACTAACATCTAAGAAATCTATAGAATGTTTAGATTGAGTGTGTGAAAATTTAAAAAAAGATGTGGTATTATTAATATATTGTACAAACATTTCTAATGAATCAACAGTTCCTTTCCAAAGCAGAAAAATATCATCCACAAAACGTCTATAGAAAACCACATGTAAATTAAAAGGTCCTTTAAACACATGTTCCAGTTCCCAAATGACTAGTACTGTATTGGCGTAGCTGTTAGCACATGGTGTGCCCATAGCTATACCATGTTTCTGCCAGTATATTTTCATTAAATACAAAGATATTATTCTGTAAAACACAGTCCGTGCCTACACTCTCTTCTTCACCTCTCTTCCACAGTCGCCGTTACTCTGAACTATTGACCCCAAGTATTTAACCTCATCCACCTTCGCCACCTCTACTCCTTGCATCCTCACCATTCTTCTATCCTCCCTCTCATTCACACACATATATTCTGTCTTAGTCCTGCTGACCTTCATTCCTCTTCCCTCTAGATCATATCTCCATCTCTCCAGGGTCGTCTCCACCTGTTCCCTACTCTCACTACAGATCATAATGTCATCTGCAAACATCATAGTCCATGAGGACTCCTGTCTGATCTCGGCTGTCAACCTGTCCATCACCATTGCAAATAAGAAAGGGCTCAGAGCTGATCCTTGATGTAACCTCCACCTTAAACGCATCCGTCACTCCCACCGCAGACCTCACCGCTGTCACACTACCCTCGTACATATCCTGTACCACTCTTACATACTTCTCTGACACTCCTGACCTCCTCATGCAATACCACAACTCCTCTCTAGGCAGCCTGTCATATGCTTTCTCCAAGTCTACAAAAACACAATGCAACTCCTTCTGACATTCTCTGTACTTCTCCATCAACACTCTCAGAGCATACATCGCATCTGTAGTGCTCTTTCCCTGCATGAAACCATACTGCTGTTTACTAATCATCACGTCCCTTCTTAACCTAGCTTCCACTACTTTCCCATAACTTCATGCTCTGACTGATCAATTTAATCCCTCTGTAGTTACTACAGCCCCTCTGTAGTTACTACAGCTCTGCACATCACCCTTATTCTTAAAAATCGGTACCAAAGCATTTTTTCTCCATTCCTCAGGCATCCTCTCACTTTCTAAGATTTCATGAAACAATCTGGTTAAAACTCCACTGCCATTTCACCTAAACACCTCCATGCTTCCACAGGTATGTCATCTGAGCCAACAGCCTTTCCATTCTTCATTCTCTTCATAGCTATCCTTACTTCCTCCTTGCTAATCCATTGTACTTCATGATTCACTATCCGTACATCATCCAACCTTCTCTCCCTCTCATTCTCTTCATTCATCAACCCCTCAAAGTACTCTTTCCATCTCCTCAACACACTCTCCTTGCTTGTGAGTATGTTTCCCTCATTATCCTTTATCACCTTTACCTGCTGCACATCTTTCCTAGCTCGGTCCCTCTGTCTAGCCAATCGGTACAGGTCCTTTTCTCCCTCCTTAGTGTCCAACCTTTCATACAATTCTTCATATGCCTTATCCTTAGCGTTTGCCACCTCTCTCTTTGCCATGCACCTCATCTTCTTATACTCCTGTCTACTTTCTTCATCTCTCTGACAATCCCACTTCTTCTTTGCCAACCTCTTTGCCTGTATACTCTTCTGTACATCCTCATTCCACCACCATGTCTCCTTGTCATCCTACCTCTGTCCCGATGTGATACCAAGTACCTTTCTAGCCGTCTCCCTTACTAGCTCTGCTATAGTTACCCAGCTATTTGGTAACTCTTCACCCAGTGCCTGTCTTAACTCATCCATGAACTCCACCTCACTGGCACACACTCATATGCACATACACGCGCGTGCACACATATATACACACACACACACACACACACACACACACACACACACACACACACACACACACACACACACACACACATACACACACACACAGACACTCACACATGTATACACACACACACACACACACACACACACACATATATATATATATGTATATGTGTGTAATATATATATATATATATATATATATATATGTGTGTGTGTATACACGTGCGCACACACACATATACATATATATGCATATGTATATATATATATATATATATATATATATATATATATACATATGCATATATGTATATATATATATATATATATATATATATATATATATATATATATATATATATGTATATATTGCACACACACACACACATACACATATATATTGTACACACACACATGTACACATATATATATATATATATATATATATATATATATATATATATATACACACAGACACACTCACACGTATATACAGACACACACACACACACACACACACACACACACACACACACACACGCATATGCAGGCACGCATATATACACATGCGCACACACACACACACACCCACCCACACAAACACATATACACATATGCAAACGCACACACACGCATATATATATATATATATATATATATATCTACGCACACACACACACACACACACACACACACACACACACACACACACACACACACATATATATATATATATACACACACACACACACACACATATATATATGTGTATATATATATATATATATATATATATATATATATATATATATATACACACACACACACACAAACACGCGCACACCTATATATACACTCACACACACATACAGAAACGCACATACACACACACACACACACACACACACACACACACGCATACATATATATATATATATATATATATATATATATATATATATATATATAGATCTATATACATATATATATATATATATATATATATATATATATATATATACACATACACACACGCATATAGATTTGTGTATGGATATAACGGCTGGGAGTTATATCTATACACAGTGTTGTACAGCAGAAGATTTGATTAAATACGTTCACATGTAGATAACATGCTTTTTATAAACATTCTAAGCTTTTCACTAATCACAACAATTTTAAATTTGCCATTTTAGAACAGATCTCTATTAGCCCAAAAGGTGGACTGTGGGAAACCATTGTTGAATACAGGGAATTACAGTGACAGTTAAAACTAAATGCAGACAAGCCACCTGGGCTGAATGACAATATTTTAATTGAGAATGTCTTTAAGGTAAGGGCAGCTAAATTATAATGCCCTACAGGTTTAATAAAGATTTTAATAAAACATTACTTTATTGATTCTAGTTAAGTATCATATACAGTATATTGAGGATGATGCATTTTTAATTTTAAAATTTTAAATTCACATGATTTCATATTATTTACTTATTTCATAATGTTCAGTTTTTATTTCTGGCATCAAATACGACAGTAATTTTTAATTGGACAAATATATGGTTAAGTCTCCTTTAAGGTAATTTCTTTGAGACTCACTTTTGAATTATTCATCAATTCTTGCATCTCTTTGAATATTCATTCCATTTAGTGTTCAGTTTGATGCTGAAAACATTTTTCTAAAAATTGAGCTAACTTCTCTCTGCCACCCAAGAAATCGGGAATGCTGCCTAGCAGCATGCCTAAAATGGCACCACAAGGAGATCAACAATGAGAATCATGAGCACCAAGAAGTTTCAATGAGGAGTATTTTCCAGGAAACAAAGGATATGAAGGAGGTATTTACATACTTATATTACTTAAAAAGGTTATGTACTCACCATAACGTTCCATCTGAGTAGTTAGACTTCATTTGTCATCAACCTGTGGGATGTCTGATCCAGATCGGATCCGAGACAGCAGTTTCACCAGCATCTGATCCGAGCTCCAAGCTCCTCCTCTTATCTATAATACCGCTCCATCTCCTTCCTTCCCTCAGATTGAGTTTGCTATACCCCGAACATGAACCTGACCCTAAAAACCTTCACAAACATGGGAAAACAGAAGAGCCGCAAGTCACCCTCTCCTGTCTGCCAAGCCAGAAAGCGCCAAAAGAAGGTCAGGTGGAAGGAGGGAGGGACGGTTGATGACAAATGAAACTACTCAGATGTTACGTTATGGTAAGTAAATTCTTTATCTGAAGTTAACTTCATTTGGTCATCAACCTGTGGGACAGAGTCCTTGGCTACCAACAAAAAACCCTGAGTGGCCCTCATGGAAGGATATTTCGGAACACCTCGGAGCCAAAGGATACTCGCCCTCTGGAAATAATGTCCAATTTATAATGAGAAATAAAAGTATGAGATGAGGACCAAGTAGCCGCAGAACAAATATCATCCAAAGACCCTCTAGACCAAAGGTAGCTGATGTTGCCATGGACCTGGTAGAATGGGCATTTATCCTACCTGGAAGAGACACGTTTTTATCTTTATAAACCTGAAAGATGCATAGGGAAATCCATCTGGCAATAGTCGCCTTAGAAACCGGTTTGCCCAGAAAGGGCGTAGCAAAGGAAACAAACAACTGGTCAGACTTGCGATGGGCTTTAGTCCTGTGTAAGTAGAAACGTAATTGTGTATGCATGTCTAACAAATGCAATTTATATTCACCCCAGTTCTGAAAATTTGGAAAAAAGACAGGTAAGTTGATTGATTGATTGATTGACTGATATTTGTCACCAAAGCCACTTTAGGTAGAAAAGAAAGATTAGTATGAAGGGAAACGGTGTCTTTATGAAAGGTCATATATGGAGGTTTTACAGATAATACTTGAATTTCTGATACTCTCCTAGCCGAGGTAATAGCCACTAAAAAGGCCGTCTTCGATGACAAAAATTTCAGGTCCACAGAAGCAGCAGGCTCAAAAGGTGGAGCAACCAAGGCTTGTAAAACTAGGGCAAGATCCCATGGAGGGGTAGGATCCTTAATCGGGGATCTTAAAAGAAAGGTACCTTTAATAAATAAACAAAACAGACTGGGTTTCCAAGACGGAAAAACTCCACTCTTTATTGGCTAGTACATACAACTTCACGCTCCACAAAACATGTGTTTTCATCCAGGCACCTCCCAGACTTCATCAGAAAATACACAGAATGTGAAAAACCTGTTTAAGTAGTAAAAGGTTAACACTTAATAACTAATTAGTGGATAAAGCTATGCACACAACACAAATCACAAATTAAAAAGATGAAAGGGTTTCTTAAAAATATGAAGACATTTCTAAAAAAATTTTTATATATAAAACATCAGTCCTCAGAAAAAATATACAAATATAAGTAACAAATCTAATTAAAAATCATAATTTAGCCACCCTGAGTTTTAACGGGTAACAAGGAAATATGATTGTTTAGACCTGGGGATTTACTGGCATCCAAAACTATTTGCCAGAAGATTTCATGATAAGTCAGCTTAGATTCCCATGGGCTTCCCCTGATGTCCCTAGGTACTAGCTCTAATATAAAAAAGGTAAAATTACCCCCCCCCCTCCACACAGGTTAATGTGTGTCTATATAGTGCATTGGTAAAGTTGCACTTCCTAATATCATTGAGGTGTTCATAAATTCGACGTTTTATTTGCCTCTCTGTTTTCCCAACATAAAACCCCTCACATTGACCACACAAGGCAATATAGGCCACCCCACAACTATTACAGTTGGTGTATGTATTGCCTAACAAAGTTTTGTTTCTTCCCTTAATGTAAATACTTTCCGTGTGGGCAATGTGGGGGCACTGGGGACAAGAACCACACCTATACGTCCCTTTCTTCCTGTGGGAGGGTACATGGGTTTTATTGTTCTGTTCAAGCATGTCCCCTTAATATTCTGTCCCCTTCTGTAAATAAACTTAAGTGTGTGTTTCTTAAACACTTCAAGATCTGTAAGTTCAACAAATTTGCCCCATTCTCTTTCAATAACACGTCTAAGGAAATGGGAATCATTACTAAAGTTCGAAACAAAAGCTCTATTATACTGCAAATCAGCATCCTCACTAGGTTTCTGGTGCTGCGTTGAAAGAGCTGTTCCCCAAAATAAGGGGATATTTGTCGTATCGACCTGCCATATCCTCATCCCTGACCTCCTTAATCATATTCTGGGGATAACCTCTTTGCAAAATCATTCCAGTAATAATATCACATTAACTGTAAAAGTCTTCATCCAGAGAGGTCATACAACTCGCCCTCACTAACTGGCCCTTGATGATATCCCTTTTTTGGTAAACAGGATGGGCACTAGAGAACCATATATAGGAATTTGAAAATGTAGCCTTCCTATGAATTCTAGATTTAAATCCCCCGTGATTATCGTGAAACCTACTGGCAAATAGTTTTGGATGCCAGTAAATCCCCGGGTCTAAACGATCATATTTCCTTGTTACCCCTGTTAAAACTCAGGGCGGCTAAATTATGATTTTTAATTAGATTTGTTATTTATATTTGTATATTTTTTTCTGAGGACTGATGTTTTATATATACATTTTTTTTTTAGAAATGTCTTCATATTTTTACAAAACCCTTTCATCTTTTTAATATGTGATTTGTGTTCTGTGCATAGCTTTATCCACTAATTAGTTATTAAGTGTTAACCTTTTACTATTTAAACAGGTTTTTCACATTCTGTGTATTTTCTGATGAAGTCTGGGAGGTGCCTGGATGAAAACGCATGTTTTCTGGAGTGTTAAGTTGTATGTACTAGCCAATAAAGAGTGGAGTTTTTCTGTCTTCGAAACCCAGTCTGTTTTGTTTATTAGTTACCTTTTGACTGGTTCCTTTTTTTTTTTGGTTATTGGTTTGCGTATGGAGGAGTTTGAAGGACAGAATCTTGCTGACACTCACAATGGATGTTGTCATGATTCCGAATTGGGCGAATTTCGCAAACTTGCCGGTCAACGTAGCCAGCTTGTCTACCTACTCACTCCTGTTGGCCAGGGGCTGGCTGCTTTGCTCTCCAACACTAGTGTTCCATGTAACCAGGAAGGGACGTCTACTTCTGGCTTGCCGCAACGAGTACACTGTTCCCATTTGGACTTTCAACCACTAACAAACCATCCACACTTCTCCAAGACCGCCTGCCGGCGGACACATTGTCTAACACACCTCCTGTTTTTCGTATGCAGGACAGGTTATCCCCTGTGGCGTGGGAATTAGCAGGTCGTGCTCAAGAAAAAGTGACTTCTTCCCAGGTAGATTTAACTACTTGGTTGGCAAATAAGCCTAACTTTCGGAAACCTCATAACTCTAACAGTAAACTGCCGCTTATGGGTTCAAGTTTATCCCTACCCGTAAAAGCAACTTGACAAGGGTTATTATGGACATTAAATTGTCCGTAAACTGCATCTTGAGTTTATTTTTCGGCAGATGGTTACAAATAACCAGACCACAGCACCTCACAGGTCTAGCACCTATAACCCCCCCCCCCTTGCATTCCCAACTAAAAAACTTGGAACAGGTACTTGAGAAGGGAAGTCTGTAGGGTGCACCCTTACACCTGGGTTTCCCGTAATTTAACTATCAATGAGGAGACATTGTTGCGGGAGTTGGCTTCTAACCCTAATGTGAGGGTGATGAAGCCGGACAAAGGTGGGGGGATGGTGCTAATGGATAGGATCCTTTACGAGGGGAAGATGGGTACCTTGTTGCATGATGACACCAAATACAGCCTGGTGTCACTGAACGAAATACACATCTCGTATCATAAAATCGACTTAGCTCTTAAAGATTTGTTTGACCAAGGGGTCATTGATTTTGCCACTTACACATTCTTGGAAAATAACCAGCCTAGGATATCATCCATTTTCGGTATACCCAAGGTACACAAAAACACCAAGGATCCACCCTTAAGACCTGTTGTAGCCTCTGAAGGCTCTAAAACTGCTCCCTTGGCTAAATATTTAGAATGGAAATTGAAGAGGCTATGGAAACAGGATGAACATATTTTATTGGACTCCTGGGACTTCCTTATCAATGTCAAACCAGATTTGTTTTCTAAGGACCTGATCTTTGTTACTATTGACATTGTTGATTTATTCTCTGTCATCCCACACAATCTTGGGCTTGAATGGTTGGAGGAAGCCCTCAGACTACAAGAGGGGGAATCAGAGAATGATATATTTCTATGCATAGAACTGGCCGAACTTATACTCAAGAACAATTTTTTTGGTTTTTGAGGGCAAGTTCTTTCGGCAGGAATGGGGTGTTGCTGTGGGGCCCAATTGTGCCCCTACATATGCCAATATTATTCTGGCTATGTGGGAATGCAAATTTGTGTTCAGTAGCCCCTTTTCCAACTCGTGGAAATTGTACAAAATATTTCTTGATATCTGTTTGTTTTGGGATGACTGTCTAGCCCAATTGGAACAATTTATTGATTAAAAAGGTGGTAGTGTGTGTCAAATAAAATTCACCTATGAAGCCACACCCCTCTTGATGCACTATCTTGATGTTGCCATCACCAAGACCAAAGGGGGATTTAAATCTAGAATTCATAGGAAGGCTACATTTTCAGATTCCTATATATGGTTCTCTAGTGCCCATCCTGTTTACCAAAAAAGGGGTATCATCAAGGGCCAGTTAGTGAGGGCAAGTCATATGACCTCTCTGGATGAAGACTTTTACAATGAATGTGATATTATTACTGGGATGTTTTTGCAAAGAGGTTATCCCCAGAATATGATTCAGGAGGTCAGGGACGAGGTTATGGCAGGTCAATATGACAAATATCCCCCTATTTTGGGAAACAGCTCTTTTTCAACGGAGCACCAACAACCTAGTGAGGATACTGATTTGCAGTATAATAGAGATTTTGTTACTAACTTTAGTAAGCATTCCTATTTCCTTAGAGGTGTTATTGAAAGCGAATGGGGCAAATTTGTTGAACTTACAGATCTTGAAGTGTTTAAGAAACACACTCAAGTTTATTTATAGAAAGGGACAGAATATTAAGGACATGCTTGAACAGAACAATAACACCCATGTACCCTCCCACAGGAAGAAAGGGACATATAGGTGTGGTTCTTGTCCCCAGTGCCCCTGCATTGCCCACGCGGTAAGTATTTACATTAAGGGAAGAAACAAAACTTTGTTAGGCAAACACCAACTGTAATAGTTGTGGGGTGGTCTGTAGTGCCTCGTGTGGTCAATGTGAGGGGTTTTATGTTGGGAAAACAGAGAGGCAAATGAAACGTTGAATTTATGAACACCTCTATGATATTAGGAAGTGCAACTCTACCAGTGCAGTGTATAGACGCACATTAACCTGTGGGGGAACTAATTTTACCTTTTTTTATATTAGAGCTAGTACCTAGGGACATCAGGGGAGGCCCATGGGGAATCTAAGCTGGCTTATCGTGAAATCTACTGGCAAATAGTTTTGGATGCCAGTAAATCCCCGGGTCTAAACAATCATATTTCCTTGTTACCCCAGTTAACTCAGGGTGGCTAAATTATGATTTTTATTTAGATTTATTTATATTTGTATATTTTTTATGAGGACTGATGTTTTATATATAAAATTTTTTTTAGCAATGTCTTCATATTTTTAGGAAACCCTTTCATCTTTTTAATATGTGATTTATGTTGTGTGTATAGCTTTATCCACTAATTAGTTATTAAGTGTTAACCTTTACTGTTTAAACAGGTTTTTCACATTTTCTGTATTTTCTGATTAAGTCTGGGAGGTGCCTGGATGGAAATGCATGATTGGGGAGCATTAAGTTGTATGTACTAGCCAATAAAGAGTGGAGTTTTTCTGTCTTTGAATCCCAGTCTGTTATGTTTATTATAGTTTCATAGTATAGTACTAGGCTATCTGCCCTGGGGCATTTGTAAGCCTAGCCATAGTGATGTGGCTTTTGCCACCCCATGAAATGGTACAAAAAATGTACAGAATAAATTTAGAATACTGTGCCTCTGTCTAGTAGTGACACAATGAAAGTCCCCTTATATAATAGAATTAGTTTACTGTGCCCCTGTCTAGCAGTGACACAGATGTGACCCCTGGGGTAAACTTACGATCTCCCATCCACTCATCAAGATTTCTCTTGAAGAGAGTCAGTGAGGGGCTCTGCCTAATACAAACTGGGATCTTGTTCCAAAGCATGGTAAGTCTCTGGGTTATGAATCTATCCCTCCAGCATGTCCTATTCATACTTGTGCCGAGGTTTAAGTCTTTAGCTCTCGTGGTCCTGATGGATTTGGATTTTTTGAGGTGGAGCATGTCCATCAGGTCCTGATTGGACATGGCCTTGTACGTCAGGCAGAGATCACCTCTGTGCAGGTGGTATGCTACTGAATAGAGCTGAAGTTTCTTTAGTCTGGCAGAATAAGACATATGTTGGAGACCCTTGATCCTCTTGGTGAGGTACTTTTGTGGTCTCTCCAGCTGTTGCAAATGCTGGGTGAGGTACATACCAAATGGGGCATTGTACTCAATCATGGGTCTGATGAGGGAGGAATATAGGGGTACAATGACATCCTTGGATCTGGATGTGAATCCTTTCATGATGAGGTGTGCAAGGTAGAATGTTTTTCTAACCACTTTGGCAACGTGGGTGTCAAATGAGAGGTCGCTGTCGACTTGGGTCCCTACGTCTCTGATTACTTTTTCCGTATTCAGTGGGTTGCTGTCTATGTGATAATTTGTGGGTACTTTGTTTTTCCCAAAGGGGATGACTGTACATTTTTTGGCATTTAGTTTAAGGCCGTGACTCCGGCACCAATTGTCCGTTTCTGTGAGGCCTTTTTGTAGGATGTGTGTGTCTGCTGGTGTATCGACTATGGCGCCTAGTTTGCAGTCATCTGCGAACTTTGTCAGCCACAACCCTCCCATGTTTGCTTTAACATCTGAGAAATAAATGCAGAACAAGAGGGGTCCCAGGACAGATCCCTGTGGGACACCACTTGTGACTGGCTTTGAGTCTGACATTGCTCCAGCGATTCTAACTTTATGGGTTCTGTCCTTTAGCCAGTTTGCAACCCATCTAGTGACATAAGGGTTAACTTTTAAGCTGTTGAGCTTATCTATGATGCCTGAGTGGGGTATTGTGTCGAATGGAAAATGTATGCCAAGAACTCAAGGACTGCTGGAATAGGACCTGTGAAAGGGTCCAAGTTCCTCTGAGAAGCTCAGATAGAAAAACGCCTCCTTTTGCTGCAGTAAATTTTTCTGGTGGACGATTAAGAGCTGCCACCAGAATAGACTTAACCAGGGAAGACAAACTGGGAGTCCTTGCAATAATGGGAACTGGAGCAGTCAAGCTGTGAGCTTCAGACTGCCCAGGTCTGGATGAAGGCCTCTTGAGGGATGCGAAATGAGTTTCGGTATGGGATCCAGAATCCAAGGAGGAACTACAGGATGACACCAAAGACAGGGGAACCAGATTTGGCGAGACCAGAGTGGGGCAATGAGGATAATTCTGCTCCCCAACCGTCAGGCCTTCTGTAGAAATTTTGTCATGAGAGGCAAAGAGGGATAAGCGTAAAGAAGACCGGGAGGCCAGGCATGGACCAGGGTGTCCCTGGGAGATTCCCCCTTGTGGGAGGATCACAGCAAAGAGCTCCCTGCACTTTGCGTTGGAAGGAGATGCGAAGAGATCGCAGCAAGGCCGACCCCACTCGAGGAAGGTTCGCTCTGCTACTGAATGATTTAGAAACCACTCAAAAGGCATTAGAATAGTCCTGCTCAGTTTGTCTGCCAGAATATTGGACCAACCCTGAATGTGCATTGCTACCAGAAAACAGCTGGTGGAGATCACCCATTCCCTCACTCTCTCATGGCCTCGTGACAAAGGGGACAAGACCTGGTTCCCCCATGTTTGTTGATGTACCAGACTACTGACATATTGTCTGTCTGAATCGCTGTCATTCCCAGAGGAAGAAAGGAATGAAGGGCCTACATCGCTAATAAGACCGCCCTCATCTCTAGAACATTGATATGCAGTTTGGTCTCATTTGGGGACCACGTGCCTTGACCATCCTGCCCAAACAATGCCACCCCACCACCCTAGTTGGCAGGCATCCGTGGTCACCGTGGCTTGGGGAGGGGCTGCAAGAAATGGGTGTCCCTCTATGAGCTCCAGGGAATGTATCCACCACAAGAGAAACTTCCTGTACGTGTTGCTTATGTGAATCTGATGTGAATAGGATGTGTCAAATGCAGATCTAAAAGGGACCATTGGACCACCAACATCCACTGCAGAATCTGCATATGAAGGCGAGCACAGGGGAGAAGAGTAATGGTGGCTGCCATGGAACCCAAGGTTCTCAAAACAGCCTCGGCTGGTGGAAGATAAGACTTTAGGATCACAGATACACAAAGTCGTATGTTCCGGACTCTTTTTGGCATTAAAAAGACCTTGGTTAGAGACTTATCGATTCTCACTCCTATATAGTCCAAGACCTGAACAGGGTCTAGAGAAGACTTGGATATGTTGATTGTGATGCCCAGCAAGTCTGACAATTTCAGGAAATAATCCCTGGACTGACAAAGTAGACACCTGGTGGGAGCGACGAGGAGCCAGTCGTCCAGGTACAGATAGACCTGTATCCCCCTGAAGCCTCAGGTGAGCCGCTATTACTGCCATGACCTTGGTGAACCCCCTGAGGGCTGTGGTGAGATTGAAGTGTAGGGCTCTGAATTGATGGTGATTGGCACCTAGCCAAAAGAGAAGGAACCTCCTGGAGCATCTATGCATTGTGATGTGATAGTACGCATCCTGGAGATCTATGGAGCATATCCTGTCGTTCTCCTGCAGGTAAGGCAGGAAGGATTGTAGAATGACCATCTGGAACTTCTCTTTGCAACTGACAGGTTTAGTGTAGAAAAGTCCATAATGGGCCTTAGGTCCCCCATCTTTTTGGCACCAAAAAGAACCTGGAATATATGTCTGATCTGAACTGATCTCAGGGGACAGGCTGGATGACTCGTTTCCTTAGCAGCTTTCTGATTTCTATTGCTGCTGCCTCCTTTTGCGTGGGTGGAACGCCCGGGAGGTGTTTTGGTGGAATGAGAGGAGTTAGAAAGGGGACTGTATAACCTCTGGATATTATTTTCAGCACCCAACGGTCTGATGACACATACTCCCATGCCGTCAGGTGCATCAAAAGACGACCCCAACTGCCTGCAGAGTAGAGTAATCAGGCAACCCCTCAGGGCTGTTGCATGGGTCTGTCCGATAACAGTTCTCAAGACCCAAAATTTCTCGGACCCGTCTCTCCTGATCCCTTCTGCCTCTATGGGAAGGTGAATCCTGAATGTCCCAGGAATACTGAGACTTCCGGAATCGCATCTTTTTTTTTTTCGCCCGTCTGATTCCTGGAAAAGGATCTTTGGGGGTTAGAGAGGCGGATTCCGACGGCACAGTGTCTTCCCGTCCTCACTCTGGACTAACAATTCACAAATTGTCTTCCCAGACAAGGAAGAACCATCGTAAGGGGCATTCGTGAAAGATGCCCTAAAGAGTTCCATGAATTGACAAAGCCTAAGCCAGACGTGCCGCCTCATGGCAACGCTGGACCTGGCAGCCCTTGCTGCTCCTTCAGTGGCATGTGACAGGAGGAGCATGGACAAAAACAAAAACATTCTCACCCTGCTGATCCCTCAAGGTCTAGAAAACCTACCAGAAAGCAACCCCCTCCAGCTAGAGCTACACCATCCTCTAGCCGGAGGCCACCCTTTCAAGGCAGGGCAGGTAGCATCTGACTACCTGCCAACCTTACAACCCCCTCCTCCTCCCTCTCTCCCTCTGTTGGTATGCTTCTCTCACTGCCTCCCTGTGTGGACATCCATCACTTCAGACAAATGGGTCCTTTCAATCTTTCAGAATGGGTATTTCATGACCTGGCGTATGCCCCCAAAGCGAAAAGGCATCCCACAACCTCCAAAACAACAACATCCTGCAGCTAGTATTACAAACACTGCTGGCTCAAGGCGCCATCAAACCAGTGCCTCTCGCAGCAAAAGGAAGAGGTTTCTACTCCAGGGTGTTCCTGGTTCCAAGAAAAGATGGTCCTTTGAGACCAGTTCTGGATCTCTCATATCTCAAACTATTCCTAAAGGTTCCAACCTTCAGGATGTTGACCCTACCAACCCTTTTTCCACTTCTGATCCCCCAGGGGTTTATGGCCACCTTAGGTGTAAAGGATGGCAAAGGAATCCAGATATTCTCTTACCTCGACGACCTGCTGATACATACAGGGAACAAGGAGATTCTCCTGCAACATATTTGCCTTGTTGTTTTCCTCCTACAGTCTCTGGGATTCTAGATAAATTACTCAAAATCCCACCTGGACCCTACTCAAGACATTGTTTTCTTGGGGTGCAGAATTCGAGCTGATGTCATGAAAGGCTAACTTCCCCCACAAAATGTGGAAAACTTGACAGAACACCTACATCTGGTCCTTCAGTCAACAGAATTGACAGCAAGGCAGTACCTCAGGCTCCTGGGCTACATGGCAGCCATTATCCCCATTTTACCATTAGCAAGACTTCATATAAGAAAGTTGCAATGGTACCTTTGGTTAGTCTAGACCCAACACTTCCACCCCTTGGAGTACAGGGTTCACCTCCTACCATGCCTTAAGCTAGAAATCCAGTGTTGGTTGACACAAGTGACCCTCAATTCAGGTCTTCCTTTCCAACCATCCCTACCCCCACATATCATGCACACAGATGCCTCAGACTTTGACTGGGGAGCAACTGTGGGCCATCAAAAAGTGTAGGGTCTGTGGCCAGAGCAATACAAACAAGAACACATTAATGTTCGAGAGATTAGGGCAATTCTCCTGGACCTTAGAGCCTTCTAACCATATCTACAGCAAGGTCCACTAAGGATTTTCACAGACAATACCACAGTTCTGTGGTTTCTCAACAAACAGGGGGGAACCAAGTCTTTCTTACTTTGCAAACTAGTTCTCCTAGTGTGGGAATTGGCCACCTCACAGGGAGTGACCCTGCAGGCAGTCTACATTCCTTCTCTACAGAACTCCCAGGCAGACTATCTCAGCAGAACCATTACAAACAGCCACAACTGGATGCTTCACAGGGATGTCTTCCTGGATCTGGTCCACTGGTGAGGTACACCTCAAATAGAGCTGTTTGCCTCCTCCATCAACAGTTAATTTCCTGGATTCTGCACCAAGATACCACATCCTCAGGCACTGGCAACAGATGGCTTCTCAATCTCTTGGAAGGGGAAGTTTCTCTCTGCACCCCCCCCCTTCCCGCTCGTCCAGATGGTCTTGATGAAAATCCAGCAGGACAGACCAAAAATCGTGTTGATGACTCTCTACTGGCCAAGACAGCATTGGTTCCCCCAACTCTTACAACTATCCAAGGGCAATCACCACAAGTTAACCCTCAGAGTGGACCTTCTCACACGGCACAAGGGTTTCCAAATACACCCACAGTGGCTGTTACTGCACCTTATCCTGCGGCTGATAGGATTCTAATCCCCTTCAGGCACCTTTACAATGAGGACATGCTCACTTGTCCTGCAGGAGGCCAGGAAACCAAATACAAGAAAATCTTACATTTCAAAGTGGAAGAGATTTTCTATATGGTGTCACAAAAGACAGTTGGACCCACTTGCTAGTGAGACTCCTCTAGTTCTGTCTTACCTGTGTGAGCTACTGCAGATAGGATTGTCTTATTCCTCCATTAAAGCCCACTTGCCTGCTATTTCAGCATGCCTTCCTCTGTTCCTCTGGACCCCCCTCTCGTGTCAAGACTATCAGCTAAGCCTTTTCTCAAAGGGGTTCTTCACCTGAAGCACCCCCAGGAAACCATCCCCACCCCATGGGACTTTGTTTTGGAAAAGCTCCCGCTTTTTCCGTTTGAGCCAGCAGACAAAGCTTCCCTAAAATACTGTACATGGAAAACTGTACTACTCGTGGCCTTGACCTCAGCCAGAAGAGTATCTGAGCTGCAAGCCCTCATGGCTATTCCACTTTTCCTAGTTTTCCACAGTGACAGGGTTACTCTTAGAACTAACCCTTCATTCATGCCCCAGGTGGTGAATGACCTGTCCCTGAATCAAGCCGTCCACCTACCTACCTTCTTCTCTAACCCACAGGGGGACAGTGAGAGAGTACTTCACTCCCTGGATGTTCACAAACAACTCAGGTTTTATCTGCATAAAACCAAACCCATCAGACAGGCTGATAAACTTTGTCTTCTTCCACCCAAGAGCCCTAGGGAAGGAAGTAACCAAACAAACTTATCTCTACCTGGATTTCCACAGCTGCTATAAATACCATGGGAAATCTCTCTGAGGCACTGTTAAAGCACACTCCAACAGGGCTATGCCTTCGTCAGGAGCCTTCTTCAAGGGTCTGGATAAATTCTACCATTGTTGAAGCAGCCACTTGATCATCAGTGCACACCTTCACCAAACATTACAAGTTAGACCACATTTCCAGAGCCAGGGCAGGTTTTGCCAGGGCTATCCGTCATAGATTCCTGGAGATTGCCTCTTGTCACTCACCCATATTTTGGAACACTGCCACATGGGAATAGAAGGACATAGAAAAGTTGTGTAAAATCTTACCATAACCGTCGATGTCCTTCTCTTCCATGTTGCAGTATTCCTTCGCACCCTCCTTTCCCTCCTGCTAGGCTACATATCCCTTTTTGGGTGGCACAGGACTGACATTGCCTTTACTGGGACTGGTTCTGACTGGGGCTTACAGTTCTGAGAGATGGTGCGTGCAGACATCACTTTTATGGCTCACGTTCCCTGAGCCATGTCAGACGTCCCACACACCATACAGTGACTGAAACCTTTTGTATACTGGGTGGATGTTCGCGAAGCAAGTTGAGTAAACCCATATGTTGAATACTGCAATATGAAAGAGAACAACATCTTTGGTTATGGTAATATTTTACACAATTTTTCTTTTTTGCTACTACCCACCTGCTGAAGTCATAAATCTATGTAGTCTAAAAATTCACCATTTTTTACTTTTTCCTTCCTCTGAAGTTTTAAACCTGCTCAGCATTGTCTAGTCTGAAGGTTAAGAAACCTGATGAGCACAGATGGCAATTCACAAATAACTTGATGGCTTGGGGAAGGAAGGTGGACAGATGATGGGAGATGAAAGTTGCAGATTTCCACCTTTTTTAAAAGCTGTGTTATGTTAGGGATTTATTTACATTTCTGCATGTACTTTTTACAGATTGTGTAATAGAAGTAAAAAAGAAATTTGTGAAAGTCATTCCAAAGCAATCACTGACAGTTAACTGGGGATTCTCAAACTTTGTAATATTTGTCACTGCCTTCATTCTGTTTGAATGGAATTGTAATCAAAAGGAGAGACTAGTGCAGATTTATCTAATCAGTTATGCCCTCACTGTGCATTGTGATCAGAACATTGCTTTTTAAGAAAATCTGTCACAGCATTCATGGTTAGAAAAATTATTCTGCCGCAGTCTGGTTTGAATTCTGTAACATGATATATACAATTTTTTTTCAGTTTCTGCCCATAGTGGTCCTTTATACATTCCTGATCCACCCTCCATTGCACTAATCATCATCATCAGCCCCCTTTTTCCCATTTTTCTACATGGGGTAGGGGTATCGTATTAACTGTCGCCATCTCTCTCTATTCAATGCCACACTCGTGCCTGACTGTAGCAGATCTTCTTTCACACAATCCATCCACCTCTTTACTGGACGTCCTTGCTTCCTCTTACCTTCTTACTGTCTGTCCCAAATCATACTCACCAGATTGTCTTCTGCTTTTCTACACATGTGCCCAAACCATCATAATCTGTTGTCTTTGATCTTTTCTGCAATCGGAGCTACTTTGGCCTCTTCTCTTATGTCCTCATTTCTTCATTTGTCCCACACTGTGCATCCTACCACCTTTCTCAGGCACTTCATTTCCATCACCCCTAGCTTCTTCATCTGTTCTGCCTTTACTACCTAGGTTTCTGTACCATACAGTAGTACTGGTCACAACACTGTCTTGTACACCTTACCTTTCAGCTTCTTTGGCATTTTTCTGTCATAGACTACATCTGATAGTCTATGCCAATTGGATGCAGCCCCTCTGATTGTAGCTTTGACCTCTTCATTTAGACTACCCTTCTCCTCAACCACCCCTCCCAGATACTTGAAGCTGTTTACTTGTTCCACTGTCTTCCCTTCTATCTCTATTCTGAGCTTCTTCTGATTTCCCCAATTTGCTGCCATTACCACTGTCTTATCTGTGCTTAGTTTCATACCATGTGCCTTCAGATTTGCATTTCCATTCTCTTATCCTTCGCTGAAGTTCTAGCTCAGAGTCTGCTTGTACTATCACATCGTCTGCATACAGCAGCTTTGTTGTTCTGTCCCTTCCAACCTGTTTGCTAATGTAGTCCATCACCAATATGAACAGAGTGGGCTCAGAGCTGAACCCTGGTGTACACCCACTCCCACTGGGAACCCCTCTGTGAGGCTGAACACTGTTTGTACTTGAGTCACTGAGTCCTTGTTCATAGCCGGCACTAATTCTACCACTGTTTCTGGGACTTCGAGCCACAGCGGTACTGCCCAGATCAGCTTTCTTGGGACCTTGTCATATGCTTTCTCCAAGTCTAGGAATGCCCGGTTGGACTCTCTCCTCGTCTGTAGCTTCTTCTTAAGTATCTGTCACAGTGCAAACAATCGGGTCAGTTGTGCTGCATCCTGATCTGAATCCGAATTGTTCATCTCCCATCTTACATTCTACTGCTCTGAGCATCCATTTATCAGTCACCCTCTCCAGAACTTTCATGCAATGTGGTAGGAGTTTAATACTTCTGTACTGCCCACAGTTGTGGATGTCCCCTTTGTTCTTGTACAATGGCACGAGTATACTTATTCTCCAGTCATCTTGGATATGCCTTTCTCTCCACACTTCTATAAGTACTCTTGGGAGCCATTTCTCCCCTATCTCACCCAGTATCATCATATCTGCTGTGACCTCATCTGAGCCTGCTGCTTTCCCTGACTTCATCTTCCTTAGTGCAGTTCTTACTTCTTCTAAGGTGGGCTCCTCTTCTTTCTCATTGTAGGCTATTTCTGGGGCAGTACAGCTTCTGTCGGGTTTTCTTCATTCAGAAGCTGCTGGAAATACTCCTTCCATCTGCCTTTGATGTGCTGTGGACTGGTGAGCAGGTTGTTGCTGGCATCGCTTATGAAGGGTGTCTGACTATCTTTTTTATCTTTCTGTCTTTGCCTTGCAACCTGATATAGTTTATTTGTGCCACTTACCAAGTCGCTTTCCAGAAGTTAGTAGAGCGTCTCCGATGCTCTATTCTTTGCTATTGCAACTTCTTTCTTAGCTTCTTTGTTAGCCAACCAGTAGTCCTTCCTGGTCTGGTCAGACTGTTCTATCTCCCACTTCTTCCTGCACTCCTTCTTTATTTTGATGACTTCCTGGACTTCTGTATTCCACCACCAGCTTTCCTTATGTGCCTTATTTCCATACCTGGCTTAGCCACATATCTTTTCTGTTGTCCTAACACATGCTGTTTTTAGGCGCTGCCACTCTTCATCTCCACCTATTTCCTCCTCTTCTTGGGGTGCTAGAGCCCTGAGTAATTCCTTGAAATGCTGTACTTTCTCTCCAGTCAACTTCCAGTCTTCAGTCTGGTCTCTTTGACCTTAGAACCTTCTCTGACCACTGCTTGCAGCTGATTGTGGCAACTAGTGGTTTATGCTGTGGGCTGACTTTGCAATCATGGATTCTACCCCAGTGTCTTTTCCTTACTAGGAGGACGTATACCTGAGTTGCATGTTGGCTACTCTTGTATGTGATTTTGTGACTGTCTCTCTTTCTGAACTATGTGTTGACTACTATCATGTGTTGACTACTATCAAGTCATTTGCCAGACAGAAGTCTAGAATGGCTTCTCCTTCTTTATTCCTGTTGCCCCACCCATGTGGACCAAGGCAGTCCTCATATCCTGTTCTGTCTGTCACGATATGTGCATTCAAGTCAGCCATTATCAACAGCAATTCATGTTGTCTTGCTTTATCTAGTAAGTCCTGCAGCTGCTGTCTGAATGCACTCTTTCCCTCACTATCACAGCCCTGCTGAGATTATGAGTACCGCCCTGTCATTACACTGGAGTCTGACTGCCAGGAGACTGTCATTAATTCTGATGATATCCCTTATTGCCTTCTGAAGCCTCTCTCACCATGATTCCTACACCATTACTAGCCTGTCCGCAACCTGAGTAGTAGAGTCTGGATCCCAAGCCAAGTGGCTTTGTTGCACTGCCCTTCCATCTCGTCTCTTGGATACATAGTATGTCCAGCCTCCTCCGTATCATCATGTGTCATCCACTTCCAAGCTGCATCCTGTCAGTGAACCTACATTAAGTGTAGAAATTCTCAGTTCATGTTTGGCAGGTTGGCTGGTTTTACGTCCAGCTTTTGCTCAACAGAGCTATCCCTGGTAACCCATTCTGGGAAACTAGACACTGGCCAGCCAGTAGCTTATTGACCCAGGGCTTCTGGGCTTTATGGTGGGCACACACTGGCCAATAGGGGCACATATACCCATCCAACCATTAGCAAGGATCCCTGGCATGGGAGAGTAGCCTGGGTCCTCAACCCCCTTATCACTGGTAACTACCCATGCCCGTTTTTGGCGACATTAGTCAACATGACCAAATCACCTAGAGCCATATTTTACGCCGTTGAGTGGCTAGCCCTGCCATGGCGCACAGTCTGTGATCCGTGCTCTATCTTGGGAATACTGTGCACCACAGTAGATGCCCAAAGCAGTTGGTCTGTACAACTCTTCCCCTGTAGGGCACCATGTAGAGTCTGTGTTTCTGCCTACAGCTCCATTCATTGGTGAGTTTGAGATGGAAATGCACAGCATGTTTTTTGGACATGGGAGAAACCCCACATCGACACCGGGAGAACATGCAAACTCCAAACGGGCACTGGTTGGAGGTCAGGATCGAACCTTGTGCATGGGAGGCGAAGACCTTAACCATTAAGCCATCTGGTCTTACACTGATGGCATCCGTCCCCCCAAGCTTATGAGAAGCAGCCTCCTGCTTTTTGTAGCTCCCTATTTTCTTTGGCTCCTTGGCAGTGTTCTCTTTGAGCCTCTGTTCAGGTAGCCAGGGGAGAGTAGCAGGACTCTCTTCCTTTTTCACTAGAAGCTGCTGCTGACATGGGGCATGCCATGGAATGGAATGTGGATTACGGCTCTGTCAAGTAACTGAACCAGAACTGGTTTGAAGTATTTATCGGTCTTCTGCTCATTGCTTGATAAATGAGATGCCCATGAGCATATGTTAACAGCCAACACCCCTATATCTTCTAAAGATGTATTGTAATGAGATTCTGTAAAGATGTGTTCTTGTCACTGGTGAGTTAAACAGAATAGTCTAGGCTCACAGAAATTCATCTAGCAGGGTGGACGAATGATAGTGAGACAGTTGCTAGTTATATGCATTATGATTTAGCAAAGAAATGCACATTTTTAATTGTTTTTCTAGCAGTGGGACTTTCTCAGTGTATCTCGGTCAAGCATAGTTATTGTTTTTTTGCTTCATTTTTTTTTTTAGGTACTATGATACTCCCATCGCCACCCTGGATTTCTCATCTCTGTACCCATCTATCATGATGGCTCACAATCTGTGTTATACTACCCTCATCCAGTCAAACACAGTTGTTGAGACATATGGGTAAGTAGTGGAATATGAAAATACAGGTACAAGTGTGTTCTTGGGTAATGCTTATGAGATTCTTTTGCTGAAAAAAATTCACAGTCTGATGCTGTCGTGTCTGCCTCATGCAAACTGTCAACTTGAGAAGTGCAGAACCTTAAATGTGCAAAGTAGACTGAGTTTATGTTTGAATGGGACTGATCAGCTGTAAGTCTTGTACCCAGATCTGTCACTTGCTGTGAAAACACAAGTTTGTGACTCATAATATTGTGCTGCCTACTCAGTAAAAAGGTGCACTTTATAGGAATCCCCTAAGGGTGCTCCTTTTTCACTGTTTATAAAGTGAAGAAATTTTTTGAAAGGGAATGGTCCTGTGTATGATAATGCAGGGAGTTCTTCTACATTGAATGTGGAGAACTTCATTTGAAGTGTTATGTCAAAGGAAGTAGGATAGTTGTTCATTTAATTTTGTTGCTGTGGGTCCTTGCTGCTACTCCATTTGCAGCTCCAGATATTCTAGCATGTTCCATTGGTTTGAGATACCAGTACGGTCTGTGTGTGCTGTAGTAGGGTATGGTGGTGTGTTTCATTTATGACTGTTGAGGTTTACTGTGAAAGTTATCAGGGATGCGTCATTTTCTTGCATCTCTTGAGGTCTTGAGCACGTCATTGTTTTTAGACCACCCAAGCACAGTACTACCCTCATTTGAAAGGTCTACATCTTCCTGCTAAGAATGGTTAATGGGTTGTATTCAGTCGTAGTGGCAGCTTTTGTTACTGTGAGCCATGGGATCTTTTTAGAATTTATAATTAATAGCCCTAGGAGTGATTTGCTCACTGCCTGTTGTGCTGCTTCCAAGAGATGGCGTTTGGTGGCAATTCTTGTAGTCCTTCCCCTGGCTTGTAGTGTGCTTCAAAGTTATTTTGTAGCTCTGCTTTTGTTTGCAGTCTGTGCAGTGCTTTTGAAGAAAGGTCATTATATGGTGAGGCACTTATTTTGATTGTATGGTGATAATATTCAGTTTTCCCTTGTTTTTATTTCAGGATTTTATGACTGACCTGTATTACTATTGAGGATGGCTTGTTATTGGTTCTGCAGTGATTGATTGCTAATCACCTTTACATCAACCCAGTGGACTTACCAGGTTAAAGTAAAAAGGCAGTAACCGCTGAAATTATTTCCTCTGCCCAGTAATCCAGAATGGAAATGAAGGCCATAACCTATTTGCCCCATTTGACATAGTAGCATAGGCCCATTTTATAAGACATGTTGCAGTTCCAACTTGACATGGAATACCAGAAAGAAATTGCCTAAGTTTAGTCTCCACTGTTGATAGAGTTGATCAAAAATTAATAAATGTCTGTTTGATGCTGTGGATGCATACATTTACTTAAGCTGCATTAACCTTTAAGAGACATGTTTAAGTGAAGACACTAAAACAGAAATAATAGTTGGTCTTTTAAGTGTTACTAGATTGTATGGGCAGCCAACGGAGGGTCTGGCCATGCACTGGAGAAGAGTAAAACCATGGCTGCTGTAAAGCAAATCATGCCTCATCCTTCAGTATGCCAAATATTTCTCCCCACCCTGAAGACTTTTTGAAGAAAGTAGCGAAGTGTATATTGATGGAAGAAGGCCATGAAATGGATACAATACCACAAGTCAAGGATTTTAAAACATGTTTTTCTGAGACTACAGTACTGAATTCCAGAAGTCTGATATACTGCCCCATCAAACTTGTGTAAAGCACAAGTATATAGACATGTTAAGTACACTTTAGACTTTTTAAGTTTTGTTTTATCCAGGAAACTGTTCACTCCTCTCGACATTGGGAGGGGGGCTCTGCTGCCGCAACTCATTATTGCCCTGAAGCAGTGAGGTGATTCTTGGCATTAGTTCAAATGTCTCTCCTGTCTGTTTAGAAAGATAGTTCAAAGTGATGTAGATTTAAGACACTTGTAACTTAGCCATACTGATACTTTTCCAATGCAAGGCTCAAACAAGTGTTTGATCATCCAGCTAATTCCTGGAAACAGTAATGAAAGATGCCTAAAAGAGATAGTAACCCTATAAATGTGTCAAAATTACTTCTAGGCCCCCTTTTTCATGCTGTTTTGCCTGCCACAAACCCTTAGGCTTAACATTTTACTTTGAAGGGTGGCAAAAAACTACTTTGGGCAAGAGGATTCTGCAGATGTATGCAGTGGCGTAACTACGTTAGAAGTGCCCTGAGGCAAACTTTTCCTAGGCGCCCCAACCCCCCCCCCCCTCGGGAACCCAAGCCATCGAGATGACCGAAGCCAAATGGATGGAACAAAAACAATTTTCAACAGAGGCTACCACTGCACCATCAAATATGTAAGGACTTAAATATTCGGAATCCTGAAGTCTGAAAATTCAAATGCCTGTCAATTTTATTTAACATTTGTTAATCAGGACAGTCTGACTTGGAACAAAAAAAAACAATTTTCAGCAGAGGCCCAGGAAGAAATAATGCAGACATGTCTTTGTAACATGGGAGGACAGTAAGTAATTGAATTAAACTGAAAACATCCATGTGTATCCTTTACTTTAAACCATTGTTTAAAATTATACAGGATTGTTTCTTTAGCTTGTACTCACTGCAGACTTTGCTTCCCAGTTATATGAAACTGGATGAAACAAAAGTATAAGTCTATAAATTAATGTGTGAGTAAGTGCAGTGGAAAATATATTTCTGCAGAGTTCCATTAAGCTGCAGATTAATATATTTTGACAAGTGGTAGAGATATTTATAGAACAGCATGGGTAAGGACATTTTGCCTTCTTTCATCTTTCAAGCAGAATCATAAAATGCCAAAATCCAGCATATTGTTAAAAGTCTATCTTGGCATTCATTTTCAGTATCAAGGGAGTTCAAGCCAGTTTATGGAGTGAAGGGAAATGCAATGGTGAGAGGAGGATTTATAATCTCTTATCTTCTCATTGTTACCTTCTGCCTACACCCAGCCTTCTTTGGTAACTGTTAGCATGACTTTTTTAGTTTACCTTTACTTCCTAATTTACATATAAAAGCTTTTAGAAAATGGCAGTCACAAAAGAAAGAATCTGATTGGCCACAAAAATCACTCAGCTATCAATACAGCACAGCCACGTGATATGTGATGTCATAGTGACCTCCATCTCAGAAACCTAAATGTATTAATATTGTCAATACAAGATGAAATCCATCTAATAAATCAACAGAAAGTACTATATCTGTTTGACCAGCTAGAGGGACATATCAAAACAAATTTCGTGATAAAAAAACAAACACATATACACACACACACACTAGAACACAGTTTTTAATTAGGTTTATGACAAGTGCTCTTATGCTGGCAGCTTGTTACACACTTGCTCATTACCACTTGCTCTAACTGACAAGTACCCTAACTCTCTTAACTCCCACTAGCCTGGTTCTGGTGAATGGCCTAGTTCTCCCACAGCTCATCACTACTGAACTATATAGTCATACCAGAAACTTTACTTTAACCATAAAACTCCCACCTGGTCCCTAATTCTAATCATAGCATACCTCTCCCTAACCATCAAATTCCCAATCACTTCCTAAGACAAAAACTCTATTCCCCATAAATCTAAAGTCCCCAATTGCTCCTTAATCATAAAACATTACTCCTGCTCTCATACCCTAAACTCACCCCTAAACCTAAAGATCCTTCCCTCTCCCTTTACCTAAAGTCCCTGATTGCTCCCTAATTCCCAACTTCTTACCTGCTCCCTAAATCTAGAGATCCCCCTCTTTAACCTTAAATCCCCCCTCCTGATTGCTGCCTAAAACCTTAACTTTCCTCCCGCTCTCAACCTACAGCTGCCACAATTACTTTAACACAAATACATAATTTGGGAGAGGTGTGGTAGCTACTATCATTTCTATTGGCTACCACAACTCACCTCAATTTGTATTCAAGTGTGAGTGGCCAGCCATGCAAACAGCAAGATGATGCCCAAGTCATTAGCAATGAGATAGTGGTATTAAAGTGATTGGGGCTTGAAGTAGACCCTTGTTTCTTGTCACCATTCCAGTTTTCAGTGTCTTTTCTCCTTCACAGAAAATACATTTTATTTTCCCTGTTTCATCTTGTCTGTGCAGATTGCATTTGTTTTATACTATTGTCTGCATCAGTTGTAAAGTACATACAAAAGATTAAAACAAAAGGTCCATAAAAAGATTCATTCCACATTGCCTAATGGAATAAATATGCAATACAACACAAACAGATTTAAATAGCATAACTGAATGCCTTTAATAAAGCAGCATCCAAAATATAAAATTATTTATCAGAGATCAGTGCAGATTAGTTACAAATACTACATCACAGAGCAGTGACTTTACCACAAAAAAAAAAAAAAAAAACTCCATGCACAGTAGGCATAATGAGCAAAGCAATCCCTAGCATGTATATATATATATATATATATATATATATATATATATATACACATAAAAAACTCTGAAAATCCCCCCACACACACACACACCTACACCTCTCACTCTGAAATCCCACACATACACACACCTCTCACTCTGAAATCCCACACACACACCTCTCACTCTGAAATCCCATCTTCCACACATTACTCACTCTGAAATCCCATCTTCCGTCCGTCTGTTTCAGTTCCCGCAAGTAGTCCTCCTCTAAACCGAAAAGCTCACTCGAAAGTAGTCCGCCAAACCGTCCGTTTTGGTTCCCGCTAGCAAACTTGAAGATATGTGCTGCACTGCGCGCGATGATGTCAGCACGCCCGCGACTACACTTCTTTCTTCTTAAAGAAGAATGCCCTAAAAAAAAAAAATAATATTTTTTTTAAATTAAATTAAATGATTACCTAGTCAGCAGATTCCCCTGCCTAAAGTGCCTGAGGCAATTGCCTCACTTCGCCCCTTGTAGTTACGCCACTGGATGTATGACAGAATAATAATAAAAAATTCTCACAAACCTGCAACAGAACCAGTTTCACACACCCCACCAACCAAATGTGCATCAAATCACTGAAAAAGTCGCTTAGCCTATTTTATGCTTCCAGAAAGAGAACTGAGACTAGTACTGGATCCCTCTAACATCAACAAAGTTTCATTTGCTGCCCCTAAAGAAAGTGCAGCTGGGATATGATATACCTGAATACTTGGATGGCAACATTTGACATTTGTATTTTCAGTATGTCCCTCCCACAAGAAGTTTCTTCCAAGTTTGTGTTTCAGACTTGCCCTTTACGTTTTCAGCAGCTGCATGGGTATTTACAAACTCCCTAGCATCCTTGTTTGCTTGCTTGCTTGCCTTAGCATCCAACATATTCAGATGTTTTCATATCTGATCCAGTTCAACTACATAATTAAGGAATCATCTGGTATCAGGGGCAAAATGGTTCTTTTTTTAAATGTTCTGAAGTACTTATGTATGATATACATAAGCATATACACTGTCTGCATGCTTACAAGCAAGCACACATATCCATTCACATGTATAGATAAGGATGGCAGTATCCAAATAGCTGTCCCTATCTCCTAACTTCATGTTTCCATAATTACCCATCTCCTTTTTAAAAAAAATATTTTAGTATCCCATGCTAAGTATCAAGTGTGTTATTCCACACTACAACCACTTTTAATGTTTGTCTTTTTGGATTAGTTCTCTGCGTAATCTCACACTCGAGTTAGTGTTTCTGCTGGTGTCTCTGTATGCAGGGTGTTCAAAAATTATTCATCATTCCTGGCTTTATATAGCAGCATCAAATCTTTACAAGCTTTCTGTATTGAGAAAGAGTACCAGTTGGATACTTACAACCATTCAACTTGTGTTATGTTAACTTAGTACCTGTGTCTGCTTTGTAAAGGATCTTTAACTTTTCAGTTGTTTGACATGTCTAAATGTATACAGTGCCCACACAAATAACATGGGGATTGCAGTAAACCTAGGAAAATTCTCCATCATTCTAGTGTTTGAGAGCTATTTTGGATTCCTCTTTTACTGTACAGTTTCTGTCCTTTGCTAGACAGAGGGCTTTCTCATTGGATATATATCTTCTGTATTTTAATGCCACCTAATAGAAGATTTCAAAAGGCTAAGACCCAGTACTTCCTGCATAAGTAAGGAGGCCAGAAGGCCTTTGTCATGAAAGTCTTGTAAAATGAATGATAATGTTCTTTTGGTCCATGACTGCTCTGTTGACCCCAAGTTCTTCCTACTTCCAGAGCTGTTTACTTTTTAAAGTATTTAATTACTTGACTGATGATTGTCATCTTGTAGGAAGGAGAGTTCCTGTATATCCTGTAAGAGTATACTAGCCTTTACAGGAGGCTTCCCTGTAGTCTGAAGTTAATATAATTGACACTGTTTTCGCAGTCTAATTTTAGAAGTCCTAGCAAAGTAACATGCATAAAACTAAGGCACCAAGTCACAAGTGTTTAGCAGTAGTTGCACACCCCCGTGCCTTGGGGGTGGGGGGCTAAGACCATGTCAGTAAATCTACATGATTTGCTAAACATGACCGTGAAATAGTCAGCATGGGATATGCAGAGCTGGTGTTAAGGAGTTCTGAAAAAGTTTAACGTTTCCACGTTTACAGTAATAATTAAAAACAGTTTGTGATAGCATAATGGTGGGGATGGTGTATTCAAGCACTGGGTCTTAGTAAAAATGACAATAAAATGTGGATAATGTGAACACATTCTGAGATATAATGCTCTTTTGGTACAGTGGTTAGACTATTACCTATATTTTCATAAGTGCACTTAATTCATAAACCTTTTGTGACCTACAGGTGAGCAAATGGTGCCAGCTTATACAAAACATTAAGGCAGACGATGTTGCCACTGATACTTATCAGCTAACAGAAATGGTTTTGTAGGTTAATATTTTAAAATATTGTGAACTTATGTGAAAAAAAGCATACATTTGGAATATTACAAAATAGCAGTATGCTATCCCCTCTTGTCATACACTATTGGAAAGCTCTTAAAACAGCTGAACAATTCCTTCACTGACGTCTTGGATCTATCTTGCATTCTTAGAAAGATATAATCTTTTTGTATGACTATAACACTGGTATTTTTTGACAAACCGAATACACATTTTCTTTCATAAATCTTCAATATAAAGTCATCATCTACGTACAGGCCTTTGATACTAGCACAGTCATATAGCCAGTTGTTTACTAAAGATAAACCATATATCTGAAGTAGTTAACTTCATTTGTTCATCAACCTGTGGGTATCGGATCCGAGCCGGCAGCTTTATTCAGCTAAGATCCGAGCTCCAAGCTCCTCCCCCTTACCCATAACCCCCTGCCATCCTTCTCTGTCCTCAGATCTCGTTTGCCGCGGCTTATTCAAGCACCTAGAAAGAGTTCCAGGCGTAGGGTTTCATGAATTTTTAAAGAAAATTACCTCTTTTTTTTTCCCTAGTTTTCAGTTTATTTGTTAAACGAGTGAGTGTTGTGCCCTTTTGTAGTTATTTAGCTATTTTTTGTTGATAAAATTTATATATTTTAGTTAGTCTAGTCTTCCCCCTTCCCGTGTGTGTGAAGGTGTGTTTGGGTTGGCTCTTTTTTCTGCTATGGCCGAGGCCCCTAAAACCTTCTTTTCTAAATGCACCGAGTGTGGCCATAAGTTATCCCCGGCGGATGGCCACACTCTGTGTGTTATTTGCCTTGGGGCTGACCATCTTTCTTCGGGCTGCACAATTTGTGCAGCCTTCAACCCCAGGGCTTTGAGGGATAGGAGGTCGACGTTGATTCTGGCGGGACTTCTGCCCCTGGACTCGGCTTCATCCTCTTCTCCCTTAGCGGCAACGGCGACTACCGCACCGGTCCCGCCTTCTATCCCTACTCCCCTGGCTGGGACTCATCCTCCCACTGAGGCCCAGAAGGAGAGGGAATCTAGGAGGGAGAGAAGAAAAGGAAAAGCACCACAAGTGGCGGGCCGAAGCTTCCTCTTCAGCTCCGCCAGCGAAGCAGCTACTCTCTCATAGGGCCTCCGGGCCTTCTCCTTCCCGGCTCCATTCACCCCACTTTTCACCGGGGCCGGAGGAGGAGGAGACCCGGTTGCCTAAGAAGTTCTTCGAGGCGTCACTCCAGGCCTGCCTCAGTGGCCTCGTCTAGATCAACACAAAGTTTGTCAGATGCAGATATGGACCGGATGATGCGTAGGTTTCTCCAGGCTCAACTGCAGATGGGAGTGATCCTGCCTCCCCTTACCCCTCTGGGGGGGAGCTCGACCCCCTTTTTTGCCCCAATTGCTCCTTCTCCGACCCACTTCCGGGGCTCGGAGCCATCGGATCCAGGCAGCATCGGAACTGGGGGAGGCTCGGCGCCGATAGTACATCCTTCTTCGGCTCCGACTGCACCCTCGAGCTTGTCGGGTCCCTTTTCGGATCCGAGCTCTCAGAGCCGTGAGCTGAGCTTCGGATCCGGAGGTGTCAGTGTGTCTTCGGCTCCGTCTCTGTCGGAGCATACTGGCCGTTCGGATCCAATTGCATTGGCGCCGGCACCGATCTGCACCTCGGGTCCAAAGGGGCTGCTCTCGGAGCTTAGAGCAGTTCTCCTTTGGCATTCGATGTTGTGGAGAGGGTCTTGTCGAGGGACTCGAGGCCCCAGGCTCCTGCTGCGGTTCCACCCATCACTCCCTCTCAGACGGGCCTACCTTCCAGGGACAGCCTGCGCCTACGTCCCAGATGGTTCCCTTAGAGGAACAGGATGTGGTTGGTGAGGCATCCTCGGACAGCCCCCCCTCCCCGAGGAGGTTCCTCACAACCGCAAGTGCAAGAGGAGGCACTTGGATTCACCCGAGTCCCTGACCGAGGACACAGACTTAGAGGAAGGGGATGGTTTCCCAAGGTCACCCTCCGAGGATGTCTCCTTCGGAAACATTATGGAAATGCTTCGTATTAGAGGGAGTGGTCAGTCCAAAAGCCTTCCTCCGATGAGTCTGCGTTTCTGGAGGCATTTGACGCAGGCCCATCTACCTCTTGGGTGTCCCCTCCCACCGATCCCCTGGTAGATCTGATCAATACCAAGACTTGGAAGGAACCGGACACTGTGGAGCCCATACCAAAGAAGCCAGACAAAATTCTCAGTCCACCCACAGATAGGGCGGTTTGGAGCAAGGGTGCTCCAGTAGATGCCATGTTGGTGGCAGCTGCCACCAAGAAGGAACTGGCCCAGGAGAGTTCCTTGGTCCATCCTCCCGACAAGGAGTCTCAGATGATGGACCGCATAGGGAAGCGGATGTTTGCTTCAGCCACCTTATCGGTAAGGTCGCTGAACTACATGGCACATGTCATACGACTCCAGCAGGATCTCATCAAAGAATACGCAGGGTCGCCCCCAGAGTCCATGTCGGATGAGGATAAGAAAATATTCTCAGCCCGAATGGCCACTCAAGTCCATTTCGAACACTTCTATGTGACTTCTTTCCCATGCCACGGAAGGAGCCGCTAGAGCTAGCGGAGCAGGCATTGTCTTACGGCGACATGCTTGGCTCTGCCTCTGTGACTTTGCGGAACCCTTCAAGGCGTCCTTCGCAAATGCCCCTTTTGACTGTTCTTCACTGTTTGGCAAGACCGTCTGCGACACGCTGGTCCAGAGCGAGAAATACGGGAAGACTTTGTCTGCCGTCTGGATCCTCTTCTCTGCTCCCCAGAGGTCCTTCTCCAGGAACCAAAGGGGACAAAAGAAGATGTGGTTCCGGAAATCTCAACAGTCCCGTTTCGCTCCGGACCCCTCTTCCTTCAGAGGCAGAGGAGGACAGGGTGGACGCCAGCCCAGAGGCAGAGGGGGACCGAAGAATTTCGGGTCGGGAGAACCTTTTTTGGATCGGCCCGTGCAGCAACCCTGAGGGGTTACCGGACTGCTCCACTCTGGAGGCAGTCGGGGGGTGCTTCTTGAGGCACCTAGCAGCTTGGGAGTCCATTACAACAGATCGCTGGGTGCTTCTAATCCTATCCGGAGGTTACACTGTCCCTTTTCTGAATCTCCCTCTCAGACCCCAGAGTCTCCCCGATGTCCCACCCAATCAAAGGGAGGCAGCAGCCGCAGAAATAAAGCAGCTGCTAGAAAGAAGAACAATCCAGCTCGTCCCCCAAGACCAGTCCGGATCAGGCTTCTACTCCAGGTTCTTTTTGGTGCCAAAAAAGACGGGGCACTTGAGACCAATCCTCGACCTGTCCTTTCTGAACCTGTCTGTTGCCAAAGAAAAGTTCCGGATGGTCACCATTCAATCCATTCTCCCATTCCTACAGGAGAACGACTGGATGTGCTCTATAGACCTCAAGGATGCGTACTACCACATTTTGATGGATGGACAGATGATCCAGAAGGTTTCTCCGCTTCCGGCTGGGAGCTAGTCACTATCAGTTCAGGGTCCTTCCCTTTGGTCTCACCACAGCCCCCAGGGTGTTCACCAAAGTGATGGCATTTGTAGCGGCCCACCTGAGGCTTCAGGGAATACAGGTCTTTTCGCACCTAGACGACTGGCTCCTGACTGCCCCCACCAGGCATCTACTCTGTTCAGCCAGGAATTACTTCCTTCACTTGGCCTCTCATCTGGGAATTTCAATCATTCTCAAGAAATCCTCTCTTCAACCAAATCGGATCTTAGATTTCATAGGGGTCAGGTTAGATACAAACCTTTTGAGGGCCTTCTTAACTCTGGACAGGATTCGAACCTTGACATTCCACGTGATGGCCCTCCTACAATCCCGGCATCCCCAGCGGAATTGGTCCTGAGGGCGCTAAGTTCCATGGCGGCTGCGATCAGTCTGTCACCACTACCTCGTCTGAACATGAGGGTCCTGCAATGGACCTTACAGGTCCAATGGTCCATCTTGCAGCATCCGCTAAGTACGGCTATTCCCCTCAGCAAGGTTTGTAGGAAGTCCCTACGCTGGTGGATCCAATCCTCGGATCTCCGGGAAGGGCGCCCTTTTTCTGTGACTCCACCCCAAGCCACGGTGACCACGGACGCTTCTCGCCTCGGGTGGGGGGGGCACTGCATGGGCAGAACCGTTCAAGGCACGTAGACACACTCGGAGACCTTATTGCACATCAATGTCCTAGAGATGAGGGCGGTGCTTTTAGCGTTGCAAGCACTCCAGGCCCTTCTTCCCTTAGGGACAATTGCGATTCAATCAGACATCATGTCATTAGTCTGGTATATCAACAAACGGGGGAACCAGATCCTATCCGCTGTGTCGAGAGGCCATGAGAGTTTGGGAATGGGCGATCGCCACCAACCGCTTTCTCATAGCAACACACATTCCAGGTCGGTCCAACATTTTGGCAGACAAGCTGAGTCGAACCATACTCTCGCCTTATGAGTGGTCTCTGAACCCGAGAGTAGCGTAACAGATCTTCCTCAAGTGGGGTCAACCTTGCTGCGATCTTTTCGCGTCGCCTTTGAACGCAAAGTGCAGTGAGTACTTTGCTCTACTTCTCCCACCAGGGGAATCCCCCAGAGACGCTCTAGTCCATGTTTGGCCATCCGGTCTACTTTATGCTTATCCACCTCTTCCCCTGATGGCAAAATTCTTGCAGAAAGCTCATCGATTGGGGAGCAGAGTGATCCTCATAGTCCCATTCTGGCCTCGTCAAACGCGGTTCCCTTGTCTATGGTCTCATCTGGTCAATCCTCCATGGATTTTGGATCCCACTCCGGATATCATTTCTCACCCCCTGGAGTTGACGACTCCAAACCTGGACAATCTCAAGCTCACAGCTTGGTTGATCCAGTTCCAATCATAGCTAGGACTCCCGGCATCTCCTCCTCCATTAAAGCTATTTTAGTAGCGGCTCAGAAACCTTCTACCAGAAAGGTCTATAAGAGCAAATGGAAACGTTTTTCGATCTGGGCGGAACACAGACATATGGATCCCTTTACAGCCCCGATACCAGCTGTGTTAGAGTTTTTGTCACATTTATTTGATCAAGGTGCCAGCTCCTCCACCGTCAAAGTCCAATTAGCAGCAATTTCACATTTTCATGTGGGAAGTGATCTTGGTTCATTAGCTTCTTCCAAGATCTGCAAAACTTTCGTAAAACGTACTTTCCTGTTAAGGCCTCCTGTGAAGGATGCAGTTCCTCCATGGGATTTAACCCTTGTTCTTCAGGCTCTTACTGGCCCCTCCTTTGAACCTGCAGCTTCGGTGGATCTTAAATACTTAGCTTGGAAGACTGCCTTCCTCATTGCCGTCACTTCGGCTAGAAGGGTTTCAGAGCTTCAAGCCCTTTGCGCCAAACCTCCATATCTGGTCTTCCATAAAGATAGAGTTTCCCTCAGGACCAATCCCTCCTTCTTACCTAAAGTCGCCTCTGAGTCCAACATTAATCAATCTATCAATTTACCGGTGTTTTTCCCGAATTATCAAAACAAAGGTGTATACAAATTACACTCTTTGGACGTGCACAGACAATTGAGGTTCTATTTACACAGGACGGCTGATCATAGGAAATCTGAACAACTCTTTGTATCATTTGCTAAACCCTTTCTGGGGAAACCTGTGTCAAAAGTTACATTGTCCAGATGGATTTCACAATGTATACTTCTTGCATATAAGAGTTCTGGTCGGCCAGAACCTGTTCACGCTCATTGTCCTCTATCGATTTCCACTTCTGCTGCCTTTTGGTCAAGGGTGTCTTTGGATGACATTTGCTCAGCAGCCACTTGGGCTTCATCCCATCCCATACCTTTATTACCCATTACAAGCTAGATATAATTTCATGGCCCAGAAGATCTCGGGAAACAAAGGAGTTAATTGGCCACCTTCTGTTCAGGATTAAATGAGTTGGTTAAACAACTTTATAAAACACTTTTTTTTTCTCTCCTTTAGTGGAAGTTTTTTGCTATTTGTTTGTAACTTTATCCCATCTTAGATCCTACAGTTGTCCTTTCTTGGAAGAAGTTTTGCATTTAAAGCTACCTCAGAAAGCTCCCTTCTTTCTGGGATTTATTCTTGGTAGCAATGACCTTAGAATGAATTTCCTTTTTTTTTTTGGCTGCGCTACCAGTACTGCCTGGTTTCCACCACCTTTCCCAGTTGGGCCATTCATTCCTTTGCAGGTGAAAATCACTCCAACCTTTAGGTTAGGTGAGAGTCCTACGGACTCATCCATACCTGAGGTGGCTAGCTCATTTGTTCCCTGTATGGTGATAGTCTGGTAGTAGTGAGCAGGCCCAGTTTCAGGCCAGAGTGGCCTATCCTCCCACTTAATACTTCCCCTTCCCTGCAGTGACAGGTTCCAGTAGGTGCTGCTTGCTGTAGGAAATGTGCTTTTGCATGCTGACTTCCCTAGCCAGTGCACTGGTGTGTGAGGAGAGCATGTACACGCCTTATTAACTTGTGTCAGTTTAATGTGGTTAAAGTCTATGGAGCTAATTTTTATCACTGGTTTTAGCACATTGGTTGCTTTGGTGTTTTGACTTCTCGTACTGGAAATTCTTTAACTTCTGCCTGTTGTAAAAGAATTCTGAACACATTTCAGTGTTTTTGTGATAACAGCACAATCTGGCAGAGTTCAGTTGTGTGAGGAAATAGTTATTACTAGAAACTAAATGATTATTGTGATACAATATCCAATACTTTGTTTATTATTCTGGCTGGTGTTCTGTCCCCTGACTTGATGGATCCTAACTTTGGTACACCCAAGTCCAATTGTGCCTAAAAAGGAAAACAAAATAAAAGTATGCTTCCAGCCTATGGTTAGTGATTCTGTTGGCCACTGCTCAGCTCACAGAGTGCTTACTTTTTACTGTATTTCCCTCTAGTGTAGCTTTGTTGGCCAGTATGGAATGGGGGTTAGACACATGCTCTGGGTCCATTCCAGTACTTGGCACAAGTATGGGATAAGCAAACCCTTTAGGTGCAGGAGTAGTCTGGCGTAAGAGGCTCCCTGCCAGACATAATACTTTGTCCCCAGACATTGTCTTCTAGTAGTAATGTTCACTAGAAAAAGAAAGAGATGCTTCATCATACAGCTGATAATCAGATTATAACTGTTTATAATAATGATGTAGTTTCTTTGGCCAAGAGTGTTCTGCAGACAGCTAATTCGGGTGGCTGTGTTCCCATATGTTGCTCTAGTGGTAGTCTGGCTAGAGATCTTTCTGTTTCAGAGAATAAGAAATTTCAGGAGGACAAGGGTGATTTCCTAGCTGACACTGTGTTCAGTTAGTGTGATTCTTCAGAAAGTCCAAGCAAGTATTCACATTTCTTCAAATGATTGCTAAATTTAGTGATGTTTTTGCTTGGAAGAAGTCTGGAACTATACCCCATAGCTAGTTAAGGTATGTGACCATACAGAGGACAATATGACCAGTTATGTGGCAAAGATGTTATAAAGCTGCCTGCAGGATACCAGTATTTAATCCAGCAGTCTCTAAAAAGGCTCAGAAAAAAATGTAGGGTCTTCTCTAATATGATATGCCTGTCATCATTTGACTGCTGACCCAGCTGTGGTCTCTCCAGCTGCCTGCTCAAATATAAAGTCCTTGGCTTTATCTGTTCCAGTGTCCCCTGATTAACAGGGGAAGTAGTTTGCTCTTTAGGCCAAAAGGATAGTAGTAATCTAGCCTTTAGAATTTTAAATTATTAATGGTATGTGTGGAACTTTATTTTACACTGTGCATACAGTTTAGATTATTTTGTTGCATCCTTATCTGTAGAGCAAAAGTGTTGTATGAATGATATTTTCTGATTTTACTTGGGTTTCAAAACATACTTTGAGAGCTGTGCTTGAATGTGCAAATGCAGTCTTAAGAAATGCTGCTACTTCTGTTGTAGTAAGACTGCATGCTTGATTATGTAATCTGAATTTCCCTGATTTAAAAAACAAAAATTTGAATGCACCTTTAAGTTCTGAATTGGTGTTTGGGCCATCTGTTAAACAGATTCTCAATTAATGAGATATTGGAGGCAAATTAATGCATTAGATATTGTAGAATGTTTCATGCAGCCAAGTTCTCCCCCAAACAAGAAGCCTTCCTTAAAGGGCAGAACAAACAAAAAATCCCAGCCAAACAAAAGGCAGGGATCCAAAAGGAAATGGCAAGGCAATAATTCTATGAAACTAAACAAATGGGACTCTTTTTTCCAAAAAAAGGATTAAAACCCCCTGAAAAAGGAATGACTGTGCCAAAGTCACAGAGTCCTGTCTTTTCTTCTCTTCCACCATCCCCAGGTGCGCTGTCAGTCCTGCAGCCTGGCCTCAAATAGTCTTACACAAATGGGTTCCGAGAATAACTTGGAGAGTAATGCAATTGGCAGTGGATAGAAATTTCTCACTTTTCAGGGGAATTCCCCAACACCCACCAGGTAGATGGTGCTGTTTCCAACACATGGTAGAAGCAAGGGTCATTGAACCACTGACTGAGATACACAAAGGCAAAGGACTGTACTCCATAATCTCTGTGGTACCCAAAAAAGGTGCACTCCTGGAGACTCGTCCTAGATTTGTCCTTTCTAAACATCTTTGTAAAAGTTCTGAAATTCAAAATGCTCACCTTACACTCTTGGTCTTAGCATTGCTCCAGACAGCTGTTTCGTGATGATTACATCTTAAGGGCACTTGTCATATTCCTGTTGCTTCCAATTTCAGGGCAGACTACATGTGAGTAAAATTCACTAGTATTTGAAAAATTGTTGGACCCAGCATCTTCATCCCTTTGATTTCCAGATATCAGTACTAGAATTTGTGAAACAGGAACTGCAGTGGTGGACAGATCAACTGTCACTGAATCCAGGATTCCCTGTCTCTCTTCAGACCAGTCTGTCCAGAAAGACCCTTCAGATTTTTTTGAGGGTAGCAGCATCCATGGGAGTTTAAGTGCAAGGCTTGTGGAGTTCACAGAAAATGTGAAAGTATATAAATTTGAAAGAGATGTGGCAGTGATTCATGCCTTAAATGTTCTTCACCATTTATGGACTCTGGGTCCTTTTCTAGTGGCCACAGACAATACTACTGGGATGTGATACCTGAACAAGCAAAGGCGGGGTAAAAGGGCATACCCTCTTTGCCGGTTGGCAGAATTGGCCCACCAGCTGGCACTACAGCTTTTCTGATTCTTCAGACCTCCTATATTTCATCAGAGGAAAACCCAGTGGCGAACTAAGCAGATCCTGAAGAAACCTTCATGAGAGGAAGCTCCATGGGGAGGTCTTTCAGTACTTAATCCAGATGTGGGGAGCACCTCATGTAGATTTGTTCACCCCCTTTAAAAGCAGACAACTGAAAAACAATTCTTTTCAAGATATCCTTTTAGCCATGTTTGGAAGACCGACACTTTATCTTCCCCATGATCAGAATGTGCATATGTTCATTTCCACTGATTCCCAAGGTGCTTCTAAAGATTCTGAAAGAAATTGCCAAAGATCATTGTGGTAGCCCCCTTTTATCTCGGGACTGTTTTCTTTTTTAATAGAATTTGTCAAGGGCAATTACTGCAAGCTTCCTCATGGGCTGGATCTACTCTCATGGCATCAGGCATGACTGGGACAGCCCATCTTAGAGCAATTGTATCTGACAGCCATCCAGGCCATCATATGATACTTTTTAGGCACTTGTCCCACAAGGATGTGCAGTTGGATTTCAGGAGGCAAGAAAACTTGTAACTAGAAAATATTAAAGTGAAAGAGGTCTTCTTGTGGTGCTTAGCCAATAACGGAGGTTCCAAAAGGATTTTTGACTCCTATGGGTTTGAAATATTTGTCCGAACTGCTTAGAGATGGCTTGCCATCATACATCTGTCAAAGTGCATCTTCCATTTCAACTGATCTGTCCATGGATCCCCCTGTTTCATTTCTTTTTGTAATCAAACAGCTTATGAAAGGGGTGTTGTGTGTGAAACTCTTGAAAACAAATCCTCCCTGAGATCTCAACTATGTTCTTGAAAAATTGACTTTCTCTCCCTTTGAACCTGCCTCTCAGGCAGATTTATGATTCTTTACTTAGAAGAATGAGCTGCAAGCTGTCATGATCAGCTAACCCTATCTGATTTTGAACAAGGGTGAGGTTGTGTTGCTTACTAATCCATCATTCCTGCTTAAAGTTGTTTCTGAATTTGCCTTGAATGAAGACATCAAGCTCCCAGTGTTCTCTCCTGATCCAAAAGCAACGGAGTAAAGATTCTGCATACCATGGATGCACACAGACCGCTCAGGTGCTACCTTGACAGAACAGAATGCTGAACTGTTTGTCTCCCTTATACTGGCTACGAAAGGCTGTTTGTCTCCCGTATACTGGCTACGAAAGGTCAACCTCTGTCTATCAAAGTATTGCCTGATGGCTGCCCTCTGTTACTTTCTGTTACTTACACCATGGCAAATCTATTCTAGGCAAGGTTAAAGCTCACATGGCTAGAATGTTATCGTCTATGATGGCATATTGGAGTGATATGGACTCTAGAAGCATTCTGGAGGCAGCTACCTGGTCTTCTCTTCATTATCTTCACAAAACACTACAAACTTGTTTAGCAAAGTACAGCCATATCGGGGAAAGTTTGTGTGCTGTATACTATTTATTTGCAAAGTGCAGTTACTTCAAAATTTTTTTTATTCTGAGCTTCTTCTACTCCGTTTATACACACAGTGCAGTTATTTTGAATTGTTTCTTACACAGATAAGAGCTGTTTTTTTTTTTACAGTACAGTGATTTAAAAAGTATTCTTGTGCCCAGGAAACTTATTTTGCAAAGTTCAGTTATTTAGAGGCTAGTTGTGTTATTGGGTATAGTTACAAGTACTGGCATAAATTTCTGGCATAAGTATATGTGTGTGTGTTCATGCATACTTGTAAGAGCCTTCACTGGTATGTGTTAATGTGACAGAAGCATTTCACAGACCAGGTCCACTTGTATTTGATTAGATTATTGCAGAGAATTGGAGAAAATTTGAGGAAGAGTACGATATTTTTATGCAAGCAGATTAATCTGACAAAGATGCATGCACCAGGGCATTCATTTTGCTAAACCTATTTGGGTCAGAGGCCATTGAAAGAGAGCGTTCATTTGTGTATGCACCAGCAATATATGAAGGAGAAGGGGGAAACCATCATATTGTTGTACAGGCTGAATCAAAGGAAGACCCGGAGTGTTAGAAACGCATATTCAGGGAAATGTGCAACCCCCAGATAAATGTTACTTTAGAGCAGCATTTGTTTTACACAAGAGATCAAAAGCCAGGAGAAACTTTTGTAGATTTTGTTACTGACCTGAGAAACAAAGCTAAAACATATATAGGTTTGGTGGTTTAAAAGATGAGTTGATAACGGACAGGCTTATGTGTGGTGTTAGTAGTGCTGCAGTGAGAAAGATTTTGCTTCATGACAGTGATTGAACGTTGAGCAAAGCTATTGAGATTTGTCAAATCCTGGAGTTACAGAAAGGCACACAAGTATGCTTGCAAGTGATAAGAGCATGGTTTCAGTAGGCTCCAGAGCAAATGTAGATAGCATTCAACACGTGGCTAGTAGGAGCAGGCCTAAGCACATGGCAGCTGTAACCCCTGCGGGTGTGGCAGGTAAAACCCATATTTTTCCAGCACTTTCTAAGACTAGTTCAGTGAAAAGGACATGCTCAGTGCAGTACAAGGGTGTCAGCAAAACCCAAATCAAGCTTTATTGTCAATTGTCACAATTGTGGTGCCAATCATGAGTTTAAGAGAGAAAAGTGCTTAGCATTTGTTCAGAAATGCTACAAGTGTAAAACAATGGAGCCATTTTCAAAAGTTTGGAAAATCAAGTAAACCTCACACAGTTATAAAAAAAGGATCACTTAAAAAAGCAAGTCGATGATAATAGAGAGCTGCAACCCTACTTTCTATGTGGATGGTGTATTAGTATTTGGGGAAAAGGCTGATGCAGTAGATTTGTTGGCAAAGAATGAAGTGTGTTGTACTGTCCAGATCAATAGTAAAACCACTGAGCTCAAAGTAAACACTGGTTCAAGGTATAACTGTCAGCAGACACATTTGCTAAGGTGAGAGCTGGTGAGCAACTTAATGTGGCCAGTTCTGCAAAACTTGTTGCTTATGGAGGTGAAAAAATTCAAACCGAAGACTTAGTAGTAATTTCATGTTATTTGGCTTGGAACTGCTACAGCTTACTATTTTATGTAGTCTGAAGACCTGTAGAGTCAGTATTGGATCTCAGAGACGGTTTGAGAATGAATCTGCTTTCCTTTACCAAAGAAGTTCATCAGGTTAAGCACATTTTGTAGCACTAGTCTCATAAACCAGGGGTTATGAGTTCAAAGCTCATCAGCCTGTTTGACTTTTTCAGTTGACTTTGCTGCCATTGGGTAAAATCTTACTGTTGCCCATATTATTGGTCCTTATGGCCTTTTTTACTATTGGTCCATTTTTATCATTCTGGACCTTTGATTGGGTAAGATGTAACCTATGGGGTTTATGTATCGTTCATCTGTACATTTGTACATTTGTTTTTGTCATTGCTGCCATTGGTTGAATTGCCAAAGTTGCCTTTCTCCTTGGTTATCACAAATATCGTGATCATTGGCTATATTACTGGTAGTAGATTTTTAATAAGGTGTATGTACTCCTTATTTGAATATTAGTTTTGAATGGTAATTCTTGAGGGCTGTGTGTTTTTGAAAGCCTATTTTAAGCTTACTGTGCTAGTATCTAGCAGTTCTGAAGATGTCAAACTAACAGAAGAAAGCGCTTATCCATTTAGCTTTTATTTTGTGTCATTTATTTAAAGTGTTTTACCAGGTTATTCAACAGGATTAAAAGGACTTGTGTGCATGGAAGCTGCTTACCGTGTACTGAGTTTATTTATCTTTTTGTGTGTGATTTACTGGGTTGACAAATTTTTATTGCTAAATGCTTTCGTTTTCAGGTACTGCTGTCTGCATGCATCACTAACCTTGCTGAATCAGTTGTACAATTGATAAACACCATGCTTTGTCTTCCTGCATGGATTGAGTTAGTACTAATTCATGATCTCAACACCAAATAGTCCTGCAGGAAATTATTTCTGTGTTAGGTGAAAATGTTTCCTACTGTGTTGTACTTTTTGATGTGTTGGTGCCATTTTAATAGGTTGAGAAATGTTTTTATTTTTCTGTTTTTGCCTGCATACTGTTTATAGGGATAGTTTTGACAGAGGCCTTACATATGGGTTTACTGAGTAATGTGCTTGTGTTTTTAGCCTGTCTGCTGAAGATTTCATCAAGACCCCAACAAGTGATCGTTTTGTGAAGAAATCTGTGAGGAAGGGTCTCCTGCCTGAAATTTTAGAAAATTTGTTGGCAGCTCGTAAAAGGTAAGATTTTGATTTGAGGTAAGTAGATGTTTGTACTTTTAATGATTTTGAGTAGATGCCACCTGAGCATGATTCAAAGAGATTCAAAGTTTGTCTGATTATTTCTTCTAATAGGTTCATTTATTTCTCCATTTTGAAGTTATACTCCTGAAGAAATTGTGTACTTTTTTTCTGTTTAGCTTGTCATGTAAAGCTATTTACAACTATGTATGTATGTATTTAGTTCATTGCGTCATTTAACTCATTGTGTCTGCTGTAAGTATTGAATGCCCATATGGCCCTTTATATCTGGGTTGTAGCTACAAGTAGTATTCATACCAACCCACTTGTATGAGGAAGGAGGCTTTAGAAGATGGTATGTTACAGGAAAGGGGAATGAACATTTTGAATATAAGGGGGGGGGGAAGCTTGAGACTAAAGCAGGTTGGTATATTTTGGGTAACTAGTGATTTGTTCCATGTTTCTAGATATGTGTGCCATAGTAATCCGCTCTTCTTAAAGTTTGAATTTATTTGATGTAAACTTCCATTGCCTATTTACAGATCAAGAGCGTAAAAAGTATTTATTAATCTGTGAGAATTTTCTGAAGCCTAGTCGTACATTCTCATGGCAGTTAATAGCACATATGTTTTGCATACATATACCTTTTTTGCAAATCTTTTAATTATTTTCTTTTTTTTTTTTTTTTTTTACATTTCCCCATATCCTTGAGGGACAGTGGTACTAAATGGGGGAAGAGGTGAATTTGTGGTTACCCATCCAATTGTCCATAGTACATTTGAATAGAGAAGGCAAAGCATTTTTCTTAATGTGGAGTGGAAGACTGTAATTCATAGAAATGATATTCTCTGTGATGCATACCTCTCACTCAAACATGTTCTTTTAACTTTGCAAAAGAGATTGAGATCCCTTGAACAGGTGATGCCTTCCATTTCACTGTTACAGTTTTCATTACAATAGGGATCCCCTGTCAATGGCAGCCCGACATCCAGCCAGTATACCAAAGCCTTTAGATTGCTTTAAGGCATGCATATGTCACGCGTATGCTCCTCGCATGGCATAGGGCATAAAGGTGACATCCAGATGTACCACCCTCAGAACTTCTTTGCCGTCAGTCTGAATGTCATTTTTTGATTGTGTGTCTGAATGCCTACTGGTTCCAGGAGTGCTTTGGGATCTCTTTACTCCGGGTACTATTCAAGAAGTTCTAGTTTCCCAATGGGGGATGGGGGGGGGTTTACTCCAGAATGTTGTTCGTACCCAGGAAAAAGGGTGTTTGAATACCAATTTTAGATCTGTCGCATCTAAATACATTTCTGAAGATTCCCTCTTTTCAAATGTTGTCCCTTCAGACTTTGTTCCTGCTTGTGCTTCCTCTGGCTTATATGGTGTGTCTGGATCTCAAGGAGTCTTATATCCATATCCAAATACAACCTGTTTTCATGAAGTTTTTACATTTCTCTGTTGCTTCCTGGCATTTACAGTTATCTGCTTTGCCCTTTGGCCTTTCTACTGCCACAAGGGTATTCACCAAATGCATTGCTCCTATGATTGCTTTTTGCAGACTGCAGGAGATCGCAAGTCTTTCCCAAGTCTTTCCCTACTTGGACAATCTCTTGTTTCACACATCCTCTTAAGAGACTTTATTGCAAAATCTGCATTTTGCCATTTCCCTTCAGTAAACCGTGAGGTTCACTATAAATTTAAAAAAGTTCTTTCTGACTTCTCCTCAAGATCATGTTTTTCCTGGGGTGCATGATCCAGACTGTGCCTCTGCTGGCATCCCTGCCTCCTCCCAAGGTCGTAACTCTCATTTTCCTTTTCAGTCCCTTCTTACTCTGGCTTCACTAACAGCCAGATAATTTCTAAGAGTTCTGGAGTTCATGGCCTCCACTATTCCTATGTTCTCTCTGGCCAGCCTCCACATAAGAAAGCAGGAACTTCAGTGGTGGATTCAGCAGTTGACTCTCAATCCAGGGCTTCATTTTCTTCCCTCCCAGGAGCTGTTCAGACTTTTCAGACTTGGGATGGGGAGCAGCATTTCGCTCCCAAAAGGTGCAGGGGGTCTGTGCACCTCATCAACAGGAAGAACACATCAGTATCAAAGAAATGAGGAGGTTTGCTGGCTGTACAGGCTTTTCATCCTTTCTTCTACCCAGGACCTGTCAAGGTGTTTACAGACAAAATACAAAAGCACTTGTGAAGCAGTGTGTCCAGTGCAAAATAAGCAGTTTATTAAGAGGCCAGCAAAAAACTTAATGCTTTAACTAAATCACGGTATTTTCGTTTCAAGACTTCAGACCTCTCAACTGTCCAGATTTAGCTTCATAGTTTTGGTCTGTTTCTCATAAAACTTACGGCTTTCTGGCAAACCACAGAGGGCTGTTCTAGCAACTTTCTAAGTTAAAAAGAGCAATTTTTTAAATCTATCCCTATTTTTGGGCCATTGTATCACTATTATTTCAGCCTTTGTTCAGATTTGTTGCACTAATAGGTTGACAGGTGTGCATACCTCTCAATTGTCCAGACTTTTGCAGAATGTCTAGATTTATGCCTCATATGTTTGGCCTATTCCTCATAAAATTTGTGTTTTTCTTTTAAATCACGGAGAATTGAAATAAATCATCCCATACATTTGAGTTTCAGACTTCATTTCATTCAGATGCTAAGACAAATGCTGTAATTCTAGCAACTTTCTAAGTCTGTAAGAGCAGTGTTTTAAGATCTATTCTGTTTTGGGGCCTTTACCCCCCCCCCCATTATTTTAGGCTTTGTCCAGATTTCTTATACTAAGAGGTTGAGTGTATAGAGTGGTATGGTATATAATGCCCTAGTTAGAGGGGAGGGCAGGTTAGTCACTTAACTTGAACGGGCTTGACCCTGTAACCTGGTTACAGGAGACAAGAGCCTAAATCCTCTACACCAACTACCAGAATGCTGAAGGAACTGTGAGCTTCAGTGGGGACAAGGGCCTGAATCCTCTATACTAACTACCAGGCTGCTGAAGGAATTGTCAGTTTGAGTTTCAGTACATTTCCAGGGAATTATGAGTTTCAGTACATTTTCAAGGGATTATGAGTTTTAGTTAATTTTCCTAGAGTGGAGGGCGGCCACGGTAGTGCAGCGGTTAGCGTTGCCGCCTCACAGCAAGAGGTTTTCCGGTTCGATCCTCGGCTGGGGTGCCTTCTGTGTGGAGTCTGCATGTCCTCCCTGTGGTCGCGTGGGTTTCCTCCGGGTGCTCCGATTTCTTCCCACATCCCAAAGACATGCTGTAGGTGATTGGACACTCCAAATTGGCCCTAGGTGTGAGTGTGTGCCTTCTGTGGAAGGTTGGGCACCGGGCTGGCAACTCGACACCGTAAAATTCCACTGCCAGTCATGAGCGGACAGGTGATCTGCTGTGGCGACCCCTAACCAGGAAAAAGCCGAAAGAAGAAGTTAATTTTCCTAGAGTTGCGTGTTTCAAGGAAAGAGAAGTTAACTGTTGCTCATGCTGAGTCTGTTTTCTGTGGTGTAACTAACTGTTTTGTTTAGCAAATTTTAGTCACTGTTTGTGCTGTAGAATTTGAAGGCAGTGTTAGCATAATTACCTTTGCTGCAGAAGGCTATGGATTCTACTCTTACACCATTTAGATGGAGTGCTGATATTGCAGTGCCTTTTTGATTTCAGATTATTTGCTGCATTTTAAGGGATGATAGGGGTTCTACCCTCCTAAGTGTGTCCTCCTTTGTATGAGATGCCTAGTAACTATGAACCAGTTGTTGGTTTGTCAGTCATTCCTTATTGCAATATTACCAGCTTAATAATTTTTTAATGTAACATAGGCAATTAATTCTTCAAGGGCAGCAAACATTGAATTTGTAGATGGAACACTGAAATGTAAAGTTGTTTGCCAGTAGCAACCTCTTCATTAGTTATGGATCTCTTTAATGTGGACGTACTTGGATGACTTTTACTTCTGCAGAGATTGTGCTTGACTGCTATTGGTGGATTGTAGTGATAGAAGTGTAAGTGGCCTTTTTATGGTTGAAATTTTCTGAAATGGGTAGTTTTGTCTTTATTGGTTCATACATTTTGTTTCATTGATTACTGGAAGAATGTTCAGAACCATGAATTTAAAAAATACTCTTAACAAGTGGTGCTGTATTATACAAAGAATATAATTCAATACAATCATGAAGGTGAATCAAAGAACACATACATGTATGCATTTCCTTAAAAATATGTGCAACAAGCCTATGGTTCGAAAACATCCCAAAGGTAAACTCAATCCTCCACTGACCAGATGCATTTTCTTTGAATGTGGGTTTTAATGCTATTTCAGTTAATGTGATTTTCAAGGGCGGAGAAGTTTACTACTCATGCTGAGTCTGTTTTCATTGCAAGACTATATTGTTTGTTTAACAAATGGCTGTTAGTGTTTGTGCTATTCTATTTCAGTATATGTAATCATTGCAGAAGTAAATAAGGAAACCGTATGCACACCCTGACAGATTTTAACAGTGTTTATGGTAAATTTGGAGAAATAGCCAAGTAATGGAACACTGGAATGGCTGGAGAGGGGGCTGGGGGGGGGGGGGGTTGGGGTAGGTGGATGCCTCAGGAGGGACTGTTCTGGGGGCCTTGATCGATTACCCTGCCTAGAGCCCCATTTGACTATGGTCTAGCTCTGTGTGACATGCACAACAAGCTTAGATAATATTTTCTTGAGCAGTTAAGTGTGTAATACTGTTAACTTGTTTGCCAGCTCTGTGTAATGACCACAGCTTTGCTTCAGATTTAAATAAATGGTATTCCAGTGGAAATTTGGAAGCTAAGAGTGAAGAAAATTATAAATATCTGGAAGGTTTTGTTTAATAATATTTTATAAAGAGGGGAAGCATCAACATCCTGAGTATAACACCCCATTTGGTATGTACCTCCTCAAGCATCTGTACCAACTGGAAAGGCAACCGAAATACCTCACAAAGAGAATCCATGGCCTCCAACACCTGTCCTACGAGGACAGGCTCAAATCACGGTCACTCTATTCGGTATTGTACAGATTGCTCAGGGGGTGATCTGTGCCTTGCCTACAAGGCAGTCTTGGACCCTGCCCTACTAGAGATGCTTCATATCCATAAGTCTAACTCCTCACACATTACCCACTCGAAAGGCCTGAATGTAATATGCAACATCAACAAAACCTGCTTTAGAGACGGGTTTGTCTTCGAGGCTGCCCCATCTCTGGAGCAGACTTCCCGTACGTGTTAAACAAGAGCACCTCGCTGACCCTCTTCAAGAGCAAACTTGATGAGTGGATGGGAAACCACAAATTTCTCCCAGGGGTTCTACCTGTGTCCCCAATGACAGCGGCAAGTGCTGTCTGAGGTTTCTTTTTGAGGATAAACTTTTGGCTAAGCTTATAAGGGCCCCAGGGCCATTAGTCTAGTAACCTCCTGTGATCCTAAGAAAGCTATGGTGGCTGTAATACCTAAAGAATGTAAAGACCCATCAGACCCAGTTTTCATGTAGGCCCATTTCAACTTTAAACCATGTTTATAAAGTGTTTGCCTATAATAGCTAAAAGAATGGCAAAGATGTTTCCAAAATATGGATACGTATGGTTTTATGGAAAGGCAAACATTTAACAGCATTACTTGCGATGATCCAGGGGAAGCAGAGTATAATAAAATGCTGCTATTGCTGACTAGTCTTGATACAGAGAAAGCATTTGACAGAATAAGCCAGGATTTTATGAGTAGGCCAGTGGAAGCATTTGCATTCTCTGATAAAATAATAAGGATAATTGGGATATATGAGGGATTTGGGGCAAAAATTAAAGTGGAGGGTTTCTGTATGACAATTTGTGTCTGAACAGAGGAACCAGAAAGGGATGTTCTCTTCCCTTTTTTCTTTTCTTTATATTCAGAGCCAATGGTAAAGAAATAAGGGACTTTGAATTTCAATGATATAATTGGTATGGTACTCAAGAAAAGTTGGTTTAATTTGCAGACAATATTATTTTATACCTGATAAAACCAGTGTTGTGGAGCATCTTGAGACAGTTTCAAGTTTTTTTCAGGATATAAAATTATTGAAGATAAAACAAAGGCTATGGCTATAAACTATGTACCCACACATGAATTGGTCCAGCAATACTCATATTTATGGGGACATGAATTAGGAGTATGGATTAAGAAAAGGATTCTGTTATGACAGCTAAGGATATATGGGAAGAGAATAAACAAAACTTAATACAAAAACTAAGCAAATAGAAGGTCTTGTTTGTGGACATGGATAACAAGATAAAAACAGTGAAGATGTTTAGTCCCTTTAGTTTTACATCAGGTCAGACATATTATATGAAATAGAGAAGTTGTGGACAATAATAAGGATTTGAAAGAATTTATCTGGAAGGCGAAGAGGGAAATGATAGTGTGTGGGAGAAGCTGATCATTTCAACATAACAAGGTTGTTTGGGATTACCTGGTTTGAATGAATATTTTAGAGCTACACGTTTAAGGCTCATATACATAACACAAGCAGAAGTCTACAATTCAAAGTGAAAATGGATGATGATGCAATGGGGAAATTTCAAGAAATAAGGAGAGAGTAGGATTTTGTTCCTAAATATTTATTTTAGCTCTTCTCCTTCCCAATTATATTTATATTTATATTTAGTGTTAAATCAGTTACTAGATAGTAAGTTTAAAGTTTCAGTTGTATTAAATTTCAGCAGTGACACTTTTTGGAACTTTTCATTTTCCTCATCTATTTCTTTAATCCAAATAATTTAAATTTAGATTGGCAATCTCTCAAGTGAGAATCCATCAATTTTTCATCACTTCTTATACTGTTAGCTAACGGTTGGTAACTACTGCAAGTAATAAAGGGGAGAAGGGACACCCTTGTTTTTTGCCTTTGTTTAAAGTGAATTCTTCAGAAATGTAAGATCCAATTTTAACATATCCTTTGGAGTCTCGTACATGTTTTTATTATTCCAGTAAACTGTTCTGAAAATGGAAATGCTTCTAAAGTTTTAAACAACTAGTTCCAGTCTACAGAATCAAAAACTCTCTCAATGGCTATGCTAATTAGAGCCACTTTCTCGTTCATTCCTTTTGCTAAATCTAAGATAGTTACTACCCTTTTTGTATTATCATATGTTAAAGTGTTGACTATAAATCCTGTTTGACCTTTATTAAGCTGTTTCTTAATCTTATGGCAAAAATGGCTATAAATATTTTATAGCCTACATTTAATAATGAAATGGGTCTATATGAGGAGACTAACTTATCCAGAATATTTCCATGAGGGAGGAATTATTTTGTCACACTGGACTATCCTGAAAATGTTACTCTGTAAATCTAAAATAATTCCATACTTAAACCATCTAACCCTGGAGCTTTACCATTTTACATTTTTAAGCTTCTTTAACTTTTATCAGGGTAATAGACTTATTCAGCAGAGATATTTGTTGGTCATTACATTTATTAGTAATATGTTTCTCTAAATTGTCAATTTTGTAATCATCTGTGTTATTATTTTTATCTTTATTAAGATCCTCTTAGAATTTTTAAAAAATATTAAGCAATTCTTCTATATCTGAAGTAAGCTTATTAGTGTGAGAATTTTGGATATTATTGATTTGTGCCTTTTTGGTTAACATCTTACTTCTATTAGCTAATCTATGTAGATTTTGTGAAGTCATCACATAACTATGCAATTTTATTTTTTTCTAAAGCGATCTCCACTTTATGCATTAAAATTTTGATATTTTGTCATTAATTTTTTAATAACATCAGTATTATATGATTTCTTTATTGTTCAAACCTTGCTTTGTGCATTTCATCTTGTATATCTAAGAACTGTTAATCATCTTCCCATTCTATCTTTAATATGCATTTTTAAGGAGTCCCATAGTATGACTTTATTGACCTGACCATTATTTAAAGATAAAAATCATTCTTGACTTGTTCCTTAAGGTAACTCTTACTCTTTTAATTTCATTATTCATACTAGGATTCTATAACTAATCTGAAATGTCCTTCTATCCATTACTATATTAATGCTTAGTGCATTATTATCAGATAAAGGATAAGGAATAGTTTTAAAATAATTCACTTTATTAAATAAATCTATAGAGGCATAGATCTTCTCAATTCTAGTTTGTAACCATGAGCATTAGAATAATGAATGAAGAACAAGGACTAATCTTATGTTTTTACTAGTAATTCAACAAAATTTTTATTATCAATCCATCTATTTAATACTTCAGCTCATGCCAGTATTTTAGCTTTCTTCTTCTGTTCACTTGTATCTTTTATACTTCTTCTTTTTTCTTCTTCTTCTTTCTGCTTTTCCCAGTTAGGGGTCGCCACAGCGGATCACCTGTCACTTGTATCTTTTGTACTAAATATGCAATTAAAATCCCCTGCCAAAATTAAACTATCCTTCCAATGACTTTGTAATAAGTTTGTGATCTTTAGCCACAATTGCGCCTATTCCAGGGATCCAGTAAAAATTAGCAGGTGCATAGAATTTACCATTATATTTAATTATTACAAATGTATACATTCCTTTGGGAACATTGATCGATTCCATGACAGACATTACAGTGGATTTTCTTCAAAGTATAGCAGATGTTCTTCGTGTTTCACTGTTGCAGTCATCACATTTGGGTTATCTGTTTGCAGTAGACCTCAGTCAGCCTGATTATCAAAGTCTTGTGTCCTGCATCAGTTGCTCTCTCATCTTCCATGACATCAGGTCGTCAGGGGTATAAAGCATGCAGCTGATGCCATTACATTAGTCTTTCTTGCCGTGTGGTGCCCGAAGCAGAAGCAGTTCGCAAGTGCCGGTTGGCCGACTCCTGAGTTTCAGAACCGAAGTCTTCAACTAAAGCTAAGTAACCCCATTGGGGAAACTTTTTCTTGCTCTTTACCGATGTCAGTAAAAGTTAATAATTGCATTTCTTGTGGAAAACAAATACCTCATAAAGATTTTTATTCATACTATATTCCTTGCCTAGGCCCTGACCACGCCGTACCTCGCTGTCAGTTTTGTGCCTTATTTAACCAACGAACTATACATCGTCGGTATGTTTAAGCTTCTAAATATTTCGGTTCTCGTTTCAATTATCCAGATATGTCATCGATAAGCCATCCGACTACCGGCATTCCGAAAAAATGCAAAGATGAAGACAGAGACAGGTCACCTAGTCCAAAGCTGCCGACGCTTCTCCTAAGCCAGTCGCCAGTTCGCCGGTACTCAGTGAGGCGCTTTTGCAGCCCTTGATACCTGCTACTTCTGATTCGCAGGCCTCTACTGAGACGCATTCGGAGTCTGGTATGCCGTGAGATGCTTCAACTGTGGAACCTGTGGATGTCTCTACCTTGGATGGGCCCGGAGACACTGTGCAGGCAATGGCTTCTGAGGGTGTATTCAGGCCTACGGATTTGCATATTAAACCAACGCCACCTTCTTCTTTAAGGCCTAAAGCTTGAACCATGTCTAGAAAACAGACACCTAGGCCGCATGCTCAGGCCTCTATGCCTAAAAAACAAATGATAAGAATGGCTGAAGACCTTGTAACTTTAATCAGGGGAAGCCACCCATCCCCTTCTAAGAGACCCAGGACTGAATTTGCTTATGAATCTTCTGATCAGGATTCTGAAATGTCTGTTTCTTCTGATGACCTGGATTTACCCATATCTGCTTATGAGGATTCTGATGCAGAGAACTCTATTCCGTCTGCATCCCCTCCAGAGGATTTCTCTTTTGGTGAAACCTTGCATACTCTTAGGCAGCATTTCTGCCGGGAAAGCCAGGATTACTCTGATTCATAAAAGAGACTTAAGGACTTCTTACTCCTGTCTCAACACAGGCCTTTAGCTATCCCTCCTGTACTAGACATTGTTGATGATGCCTTTTTGGAATCTAGTTTGGCCCCTGATTCTTTGCCTCCTGTTCCCAGAAAACCTGATAGATATTACAGGGTTCCTGATTCTCACAAGTTCCTTTTTAAAAATCCTACTGCGTATCCTGAAACTATTTCACAGGGACCCAAGGGCATTAAGGCTACTACTGATAGAGACTACAGGGCGCTGGATAGATGGGGTAGGTTGGTTTACACTTCTGCAACCTTGGCCATTAGGGCCTTAAACTGTCAGTTTCCTATGTTAAAGTATCAGCAACATATTATTGGATTGCTTAAACAGAAAATGATGATTCCTGACTGTGCTGAAAATAAAGATTTACAGGATTTAATGCAGTCTGCTGAACAGGTTGGAAAACGTACTTTGCAATGTGGGTTTGATTCATTAGAGGCCTCTTGCAGGGCTACTGTCACTGGGTCTGTACTTAGAAGGCATGCTTGGCTTAAGGAACAATCTTTGCCATATTATGTTACAGCTAAATTGTTGGATGCTCCCTTAAATCAGGACCACCTGTTTGGCAACAAAGCAGAAGAAGTTCTTAAAAAGATGGAGGAAAAAGCTAAATCTATGCAAACTGTTAAAGATTTCCTACAAGTTCAGCCTCCAAGATTTAGTAGGCATTGTCCTTCTAAGAACTGGTCTTTCCCTGCCTCTTCCAGGCCTTCTCAACCCAAACCCAGAACCAGCAGAAGCCCCAGGTTTCAGTCCCAGGGTACGCACAAGACTAAGCAGTGGGGAGTGTCCGCTTCCAAATCAGGGAGTAGTAAGACTCCCCCCTATGGAAAGCTGTCTCAATGACTTGACTTTAAAACTTCCAAGCACTTCTCAACTGACTGCTCCTTTAGGGGGAAATATTGCTCTGCAGGCCAAAAAACTGGGAACTCATTACCCAGGACAAATGGGTTTTAAATATAGTTTCCCAAGGTTACAAATTTCACTTCCACGCATTACCAACCCCAAACGGTTGACCAGCTCTACCCCCAAATCAGTGGGCAGAGGCTCAAAAGCAAGTACTCTCTTAAGCATAAAGGCTATTCAGACTGTACCAGAAGAGGAAAAGGGACAAGGTTTTTATTTAAGACTTTTTTCCTGGTACCCAGAAAAGACAATTTATGGCGTCCTATCCTGGACCTTTCTACCTTAAACACTTTTTTGGTGATTCCAAAATTCAGGATGCTAACTCTTCACCAGCTAACTTGTCTGGGGTACACCATAAACGAAAATAAGTCACATCTGTCAAATTGTATTCCTGGGAGCAAGCTTGAACACAACTTCCCAGATGGCTTTCCTCACGCCAGAGAAACAAATTCATTTGACAACTTACTTCAAACTAGTGGCCACAAAGAACCTGCTATCTGCAAGGGAAATACTACAAGCCTTGGGGTTCATGACCTCCTGCATTCTACAAATTCCATATGCAAGACTGCATATGAGGAAACTACAGTGGTATCTAAAAAGCCTATGGTGTCAACATTCTCGGGATCTAGAAGCAATGATTCTTATCATACCTTGCCTCCGGCTAGAATTCCTTTGGTGGGCAGAGGCCTGCCACCAAAACAAGGAGCTGCCATTCACTCTACCCCCTGCCACCCAAACCCTAACAACAGAGTCGTCAAACTATGCATGAGGGGCTCACTTGACAGGGAAGTGCATTCAGAACAAATGGAACCAAAGTCAAATGCACCTGCATTTCAATCAAAAAGAAATGTTAGCTGTACAGAATGCTCTGACAGCCCTCAAGGACCGCATTCTTCCAGGACAATTATTGGTAAAGACGGACAACACCACTGTTATGTGGTACATAAACAAGCAGGGGGGAACGCATTCATACCCTCTCTGCGGACTAGCCATGGCTCTGTGGAACACCGCCTTGAGCTACCAAGTGCACCTACAGGCTCAATTCCTGCCCGGAAACCTAAACACATTGGCAGACGATCTAAGCAGAAATCTCATGGACCCACACATGGAAACTGGAACCAAAGACATTTCAACATGTTGATAAACAGATGGGGGAGCCCAAATATAGACCCGTTTGCCTCCCCCCAGAACTACCAATTGGACAAATTCTGCATAAGGCTCCCTCAAACAAGCTTGGGAAGTGGATGCCCTGTCCTTCACCTGGAAAATCTATCAGTTTATGCCTTTCCTCCACTGCCTCTTCTCACCAAGGTACTACTAAAGATCAAACAGGACAAACCAAGGATAATACTGATTGCACCAGACTGACCACACCAACACTTGTGCCCCCTTTTGCACAGTGTGTCACTGCTGGATCCATGGCACCTGCCTGAGATCCCCACCCTGCTGTCCCAGCAGGAGGTCCAGATTCTGCACCGTCATCATTGAAGATGAGACTGCAACTGACGCAGGACTTTGATAATCAGGCCGGCTACTACAAGCAGATAACCCAAATGTGATGATTACAACAGTGAATACACTCAAACATCTACATATATGGTAAGTGTACACAACTGTACTTTCCTTTCCTCTTATTGTTAAAAGAAGCAGATAACATTTCATAACCTACGTTATTTAAATATTGTACATCTTTATCAAGTGAGTCTCTTGCAAAAATGTCTCTCTTTAAATTTAGATATCTCGTTAATAATTTCGTTTTATTGCTATTATTTAATCCATTTACATTAATAGACTAAAACTATCCATACTGTGTATTTAAAAAGATATGACACAGTTATATACCATATTAAAGTCTATAACTACAACTGTATATATTGCTAGTAAAATGCAACCTTCCATGGATACCAGTGTTCTTAGTCTGCTTATCAAATAGTCAAACTACTGTACTATCACTGTACCTACCAACACTTAAAAATTCATAGAGAAAACTAGCCAAAAGTTGCCATGACTTACAAATGATTAATATAATATTATAAATAGGTCAAAATAAGGAGACTATTAATTTATTTATTTTGCCATTTAAAATTATTTTCCCATTACTACATAAAAGTTTAATAATGCTCTTCCATTAATCAGAAATATTAAATAATCCAACAGATAGTATATTTTATACCTATATAAATTACCCATTAAATATTCCTAAGAGTGGAATAGTCCCAGAGTGGGACCTGAAGAGAGAAAGACCTCTGTAAACTTAGAAGTGACAGGTAATCGTATACTAAACTGTAATACAAAAGAGAAATCAATGTACATATATATGTTTATCATGTCAAAAGACATAGACATATCTTATAGCTCCAACAAAAAGCTCTGAATTCATTTTTAAAATACAAATGTCTATATCAAATTTCTGTTACAGCCTTAACATGTCAAATATCAAAATATTTAAAAATCCTTTAGCTTATTAAGCTACTTCATAAAAATGTGTACATTATTGAGGTCGAAGAGAATGTCTTGCTCTTTCTATGGAATCAAAAAAATTGCACAATCCATTGTATTCAAAAGTTATAAAGTATTCAATTCAAATCCCATTCTCCTTTTCCAGATTCAAACATATTGAAAAATCTACTTTACTTTCTATCAAAATAGATATATTGATTCAGCAATAAAACACTCAAGTTTCAGCTTTGACTTTGACTTATGAAATGAGTTATTTCAGGTAGTCTTAGTGAATCTAATATTATACAACATGTAAAAAGCTTCAAAATCCACATGACCAAGCTTCAGATTTCAGATTATTTTCAAATATTTTATATATATTGAGATCTTGTACATCACATTTCTGTTGTAAGCAAGTATATGTAATAGACCTCTTTCTTAAAAGCAGTTTATTTAAATATATTTTTGTCTTGTTTTTCCACTAGTAGTCTAGCTTATCTTATATTTCTAAAATCTCCCTTCAAAGAGCCATTTATTCATCATCTCTCTGTTAAAGATTATAGTATGTGTACATATTTCTTAATTTACTGATACTGCTCTTTTATTAGTCTTATGCAGTAGATATTGCATTCATTGTGCATATGCATATTAATTATAAAATGCTTATTCTTATTAATTCTAATATTACAAGCAATCTTGAGTATTTAAAGTCATTTCTGCATATTTAATTTGAATGTGTTTTAGCCACTGTGAACTGCTGTGCTGATCTAAGCTTAACATGCTGACATCAGAATTTGACTACAGAATTTGAAATTCACAGCAGCTGCTACTTTCCTGTGTGTTTCCTCATTTTTCTTGGTTCTTTTAAGCTGTTCTAATCATTAACAACTAAATTTACTTCTTTCAATTAATATGTACAGTTAATATGTTTCATTAAAGTTAACACTACAGCATAAGCTATTAACATGTAAAATGTAAACAAATTCTATGTTTCAGTATTAAACATTACTAAAGCTTTTGTCTTGCCAAATCTTCACTTCTAAGAAAAGAAGGTGTTATTTTACGTAGATTTCTCACATATATACTTGAGAGAGAAAAAAATAGTCATTTTCTTCTTTCACAGACATCAGTGATAAACTTTGGCCTAGATTTTCTTCAGGACAGCTGAAGGCAGGAAGACTCTAGCATTCTGAAGAAATGGAATATTCTTTTATTTTCTAGCTTTCTCTAAGTATCAGATGTTTCATAAATGACCTGTGAAAGGAATGTGTTGCACAGGAACAAAGAAAATAAAATCAGCAGCACTTTAGCACTTCTAATTAGCATATTACTTGGATCTGACGTTCGGTTAACGTAGCACTACACATACTAAGTAAAGCTGAGCAAATAAAATTCTTAACTTGTATAGCTTTAAAGTTACCAATTCTATTGCTAATAATATAATGACATTCTCTTACAAGAAATGTATAGTTTTAAATTAAACATAGATTAAGTATTTCACTATAAATATAGTAAAACAGCAAAAGTAACCCTTTATATTCCTCATCATGAAAAATGTTTTAGCTTAAAATATAAATACATACTTGCATATATTTTGCAGCTCAAAGTTTCGGTGCGAACTTTTACTTAAAGGGCAAATCTGTTGTTTCAGAAAATAATAGTCCTGCAGTCAGAGAATGAGAGTCACTTGTTTTTAGTCTTTTTAGTTTTAGAAGCAGTATTCCAAGCATTCATCTCATTCCGTCTCTTCAGGGATATACTGTCCCACTCCATTTTTCAGTATTATTAAGAATTTTATTGCGGTTAAGAAAAGTGAATACGTCCATCTTAAATATTTTGGATTTTCAGAAAGTAGTAATGTGATCTTGGCAAGAAACACCAAAGTGACTTTAATATTCTTTTTTTAAGTGCCTTGATCAGTGATAAATAGATTTTCTTTTACTCATTACTTTACTGGAATAATCATTATCAAATCTGACTACATGTTCACCTGTTTTAATAGGTGGACTGAACCATGCTGCTTTTAATGTTTGATCTTTTTTCTAAGCTAGACATGAATTTAGCTATAACTGAGCTTGGTGGTGAGTTTTTCTGCTTAGAGGGTGCTCTTGGGGATCTATGTGCTCTTTCAATTCCAAAAGATAAGCTTTCAGGTAGCTTTAATGTTGCACATATCCATGTAGTTAAGTTTATTATATTGTTTCCTTCATACCTTTAGGTATACCAGAAATTTAAACGTTATTTTGTCTCAGTCTGTCTTCCAAATCAAGTTTTTCTATAAGCCAATTACTTTGTTTTAAAAGAAATTCAGTCTGAGACTCACCTTCAATTATTTTTCCTTCATAATCATTCTTCCATGCTGCTGATTTTTGCACCTTGTTGTTTCATAAGAATTTAAAATGTGCCATCCTCTTTCTAGTCTCTTCTTTGAACCTTTCTAGTTTGGTATCCAGTTTGTCTATTTTTAGTAATATAGCCTACGTACTAGATAATATAGACTGTATGTCTTTTTTAACACACGAATCCAGAGTACCATTTTTTGAGTGACTCTTGTTGAAGTCTCTTCTCTCTTAACCAGGCAGTTGAAATTCTGACAGAAAAAAATGCAGCTTTTGAAGAACTTGAAGCTATAAATCTTTTCTCTATTAGTAAATAAAATTAGCAAACACGTATCTCCAATTTTTAATTACTTTTTCTGTCCGAAAAAACTTTTCAGTCATAGAGCTTTCACCATTTGCTGCTGTGTTAGCCATCTTGGCCACGCCCCCCAAGAGAGTGAGAATTTGGATGCAAATCCTTAGAGTGAATAACTGCCATACCAAATATTATAGTCACAAAGTAGCAGAAAGTATTCTAAGAACTAAGCCACCACAAGAATGGCGAAAGGAGATTTTGCCGATAGGGATGACCTCAATTAGGGATACAGAGAATAGGCAAGAATGGGCTGGAATTTACTAGAGAAAGCTAGCAAAAGAACCCTGGTATTGAGAACAAATAACTAGACAGGGAAGGGTAATAGAATGGAAAGAGGCCAACAAGACATTTTGACTGCAGACTAGACTGCCTTTCCCTTTCAGGGATTGATATCAAGGTATTGTCAAAGACTGGTTTTTAGTTGAATCTAGAAGAGAAGCTTCTTCAAAAAAAAAGGAATAATTAGTAGGCTGTATAAAATATTACACAATAACTATCAGAATCTATCTGTAGATTTTTGAAAATGTTACGAAAAGACATTGGATAAGCATTTTACAAGGAAGCAATGGAAGGACATATGTATGTTCCCATGATTTAGGATTTTTGCTTGGACATGTTTACATAGGTAATTTTATACCTCAAGCAGACTCCAAAGAATGTTTCCTTGGGTAGCTGGCAAATGTTGTGGTGTGATGGGGTAGAGAGAAGCAACTGGGAACATATGTTTTGGGAGTGTAATAAGTTGGCAGACTTCAAAAATTCCATACAGAGTACTCTGTTGGAAATACTGGGTGAGCAAATGGGTGTAACTACAGAAATGTTTTTTTTTTTTTTAATGGGATGTATGATCTGAATTGCCTAGACACAGGCTGCCAGAAAAGCAAATACTAGAAAATGGAAATTATAGTCTAAACCAACTGCATTTGAAGTATTGCATATTATAACAGAGATAAAAAACTGGAAGTAGAAAATGTAGGAACAAATTATATAGAAAAAATGGATATTGTAGTAACAATACATGCAAAATATTTTTTTTGAGGAGGTATGAGATTTAATGGAAAGCAGGAATTGAACAATTTATGGAATGCTGGATTGATAGGTATACAAAAACATGTGATGTATAATGTTTAGCTATGAACATATTAATATGGTTTAACGGCAACAGAATAAAGTAACGCACCACAAAGGATAAACGTAGGACTGCCCAAGGTAGCAGAATCACTAGTGATACAAAATCCCAGAGCAGTCCATGAACCAGGCAAATAACATAAATGTCCAAGCATATAAAATTAGCACTGTTTTATTCAAGATGGTAAGCGCTTTCACGGATAGCTTTATCAGGCTATACAAAATGAAATAACCACAGGTCATTTAAATGCATTATAACAACTAATCAAAACTCAGTGCCTAATTTTATCATTTTAAAGTAAAATCATACATTCATTCGAGCACACACTTATATCCTTACAGTTGTCATTCAAAAACGATACATACACAAAAATGTATATATAATGCATGGAAAATAATCACTATGCCAAATAAAATGTACACAAAAATGCATATATAAACAAATATAGCTATTGTGAATAATATATATCTATATTTTTAAAAAATATATATAAAATATAAATACAACTATCGTTGATATAAATATGACTAGACCTAAACCTCAAAAATTCAATTAACATTATTTTATCTAACAGAGCGCTTCCTCTGCTTCAGTGTGGCTTTAATTGATGCCCTCTCATTTAAACCCCTCCCTCTATCGGCTCTAAGCCTCAAAATCCATCTTACCTCCCTACTTTCTTTTAAATACCTAATATCACCCTCACATTATAGTTGGAATCACACCATCAATCTATTGTGAATAATATATATCTATATTTTTAAAAATATATATAAAATATAAATACAACTATCGTTGATATAAATATGACTAGACCTAAACCTCAAAATTCAATTAGCATTATTTTATCTAACAGAGCGCTTCCTCTGCTTCAGTGTGGCTTTAATTGATGCCCTCTCATTTAAACCCCTCCCTCTATCGGCTCTAAGCCTCAAAATCCATCTTACCTCCCTACTTTCTTTTAAATACCTAATATCACCCTCACGTATAGTTGGAATCACACCATCAATAACCGTAAACTTAAAGAAGTGATGATCACATGTTTAGATAGAGCATTGTTAGTAGACCTAACCCTGATACCATATATATATATATATATATATATATATATATATATATATATATATATATATATATATCCACTCCCTCACACTCTCTCGAAGTGACTGGTTGGTCTTGCCAACATAAAGCGACCCACATACCATGCATATGGCAAGGTAGACCACATTTTGTGTTCTACAGTTGGCACTAACCTCAAACTTAAACCTCTGGCCTGTATCTGGGTGAATAAATGTCCCCGTTGTATCTAGGTACCCACAAAACTTGCACTTGCCACAGGAATAAGTGCCCATACCTCCTTATATACATCTACCACTCTCTCTTGAATGGCATAATAGCCTTTTCAAATTATGTTTGTTTTTTAAATAAGAAAGTGGGTTGATCACCAACTATACTCTCTATATCTGGATCTGTAGTCAGGACACGCCAGTTCTTCCTAATAATATCTGAGCTTGGTTTAACATCTTTGGTAAAAAAACATTGCTATCTTCAAATTATTCATATGTTGTATTCTTATAGGATGGCTATCTACATCTAATCTCGAAGACAAATACGACTTTGCCCTATCTCGCCTAAGGTTATTCAAATCAATAAGATTGTCGTCTACCTCTTGCTGGCAGTAACCTCTAGCAGTTAACATTTTTTTTTTCAGAATGACTAATTCCTGTTGAAAGCCTGCTTCAGATGCATTCAATGTAGACACTCATCCCCTGTCCCTTCGTTACATTCTTAAAGGTATAATTGGGGTGCATGCTACTTCTATGTAATAGTGTTCCTATAACAATATTTTCTATATACACCTGTATTGATCAACTCACTCTCAAGTCTGTCTACGTAGAAATCCAAATACTCTATTCTAAATTGTGAAACGTTCATGGTGAGTTTTAAATAATCATACCTCTCTTTCAAATCCATGAGGAATCTATTCAGACCTGCACTGGTACCTCTCCACACCAGCCAGAAAAGGGTCATCGACAAATTGTCAATAAAAGGTAGTATACCTAGAGTATGATTCCATCTTAAAAATAATTTCTTCTTCCCACATCGCCATGAACATTTTGGCGTAGCTATTGGCACATGAGGTGCCCATAGCTACGCCATTGCGCTGTAAGTAGATGTTTTTATTGAACGTAAAGGCATTGTTCTCCAGTATAGTTTCTAAGAACAACATACAAGATCAGTTTGTTCATGGGTATATCCACCATGGCCAAGTAAATACCTCTGTTCAGACAGTACACCCACATCACTGGGTATAATAGTGAAGAGGGATTGTATGTCTGAGGTGACAAAATAAAACTGAGTCCAGGGCTAATGAATTATTATATTGATATAAATCTACCAGGAATTGTTTCTTATCCCTCAAAATATAAACATTGTTGTCCAAAATGGGTCTTTGCCATTTCTCCACATAAAGGGAGAAAGGCTCAGTAACCCATGCCCTCCCAGCAACAATGGGTCTCATGGGGGGGTTTCGTCCAGCTTTGTGGATCTTGGGCAATCCCTAGTATAGAGGGCAATAATGCAAAATCAACCTTCAGGAATTTGTATAAACTTATATCTGTCATATCACTCTTCAACAAATCCTCCAGCATAAAGGAGACTCTTTCATGTAAACGATGTACCTCTTCTAAATCACTACAGTTTTAAAACTGTTCATCACGTGGCATTCTATTCATATTTCCAATATAATCACATCTGTTCATAAGGCCTCCTTTGTCTGCAGGTCTGATCATAATAGAATCATCGGTCTGTAAGCTTTTTAAAACACATTGTTCTCTGTGACTCAAATTATACTTCATTCTGTTATTCACTCTCTCTGAGTGTTTACTATCATAAAATTTATATGGCATCCTCCACTATTTTACTAAACGCCTCAATCAGTGGGTGGGGGTTCGGCATATATAAACTAGGTATTCTAAAGACATTAAAATTTATCAACAACAACATCGCCAAATTCAAGTTTGAGCATCACATGTCTGCTGTAGCATCTAATATCTAACATAGTTTCAGTCATATCACTACATTTAGATGGAATAAAAGTCGGTCCTTTATTAAGAACAGTTAATTCATCAGCTTTTAAAATACGCTTGGAAAGATTCCAAACTAGTGAGCTCCCATATGGCTCCACATCTTTTTCAAGGACTGGTTGGATTGTCCTTCCGTTGATAATTTCCATTTCTGCCTTCCCCCGACTTTAAGATCTTGTCCTTAAAGGCCCCTTCTCTATATTTACAGGCAGCTATGGTATATGATGTAGAAGGTATTATTAATGTTTTAGAATTCGTATTTGTGGTAGTTTTAGGCCGTACATCTACCAAATGTACTGCTCCCTGTCCATCTATTGTCGCATTATTGGTACAGTTCAAATTAGAGTCAATAACAGTGTCCACTTGCTGTGTGGCAACGCTGGATGTACCAGATGAATCATGTGTGCTCACTATCAAAGCTGACGCTCCCCCTTCCCTCTGTGAAGCATTGGTATCATCAGCAATGGTATCATTAATAACCTGGTTAGTTCTTATATTAGGCTCAACATTCCGTCCTGGATGGGCAGTCTCGCCTCTCGGCCACGTAAAAACATGGCCTCTTTGAAAATCTCTTGTGTCTCTGTCAATCTTTTCTTTCTTTTGCTAGAGCAATCTCCTTTCAAACACCACAATTCCATCCAGCATGCCTTCCAACACACAATCTACTAGGGAACCTGGCATAAAGTTTCAGTTCTTTTATAGAGGTTCTTAATTCCTCTTCGTGTTTAAAATAATCAGTTAACAAAGTCATATACTTCACGCTTACCTCTAAATTCAGTTGTTGCCAGCTTGCAAGTAAATTTGGATACTGAACGCCATAAGTGGGCATTTTTTGGGCCCCCATTTTTTCGCCATACTAATATACGCAAGGTGGTTAATGAGCTGGCCTTTAATCAGTCTAGCCAGATTCCTCCTTTTTCCCCTTCTCCACGATTGGCTAGTGAGAAGGTTCTTCATACTTTGGATTTGCATAAGACAGCTCAGATATTTAGACAAAAAAGGCCTTTTATAAATTTGATTGGCTTTTTGTTTCTTTTCATACCAAAACATTGGGGTTTATCAGTTTCTAAGCAAACCATCTCTTCCTGAATTTCCAGGGTCATTTCTTTTTGTTGTTCTTTTCATGGCACGCAGTTATCTGCTTCTGTGAGGGCTTATTCTGCTAGAGCACTGGCTTCCTTGGGGGCACTGTTCAAGGGCTTGGACACTAACTCCATCCTTGTAGCTGCTACTTGGTGTTTGGTTCACACATTCACTAGATATTAAAATTGGATGTCATTTTCAGGGCCAGTATAGGTTTTACCAAGGCTGTCCTCCATTGAGTTTGTGGAGGGCTCCTCTTTGTCTTCCTCCTCCTTGCCTTCACTATAGCTTTTGTACTCCCCAGAGGTGATGAATACTGCAACAGTGATATAGAGGGACATGGTACAGTAGTGTAAAATCTTAGCATAAACGTAGATATCCTTCTTTTCACTGTTGCAGTATTTATTCACTCCTCTACCCCCTTGTCTCTTCTGTTTGCATGGGTGGTATTTTCGTTCTGTCTGACAAGTTGTTCTTTCCTTCCTTTTTCTGGCTGCATATTTCCTTCTTTGCAGTGGGGTTCCTAGTTCTCCTGGGGCACTTCATTTCTGAGTTTGGAATGTGTGTGTATCACCATTATGCCCTGTGATTGCACGGGGAGCATATGCCTGATGTGCTACATTCCCTAGGTAGTAAAGGCTTTGGTATATTGGCTAGACATTGGGCTATCCTTGGCAGGAGATCCCAGAGGTGATGAATACTGCAGCAATTTAAAGGACATCTACTGTTATGGTAAGATTTTACACAACTGTACTTTTGATGCATTTGTGTAGACCTCTTGACCTTAAACAAGGAGTTAAGTATGTACCCCGGTCGGAAGACCCTCAGGCTGACAAATTGGATGATCTAACTCTCGTCCTCTTTAGATATGCTTTCCAAGGATGTGCTTTCTGTCTTAAAAGAACCTTGGAAATCAAATAGAAGGAACTCATACCTAGAGAAGTGGTAAAGATTATGCCTTTGGTACCAGAGAGGGAAGGTCTGGATTTTGTAACAAGGTTTTTTTTGTCCTCAAATGCATGTCAGACCCATAAAAATAAAAATGGTTTTATGTCTCTGTGAAGGAGCTTGTTTGCAGTCTCAAGCTGCCTACCATGGGATCCCCCTTTATTCCCTTTTACCAGTAATGCAGTTCCTAAAGGGGTGTGTTGTTGCCGAGTCTTTCCAAGAGGGTAACCTGTCCACAGCGGAATCCCTTTTGTGTGTTATATAAGAAAACTTTGCTATCTTTTGAGTCAGCAGCTGTTGTACCTTTCAAATACTTTACCTGGATAACTTTCTTTTGGTAACCAGTACTTCTGCCAAAAGATGTCCAAAGTGCAGATCCTCATGTGCTAACTGTCCTTTTTTCATTTCCAAAAGGACAAGCTAATGTTCCAAACCAGTCCAATTTTCATATCCAAAGTGGCGACAGAAATCTTTGAAAATCATGCAGTTAAAATCCCTGTATCTTATCTTGGATGTTGTTTGGAATATTTTGCAGGCACACAAATATTTGTGAATTGTTTCTAAAGTATAGCCAAACAATCCACTCATGCTGTATGATAAGTTAAAAAATAATAATAAAAAAGACACAGTCATTCTTGCCTACATCTAGTGGAGTTTGGCTTTTTTGCCTTGAATATTCCAGTAAAGACTTAAAAAGTGGAAAAAAACAAAACATGGTCATTCAGAAGTCATGTAGCTGAAACACTGGTATTCCTTTAGGGGTATTTCTGTATATCCCATGAGCCTCCCCTACAAAGGAATTTGAAGTATTACATAGTGAAGATTCTAGTTTGGCTAGATCTTTCTCACATGTTTTACTGAATGGTTTGTATGTTTGCCTTTTTTACACTTTAGTTTGGACCGCACAAAAGGACAGATTATCTTATATACCCCAGTTGTATATAGATAACTGAGATTTTACTTCCAAAAAGCGTAAAACAAAGAAAAATGGACCTGTTATTCATAACCTTGGTAGCTTAAAGGGAGGGCAGGCCTGTCTCTAAACAGGCAATATGTAAAGGGCTGGTTCACTGCATTTCCCTCTCTTGTTCATTCCATGGCCAAGGCTATACCAGGGCATGAAAGAGCTCACTCCACAAAAGTCACAGCAAGCCACCACAGCCTTCAGTAGGGAGGTCAGCAATGAGACCACATTGGAAACAGCTACTTGGTCATCTGTGCACACCTTCAGTATTTAATGTAACCTGGACATGTTATGCCTAGAGCCAGAGCAGGATTTTCCATGGCCAGTACTATGTGGTCTTCTACAAACCACATTTTCTCAGGGCCAGTCAGTGGTCTGTAAGCTCAGGAAAGCTTCCAAATGTTACCACTACTCTGAAGTGAACAGTTCAGTGAACGTAGGATAGCTGTATTAAGAATTTTCTATAACTGTTGATGTTTGAGTGCATTCACTGTTGCAATAATACTTCCTAAACTCCATCCCTCTGTTTCCTTCTTGTAGCTTTCCTGAAGTTGGCTTAGATAGAAAAAGTCACCTATCTCCTTATCTTCCCTCTCGTTTGCCCCTACAAGATGCCCCCTATTAGGTTGACCGTGTGTCAGGCGACAAGCTCTTTCTGATTGATTTGCTGCTGTTAGGAGTATATGTCACCTGGGAAGCTTGTGCTCTGGTCATTATCTGCATTCTTGGAGCTGATAGGGGAAGAAACAGCTAAAAATGGTGCATATAGATGTCATTCTTAACACAAGTGTGCTGAACTCCAGGTGAGAGAGCACTTGCCTGTCCAGGAGGGGGAAGAGTGAAAAGCTTTTGAATCCAGGCTGAATGGTTTGGCCTTTTGTATCAGAAGGTCCCAAGTGTTGTCACTCTTGCAACAACGAATATACTCAACCATCCAAATTTATTGCATGTCCCTAACACATCTTTAATCCCCAGTAGTCACTGCTTATCAATTGTTTCTGCATATCATGCTATTACAAAATGATGGAATTCTGCCCAGTATCTGCTGGTTAGGAAATTTCATTTTTCTGTTTTGAAAAAATGGATATTGTAGTAACAATACATGCAAAATATTTTTTTTGAGGAGGTATGAGATTTAATGGAAAGCAGGAATTGAACAATTTATGGAATGCTGGATTGATAGGTATACAAAAACATGTGATGTATAATGTTTAGCTATGAACATATTAATATGGTTTAACGGCAACAGAATAAAGTAACGCACCACAAAGGATAAACGTAGGACTGCCCAAGGTAGCAGAATCACTAGTGATACAAAATCCCAGAGCAGTCCATGAACCAGGCAAATAACATAAATGTCCAAGCATATAAAATTAGCACTGTTTTATTCAAGATGGTAGCGCTTTCACGGATAGCTTTATCAGGCTATACAAAATGAAATAACCACAGGTCATTTAAATGCATTATAACAACTAATCAAAACTCAGTGCCTAATTTTATCATTTTAAAGTAAAATCATACATTCATTCGAGCACACACTTATATCCTTACAGTTGTCATTCAAAAACTATACATACACAAAATGTATATATAATGCATGGAAAATAATCACTATGCCAAATAAAATGTACACAAAAATGCATATATAAACAAATATAGCTATTGTGAATAATATATATCTATATTTTTAAAAAATATATATAAAATATAAATACAACTATCGTTGATATAAATATGACTAGACCTAAACCTCAAAAATTCAATTAACATTATTTTATCTAACAGAGCGCTTCCTCTGCTTCAGTGTGGCTTTAATTGATGCCCTCTCATTTAAACCCCTCCCTCTATCGGCTCTAAGCCTCAAAATCCATCTTACCTCCCTACTTTCTTTTAAATACCTAATATCACCCTCACGTATAGTTGGAATCACACCATCAATCTATTGTGAATAATATATATCTATATTTTTAAAAAATATATATAAAATATAAATACAACTATCGTTGATATAAATATGACTAGACCTAAACCTCAAAAATTCAATTAGCATTATTTTATCTAACAGAGCGCTTCCTCTGCTTCAGTGTGGCTTTAATTGATGCCCTCTCATTTAAACCCCTCCCTCTATCGGCTCTAAGCCTCAAAATCCATCTTACCTCCCTACTTTCTTTTAAATACCTAATATCACCCTCACGTATAGTTGGAATCACACCATCAATAACCGTAAACTTAAAGAAGTGATGATCACATGTTTAGATAGAGCATTGTTAGTAGACCTAACCCTGATACCATATATATATATATATATATATATATATATATATATATATATATATATATATATATCCACTCCCTCACACTCTCTCGAAGTGACTGGTTGGTCTTGCCAACATAAAGCGACCCACATACCATGCATATGGCAAGGTAGACCACATTTTGTGTTCTACAGTTGGCACTAACCTCAAACTTAAACCTCTGGCCTGTATCTGGGTGAATAAATGTCCCCGTTGTATCTAGGTACCCACAAAACTTGCACTTGCCACAGGAATAAGTGCCCATACCTCCTTATATACATCTACCACTCTCTCTTGAATGGCATAATAGCCTTTTCAAATTATGTTTGTTTTTTAAATAAGAAAGTGGGTTGATCACCAACTATACTCTCTATATCTGGATCTGTAGTCAGGACACGCCAGTTCTTCCTAATAATATCTGAGCTTGGTTTAACATCTTTGGTAAAAAAACATTGCTATCTTCAAATTATTCATATGTTGTATTCTTATAGGATGGCTATCTACATCTAATCTCGAAGACAAATACGACTTTGCCCTATCTCGCCTAAGGTTATTCAAATCAATAAGATTGTCGTCTACCTCTTGCTGGCAGTAACCTCTAGCAGTTAACATTTTTTTTTTCAGAATGACTAATTCCTGTTGAAAGCCTGCTTCAGATGCATTCAATGTAGACACTCATCCCCTGTCCCTTCGTTACATTCTTAAAGGTATAATTGGGGTGCATGCTACTTCTATGTAATAGTGTTCCTATAACAATATTTTCTATATACACCTGTATTGATCAACTCACTCTCAAGTCTGTCTACGTAGAAATCCAAATACTCTATTCTAAATTGTGAAACGTTCATGGTGAGTTTTAAATAATCATACCTCTCTTTCAAATCCATGAGGAATCTATTCAGACCTGCACTGGTACCTCTCCACACCAGCCAGAAAAGGGTCATCGACAAATTGTCAATAAAAGGTAGTATACCTAGAGTATGATTCCATCTTAAAAATAATTTCTTCTTCCCACATCGCCATGAACATTTTGGCGTAGCTATTGGCACATGAGGTGCCCATAGCTACGCCATTGCGCTGTAAGTAGATGTTTTTATTGAACGTAAAGGCATTGTTCTCCAGTATAGTTTCTAAGAACAACATACAAGATCAGTTTGTTCATGGGTATATCCACCATGGCCAAGTAAATACCTCTGTTCAGACAGTACACCCACATCACTGGGTATAATAGTGAAGAGGGATTGTATGTCTGAGGTGACAAAATAAAACTGAGTCCAGGGCTAATGAATTATTATATTGATATAAATCTACCAGGAATTGTTTCTTATCCCTCAAAATATAAACATTGTTGTCCAAAATGGGTCTTTGCCATTTCTCCACATAAAGGGAGAAAGGCTCAGTAACCCATGCCCTCCCAGCAACAATGGGTCTCATGGGGGGGTTTCGTCCAGCTTTGTGGATCTTGGGCAATCCCTAGTATAGAGGGCAATAATGCAAAATCAACCTTCAGGAATTTGTATAAACTTATATCTGTCATATCACTCTTCAACAAATCCTCCAGCATAAAGGAGACTCTTTCATGTAAACGATGTACCTCTTCTAAATCACTACAGTTTTAAAACTGTTCATCACGTGGCATTCTATTCATATTTCCAATATAATCACATCTGTTCATAAGGCCTCCTTTGTCTGCAGGTCTGATCATAATAGAATCATCGGTCTGTAAGCTTTTTAAAACACATTGTTCTCTGTGACTCAAATTATACTTCATTCTGTTATTCACTCTCTCTGAGTGTTTACTATCATAAAATTTATATGGCATCCTCCACTATTTTACTAAACGCCTCAATCAGTGGGTGGGGGTTCGGCATATATAAACTAGGTATTCTAAAGACATTAAAATTTATCAACAACAACATCGCCAAATTCAAGTTTGAGCATCACATGTCTGCTGTAGCATCTAATATCTAACATAGTTTCAGTCATATCACTACATTTAGATGGAATAAAAGTCGGTCCTTTATTAAGAACAGTTAATTCATCAGCTTTTAAAATACGCTTGGAAAGATTCCAAACTAGTGAGCTCCCATATGGCTCCACATCTTTTTCAAGGACTGGTTGGATTGTCCTTCCGTTGATAATTTCCATTTCTGCCTTCCCCCGACTTTAAGATCTTGTCCTTAAAGGCCCCTTCTCTATATTTACAGGCAGCTATGGTATATGATGTAGAAGGTATTATTAATGTTTTAGAATTCGTATTTGTGGTAGTTTTAGGCCGTACATCTACCAAATGTACTGCTCCCTGTCCATCTATTGACGCATTATTGGTACAGTTCAAATTAGAGTCAATAACAGTGTCCACTTGCTGTGTGGCAACGCTGGATGTACCAGATGAATCATGTGTGCTCACTATCAAAGCTGACGCTCCCCCTTCCCTCTGTGAAGCATTGGTATCATCAGCAATGGTATCATTAATAACCTGGTTAGTTCTTATATTAGGCTCAACATTCCGTCCTGGATGGGCAGTCTCGCCTCTCGGCCACGTAAAAACATGGCCTCTTTGAAAATCTCTTGTGTCTCTGTCAATCTTTTCTTTCTTTTGCTAGAGCAATCTCCTTTCAAACACCACAATTCCATCCAGCATGCCTTCCAACACACAATCTACTAGGGAACCTGGCATAAAGTTTCAGTTCTTTTATAGAGGTTCTTAATTCCTCTTCGTGTTTAAAATAATCAGTTAACAAAGTCATATACTTCACGCTTACCTCTAAATTCAGTTGTTGCCAGCTTGCAAGTAAATTTGGATACTGAACGCCATAAGTGGGCATTTTTTGGCCCCCATTTTTTCGCCATACTAATATACGCAAGGTGGTTAATGAGCTGGCCTTTAATCAGTCTAGCCAGATTCCTCCTTTTTCCCCTTCTCCACGATTGGCTAGTGAGAAGGTTCTTCATACTTTGGATTTGCATAAGACAGCTCAGATATTTAGACAAAAAAGGCCTTTTATAAATTTGATTGGCTTTTTGTTTCTTTTCATACCAAAACATTGGGGTTTATCAGTTTCTAAGCAAACCATCTCTTCCTGAATTTCCAGGGTCATTTCTTTTTGTTGTTCTTTTCATGGCACGCAGTTATCTGCTTCTGTGAGGGCTTATTCTGCTAGAGCACTGGCTTCCTTGGGGGCACTGTTCAAGGGCTTGGACACTAACTCCATCCTTGTAGCTGCTACTTGGTGTTTGGTTCACACATTCACTAGATATTAAAAATTGGATGTCATTTTCAGGGCCAGTATAGGTTTTACCAAGGCTGTCCTCCGTGAGTTTGTGGAGGGCTCCTCTTTGTCTTCCTCCTCCTTGCCTTCACTATAGCTTTTGTACTCCCCCAGAGGTGATGAATACTGCAACAGTGATATAGAGGGACATGGTACAGTAGTGTAAAATCTTAGCATAAACGTAGATATCCTTCTTTTCACTGTTGCAGTATTTATTCACTCCTCTACCCCCTTGTCTCTTCTGTTTGCATGGGTGGTATTTTCGTTCTGTCTGACAAGTTGTTCTTTCCTTCCTTTTTCTGGCTGCATATTTCCTTCTTTGCAGTGGGGTTCCTAGTTCTCCTGGGGCACTTCATTTCTGAGTTTGGAATGTTTGTGTATCACCATTATGCCCTGTGATTGCACGGGGAGCATATGCCTGATGTGCTACATTCCCTAGGTAGTAAAGGCTTTGGTATATTGGCTAGACATTGGGCTATCCTTGGCAGGAGATCCCAGAGGTGATGAATACTGCAGCAATTTAAAGGACATCTACTGTTATGGTAAGATTTTACACAACTGTACTTTTGATGCATTTGTGTAGACCTCTTGACCTTAAACAAGGAGTTAAGTATGTACCCCGGTCGGAAGACCCTCAGGCTGACAAATTGGATGATCTAACTCTCGTCCTCTTTAGATATGCTTTCCAAGGATGTGCTTTCTGTCTTAAAAGAACCTTGGAAATCAAATAGAAGGAACTCATACCTAGAGAAGTGGTAAAGATTATGCCTTTGGTACCAGAGAGGGAAGGTCTGCATTTTGTAACAAGGTTTTTTTTGTCCTCAAATGCATGTCAGACCCATAAAAATAAAAATGGTTTTATGTCTCTGTGAAGGTGCTTGTTTGCAGTCTCAAGCTGCCTACCATGGGATCCCCCTTTATTCCCTTTTACCAGTAATGCAGTTCCTAAAGGGGTGTGTTGTTGCCGAGTCTTTCCAAGAGGGTAACCTGTCCACAGCGGAATCCCTTTTGTGTGTTATATAAGAAAACTTTGCTATCTTTCGAGTCAGCAGCTGTTGTACCTTTCAAATACTTTACCTGGATAACTTTCTTTTGGTAACCAGTACTTCTGCCAAAAGATGTCCAAAGTGCAGATCCTCATGTGCTAACTGTCCTTTTTTCATTTCCAAAAGGACAAGCTAATGTTCCAAACCAGTCCAATTTTCATATCCAAAGTGGCGACAGAAATCTTTGAAAATCATGCAGTTAAAATCCCTGTATCTTATCTTGGATGTTGTTTGGAATATTTTGCAGGCACACAAATATTTGTGAATTGTTTCTAAAGTATAGCCAAACAATCCACTAATGCTGTATGATAAGTTAAAAAATAATAATAAAAAAGACATAGTCATTCTTGCCTACATCTAGTGGAGTTTGGCTTTTTTGCCTTGAATATTCCAGTAAAGACTTAAAAAGTGGAAAAAAAAAACATGGTCATTCAGAAGTCATGTAGCTGAAACACTGGTATTCCTTTAGGGGTATTTCTGTATATCCCATGAGCCTCCCCTACAAAGGAATTTGAAGTATTACATAGTGAAGATTCTAGTTTGGCTAGATCTTTCTCACATGTTTTACTGAATGGTTTGTATGTTTGCCTTTTTTACACTTTAGTTTGGACCGCACAAAAAAAGGACAGATTATCTTATATACCCCAGTTGTATATAGATAACTGAGATTTTACTTCCAAAAAGCGTAAAACAAAGAAAAATGGACCTGTTATTCATAACCTTGGTAGCTTAAAGGGAGGGCAGGCCTGTCTCTAAACAGGCAATATGTAAAGGGCTGGTTCACTGCATTTCCCTCTCTTGTTCTTTCCATGGCCAAGGCTATACCAGGGCATGAAAGAGCTCACTCCACAAAAGTCACAGCAAGCCACCACAGCCTTCAGTAGGGAGGTCAGCAATGAGACCACATTGGAAACAGCTACTTGGTCATCTGTGCACACCTTCAGTATTTAATGTAACCTGGACATGTTATGCCTAGAGCCAGAGCAGGATTTTCCATGGCCAGTACTATGTGGTCTTCTACAAACCACATTTTCTCAGGGCCAGTCAGTGGTCTGTAAGCTCAGGAAAGCTTCCAAATGTTACCACTACTCTGAAGTGAACAGTTCAGTGAACGTAGGATAGCTGTATTAAGAATTTTCTATAACTGTTGATGTTTGAGTGCATTCACTGTTGCAATAATACTTCCTAAACTCCATCCCTCTGTTTCCTTCTTGTAGCTTTCCTGAAGTTGGCTTAGATAGAAAAAGTCACCTATCTCCTTATCTTCCCTCTCGTTTGCCCCTACAAGATGCCCCCTATTAGGTTGACCGTGTGTCAGGCGACAAGCTCTTTCTGATTGATTTGCTGCTGTTAGGAGTATATGTCACCTGGGAAGCTTGTGCTCTGGTCATTATCTGCATTCTTGGAGCTGATAGGGGAAGAAACAGCTAAAAATGGTGCATATAGATGTCATTCTTAACACAAGTGTGCTGAACTCCAGGTGAGAGAGCACTTGCCTGTCCAGGAGGGGGAAGAGTGAAAAGCTTTTGAATCCAGGCTGAATGGTTTGGCCTTTTGTATCAGAAGGTCCCAAGTGTTGTCACTCTTGCAACAACGAATATACTCAACCATCCAAATTTATTGCATGTCCCTAACACATCTTTAATCCCCAGTAGTCACTGCTTATCAATTGTTTCTGCATATCATGCTATTACAAAATGATGGAATTCTGCCCAGTATCTGCTGGTTAGGAAATTTCATTTTTCTGTTTTGCATTTCTTCCATTGTTTGAGTAACATCTGTTCTCCATGGAGTTTGAACTTCATGATTGACAAGCTTGCCAGTTATCTGTAAGTAACCATCTTTGACCTTTGATAAGGATGGAGTGTTCTTTTGAAACCACCTCAATTCCCTACCAAAAAGGGAACTAGAGTTAAGTCCATTCATCTCACTGTTTCTTTATGGAGACAATGGAGAAGCAAGCCCTTCACTGCCTTAATTTGCATCACCAGTTCATATTTTGCGCAAAACAAGCGCATCTGTTACACCTTTGTCTCTATTTGTTGGTAGGGAAAGACCTGCAATTAGCAAGCAAACCCTGTCTAAGTGGACAACCAATTTACAGTTTGTTTAGCTGAAAGTAATGCACTGCCCTTTGAAATATGCTGCTTTCAAAGATAACTACACTAGAGGTGTAATAGCATTCATTGCTTGCTTCATAAGTGTCTCATTTGCAAACATTTGTATAGTGGCCACAAGGTTGTTGGCTCACCACTTCAAAAGACTTTATATGCACTGTCCCCCCAGAAGTTGGCCTATTCTTTGGCAGTTCAGAAACCTTTAGTACTCTGCCTTCCGAGCTTTTACTCTTGGTTGTCAAGCTCCTTCCTTGCTAGGGGGTTTTATTCCATGGCATTCATTCCAGGTGTAGACCCACCATGGAAAGTTCTGGCAGATAATTTGTATGCCAAGAAGATATGTATTAACATTTAACATCAGGCAGTCCCCTTTGTGGGACATGTATACACTCCTGCTGTCACCTGGATGACCTCTCCATCTAATTCTGCTGCTGTAGTTTAGTCTTAATTTGAACACATATCTATATGTGTGTCTGTCTATATAAATGCATAGTAAACTTCACTTAATCTATACTTGTGTCTGAGTAAGTGAACTGTAGGGAGTTTTTGTGCTAAAAGCCATTTGTGTGTATAATAGATTAGGCAACTTCCTGTTTGTCGACAAAGGCGAGTGGTTTTGTGGTAGGGCTGGATGTTTGTGTGCGGGTCTGTGTGCTTTAGGGTTAGGTAAGGGAATAGGTTTAGGGTGTGGGCTAATGTGTGTGTTTTAGGGTTATGGTCAAGTAAGAGGAAAGATTTCATATTTTTTTGTGTGCATGTGCAAGCATGAGAGGAGAGCTTTTTAGCTGTCTTGTGTAATGTTATGGAAAGGGCTTTTTAAGGTAAGGTGGGTAGTTAGGGTTATGCATAGCACGCATTACTAACTTGGAACAGGAGAATGAATGGTTGCTAAGGTTGTGGCTAGTATATCGGAAAAGGAAACTGGTTTCCTTTTTCAGTGTACTTGGATGCCTGAATTATTGTATTGTCGATGCAAAGAATTGTCAACATGTTTTGATGTTTTTTGTCTCGATCATTAAGCATGTCAGCCGTTCTGTAATCTTATATATATTTATTGCAGTTCACACTGACAAACGGTGACTTTGTTGACAATGTGCTGCTGTCCCCTTTTGTTATCAAAAACACTCTTTCTCAAGTGCAGTGTTTACAGAATGGAGGAATATCCACTATGTAGGGGTATGCACTGGGATACTGTGAGTGGCTGAGTATGTTAATGCTGAAACTTTGGGATCCACAGAAAGTTTTGACAGGGGATTCAGTTGTGAGCATGTGCCTGTGCTTGAGTGCGTGCATGTGCTTGAGTGTGTGTGTGTGTGTGTGTGTGTGTGTGTGTGTGTGTGTGTGTGTGTGTGTGTGTGTGTGTGTGTGTGTGTGTGTGTGTGAGTGTGAGAGAGCATTTACAAGTTACAGTTAGAGTAAGGTTATTCAAGGGGAAAGTTTGTGTTGTGAGTGTGTGTTAGTATATAGATGTGTCTGAGTGTCTTGTGCAGTGGTAATTTTAGGGAACATTTTTTTCGTAAATATGTAGAGTAGGTGTTAGGGTTGTCATACAAGTAATGTCTTCTAACCCTAACCCTAATACTGCCCTTTCCCCACACATTACCTTATGAAAAAACTTTCCCTAACAGTATCACTGTTCAAACAGTGAGTTAAGTGTTTCTATTATCTTTGTTTGTTTTTAGTTGACTTGCTGACTATTTGCAAAAGAATAGGATCAAATGTTAAAGATAGTAATAGATCAATCAAGGAGGGGTCTCTTCATATACAAGCTGAATATATGTTTTTCTACTAATGATGCCTATTTCTATGCACATAGTATTTCCACAGCCTTTCTTGTTCTGCCACTTTATAAGTCATCTGATATGATTACCACATGTTCTGTCATTGTCACTAATTGGCGTCTATTTTTGTATAACTTTTTTTTTTGGGGGGGGGGCAGAAATGGCTTCATTATTCCAGACTGAATTTAAGTGACACATTTTGGCCTATTTGTGAAGCATCTGGGTTTCTTTATATTACATTTTGAGTACTGCCTATTAGTTGGAAAGACTGAATTGTATTTGTGGGTGAGATATGTCACAAGCTGTGTAGAAATGTCATTCTTGTCTAGAAAATGCCATAGCCAGAAGTCTAAAGGAGGCAGTAAAAAGTAAAAGAAATTGAACGAGTCCTGTTTGTCATCCAGAATACATCTTTATTTGCACTGAGTCAAAGACCATTACAGTTTGTTTTGAGCAGAATGATACATTACTTACTGATTTGGAATAGTACATTAGAAATGCATTTTTTTTTTTTTTTTTTTTTTTTTTTTTGATAAAGGGCTAAGTCAGAGCTAAAGAATGAGACAGACCCCTTCAAACAGAAGGTCCTGGATGGGCGACAACTGGCTCTGAAAGTGAGCGCTAATTCTGTTTATGGTTTCACTGGGGCACAAGTTGGAAAACTGCCATGTCTGGAGATATCTCAGGTGAGAATGGAGATGAAAACATTTAGACAACATAACCTTTACTGCTGTGCTGTCATGGGTGAATACAAACTACATAGTCCAGTTTTGCTGTTTGTTGTTCTGTGGTGTAGTAAATGTTGATGAGGTATGTGTGCTTATGAAGGGGTGGATTTTTTGTATTGTTATGTTGATTAAGGAATGTTAAGTCAGGGGAACTGTCTGTTCTTGTCTGGCCACAGAGACAGTGGGATGGGTTTTGCAGCTTAGCCTGTTCTGCATTAAAGAAAGTTTTTTTCACCTTGTAAACGGTAGAGGCCTTTCTACTTTTTTATTGATATTGTAGGCAAGGCTGTCAGGGTCATGTATTCCCTTCCCAATTTGTAGCCATCAACCAGAGTTGGCTTATCAATTGCAACTTTCCCATATTTCACTTTGTGCTTTTGTGCAGTGTGTACAATGAGGTTGTGAATGTTGTTTCAGCCATTACATTTGTCCAGATCTATACATATTCCTACATTTGAACATTGTCACCACCTGACTGCCGCACTCTTCTAACATCACAATACCCCACTCGGGCATCATAGACAAACTCACCAGCTTAAATGTAAACCCATATGTCACAAGATGAGTTGCAAACTGGCTCAAGGACAGAACCCACAGGGTCAGAGTTGCTGGAGCTATGTCAGACTCTAAGCCAGTCACAAGCGGTGTCCCACAGGGCTCAGTCCTGGGACCCCTCTTGTTCAGCATTTATTTTTCCGAGGTACAGGCAAATATAGGAAGATTGTGGCTGACAAAGTTCGCAGATGACTGCAAACTGGGCGCCATAATTGATACTCCAGCGGACACAAACATCCTTCAGAGAGGCCTCATAGAAATGGATAATTGGTGCCAGAGCCATGGCCTTAAGCTGAACGCCAAAAATGTATAGTCATACCCTTTGGGAAAAACAAGGTACCCACAAATTACCACATAGGTGGTAATCCATTAAGTACGGAAGAGGTAATCGGGGACCTAGGGACCCAGGTTGACAGTAACCTCTCATTTGACACTCACATTGCCAAAGTGGTTAGGAAGACCTTCTATATTGCCCACCTTATCATGAAGGGTTTCACATCTAGATCAAGAGAGGTCATTGGGCCCCTGTACTCTTCTTATCAGGCCAATGATTGAGTACAATGCCCCATTTGGGATGTATCTCACCTGACACCTGCAGCAGTTGGAAAGACCCCAAAAGTTCCTCACCAAGAGGATAAAGGGTCTTAAACATATGTCATAAGCTGCCCGACTGAAAAAGCTCCAGCTCTATTCAGTCGCATACACCTACTCAGAGGTGATCTGTGCCTGACGACAAGGCCATGTCCATCCCGAATTAATGGACAAAGCTCCACCTCAAAAATCAATCCCATCATGTGGTTTCAGAGAGAGAGAGACTTCCTCAACACACAGAAATAAATAGGACGTGTTGGAGGGACAGAGTCATAACCCAGAGGCTCCCTACACTCTGGAACAGAATCCCAGTCCATGTTAGGCAGAGCCCCTCACTGCTTCTATTCAAGAGAAATCTTGACGAGTGGATGGGAGAGCGTAGGTTTACCCCGGGGGTCATCTCTGTGTCACTACTAGACAGAGGCACAGTAAACTAAACCCTAAAAGGGCGTAGTATTCTCATCCTAAGGGGTGGTGAAAGCCACACACACTCTGGCTAGGCTTATAAATGCCCTAGGGCAGATAGCCTAGTACGAACCTATGAACCTATGAACCTATAAACCTAATCAGTAGTACCATCTTCTTATTGCAGTAAGACCATCACAAAGTCTATAGGTTATTACTTGGAGAGCATGTTCCGGATACCATTAATGAGTCTAGCCCAAAATCTCAATTTTCACCATAGCAGTGTCTGGTTAAGTAACTTGCTCCAGGTCGCATCACACAGTAAGCAAACAAAGGCTGAGGTAATCAAACCCTGTACCACAGGAAGTAGCTCATTAACACCGCACAGCCTTAGTCATCTTTGGCATTTGCCAGAATAAATTTTCACCAAGCACTCCAAGAAGAAAGCACAAGACCAATTTCTGGGAATATTTTTAAAGCTGTCACAAAATGAGTGAGCACTGAGAAATTTCAGTGCAGTCATTTTAGGCAAATTCCGACATTTTCTGCATTAGGTAAAGAAGTCACGAGTCCTGACCATTTCCTGTCCAAAGCAAAGTTGCATAGGTAACCAGAAAGTTCAGTCTGCAAATAATGTAACATAGCTTTTGATAGGAAGGAACAATGTACAGATCTCCATGTTCTGCTAGTGTGCTTGTGTGCGTTTCCCTGTGTGTGAGAGAGAAAGAAAAAGAGAAATGTCACTTCATGTTTTACTGTATTTTTATAAAAGTACTTGTTCTGTAGCTTGTCCAAATAATGTTCTTTGCTATGCCTCAGACTCACCAAACAGCCGAAAAATAAGTACAATGAAGGAAAGGGTGAGACTCCGCTGGATGTTCCACTGCTTTATTAAAATACACAAAAAGTTGTGTCCGAAATTGGTAAGAAACTCCAACAAAATAAATATCCACTGACAAGCGCTTTCGGGTTAAAACCCTTCATCAGATCACATACTAAAAACACTTCCTGATATTTAAAATACATGTCAACCAATGAGAGTTAGTAAAAAGCCCGCCTTTTCTGCAAGGCTGGTTTTAAAGGTACACAGTCATTTAAGCCCGGAGTCTGTGGGCCATCAATTCCAAAAATCCATTTGGACTCAGATTCAGTTAATAGTTTAACATTCACCCCCTATTGTTCTATGGCAATTAACCACACTGCTTTGAATTTAAAATTGTGTGTGGGTGGGTCTCAATATGCTTATATAAAGCATTATGTGCATCTTTATCTAATTGAAGACATATGTTGCAATATTCTTACCTTAAACATATTGTTGGTCTTGCCAACATAAAAACATATGCATTCAGTGCACTCCGCTATGTAAACTAAATTACTTGTCCTACAGGTAGCTTTTGCTTGAAATTAAAGACATGTCCACTGACTGGATGTGTAAGGGTGTGATCTTATTTTATATTTGGCATGCTTTACAATATCCACATGGGACACCGCCAATTTTTTCTTTTAGGATACAAGTTTGGGTTACTGTTTTCTCTTTACAAAGGATATCTTTTATAATTCTTGTTTCTCCTATAACAAATTTGGATAAGCCCCCCACTATATTTCTTAACTTGTTATCTCTCAAAATATTTCAGTTTCTGTTGACAATATCCCTGATGTCTCTATATTATTACTATATATAAACAATACCTTTTCATTCATTAAGTTGTGTGTGTGTTAGGCTAGGTTCTTATTTCCCTTTATTACATTTAAGCCATGTTGGCTTAATCTATTTCTTTTGTGTGATTGGTATCAACCACTCTATTAACCAGTTCTCCTCTATAGCCCCTTTCTAAAAGTTGTTCTTCAAATTAACCATTTCACATTCAAACATCTTATCATCCAGATTCAATCTGCAAATTCTGCCAATCTGGCCCTGAACAATATTTGAAACATATATCGGGGGTGCATGCTCGAAACAAAGCATTGTATTTTTCAGCACTCCTTCCTATATAGGCTTGATGAAAAGTTAATTAATTTTGTGATATACATACATCTAAAAATCAATATTTGTGGTTGAACATTTCTTAGTAAACTTCAGGAATGTAGTAGTGGAGTGTAGATAGTTTAAAAAAACATCCAAAGATGTAACATCATCCTTCCACAAAGAAAATATATCCACAAAACGTATATATAAATGTATATGTTGTTGCCATTCTTGGCTTATTAAAAATCATAGCCTTTTCCCAATGCCATAGGACCATATTGGCATACACACCCCCCCTGTGCCTGTCTATATGTATGTTGTGCTCCTACAAACACATTATTGTACCTTTAAAACCAGCCTTGCAGCGGCTTTTACTAACTTACTAAACTGACATGTATTTTAAATATCAGGAAGTGTTTTTAGTATGTGATCTGATGAAGGGTTTTAACCCGAAAGCGCTTGTCAGTGGATATTTATTTTGTTGGAGTTTCTTACCAATTTCGACACATTGTGTATTTTAATAAAGCAGTGGAACATCCAGCGGAGTCTCACCCTTTCCTTCATTGTACTTTATTTTTTGGTGAGTCTGAGGCAGGCAAAGAACATTATTTGGACATTTATTTCTTTTGGTTCGTTTTGCTATGCTATGGATGGTGAGAATTTGACTGTTTCTTTAGCAGCAGTGAACAGTGATGGGGAGCCGGGGTGAACCAATTACACGGTTTTTTTAAAGGGTTTTCTTTCTACAGAAGATAACCCTTTATAAAATCTGGCTTAATTAATAGAGAGAACATTACTACTATAGATAAAGTTCCTGTAGCGACTGATAAAATTTTGACAACTTGATTCGTGATCTAAGCTACAAGGCTGGGAGACTACAACGGCTACGCTGGCAGACTTTTCATTTTGAAGCCTGTCAAAGTTATGGTATTGTTCCAAGAGGCATGCGAATCATGTGCATGCCCGCACAGGGAGAACGCTACCCTGAACTTTTTGCCCCAGTGGCAGAGGCTGAACAATTCAAAAAAGTTTCAAGTACACACATGGACACAACTTTGGCCCCTGCCCTGGAGATGGCGTATTAAGAAAAAGATGTTGAAGCTTTACTGCAACCACCTAGAAACACAATTTGCGAGCCGAGTCAAGTGGCAGATATTAGACACTATATCTGATAATGACAATAAGCTCGTTTAGAAGATCAGTAAACTAAGAGATTATTATGAATTTTTTACAGGGGCGCATCTTTGTTTGCCCAGGTTTAATGCTTCAATTCTGCTCCCAGTGATGGGGCCAATAGGGAAGGCCCGACATCACCAGAATGGGAGGGGCGAGTTAAGGAATCTGTAGCACCAGGCAGTCGATGGATGGCAGCAATGCAGTTACAGAATGACAGGCAAGGAAAACCACCAAACTCGTCGACAGCAGAGGGTTTTAATGTGTCATTCAGGACAAGGCACCTATACATACATTATTGGGTTCCCACTCAGATATTTCCTCTGAGCATGTTTTGGTTGACAGTGCCGCATTAACTCACTGACACTGCCACCGAAGATAATTCCTGTTTAGGGAATCCAAAACACACACAAGGTCCCACCGTTTTTTTTGCAGTTGCGGCTCCCATGAAAAGCGAGGAAAGTGGGAAAGCAGCGTTGGCGAGGTGAGAACAAAGAAGGAAGATACTAGATTGACTTTTAACCATGATGATGGTATTGTTTTTAATTTATCTTCTTATATTTTGAATAGCGAAGAATTATATGTCTTGAACAAAGGCATGACCTTTGTACCGGACAGACTTAGTGCTTTTAATGAAGTTATGCTTGATATCATGCTTTTTCGTAGAAATTTAGCATTGAAATGTGCTTTTGGTGTTAATAATGAATATAACACAACCCTTAGACAGCCAAGCTGTTATATACCACCTTTCTCTCCAGCTCTTAATTTATTTATAAGTAGCTGTGAACATGACTTACAGGAATATTTTAAGAATAGGGTGTTTAATGAATACCATAATTTGATACAAAACAGAAGAAATCAGTGTCTGATTTAAGTAACAACAAAAATTTAGTCATCAAAACAGCTGATAAAGGGGGAGCGGTGGTAGTATTAGACACTATTATGTATGTCAGAAAAATAGAAGAATTGCTATCAGATAAACATACATATATACAGATTAATCCTGTGGGTATCCTGTGGTGTAAAATTATAGTAGATAAAGTACATAATTGTTTAAAAGATTGCTTTTGAAATGAAAATCAGTGATGATACATATAAATTTTATTGATAGACAAGGCCGCATTCCCATCTTCAAAGGTCTACCAAAGATACACAAGTCTCTTCATGACCCACCATTACGACCCATAGTTTCTGGCAGAGGGTGGGTGACGAAAAATTTCCATATGGCTGGAACATACATTACATCCTTTTATAGATAAATTGTCCACCATACTTAAAGATACAGGGAATTTTTGCTTAAATTGGGTGATGTGAATAGAGAAAGGACACAAATAAATAGAGATTTTTGATGGTTACCTTAGATGTTCAAAACCTATTTACTGTAATTAGTAATGACTATGGGGTTCAAGCTGTTAGTGAGGTATTGGCAGATCAGAATGTTGATGAGGAGAAAATAATATTAATCAGTACTTTATTAACCCTGGTTCTAGAAAATAATGTGTTTGTAGGAGCACAACATACATATAGACAGGCACAGGGGTGGCCATGGGCACTCCCTGTGCCAATACTTATGCCAATATGGTCCTTTGGCATTGGGAAAAGGCTATGATTTTTAATAAGCCAGAATGGATGCAACATATACATTTATATACACGTTTTGTGGACGATATTTTCTTTTTGTGGAAGGATGATGTTACATCTTTGGATGTTTTTTTAAACTATCTACACTCCACTACTACATTCCTGAAGTTTACTAAGAAATGTTCAACCACAAATATTGATTTTTTAGATGTATGTATATCACAAAATGAAGCTGGCTTTTCATCAAGCCTATATAGGAAGGAGTGCTGGAAAAATACAATGCTTTGTTTCGATAGCATGCACCCCCGATATATGTTTTAAAATATTGTTCAGGGCCAGATTGGCAGAATTTCCAGATTGAATCTGGATGATAAGATGTTTGAATGTGAAATGGTTAATTTGAAGAACAACTTTTTAGAAAGGGGCTATAGAGGAGAACTGGTTAATAGAGTGGTTGATACCAATCACACAAAAAGAGATAATAGATTTAAGCCATGGCTTAAATGTAATAAAGGGGAAATAAGAACCACTAATACCACACACAAACTTAATGAACCAAGGGTATTGTTTACATATAGTGGTAATATAGGAGACATCAGGGATATTGTCAACAGAAACTGGAATATTTTGAGGGGAGATGATAAGTTAAGAAATATAGTGGGGGCTTATCCACAATTTGGTTATAGGAGAAACAAGAATCTAAAAGATATCCTTTGTAAAGAGAAAACAGTAACCCAAACTTGTATCCTAAAAGAAAAAATTGGCAGTGTCCCATGTGGATATTGTAAAGCATGCCAATTTATAAATAAAGATCACACCTTTACACATCCAGTCAGTGGACATGTCTTTAATTTCAAAGCAAAAGCTACCTGTAGGACAAGTAATTTAGTTTACATAGCGGAGTGCACTGAATGCATATGTTTTTATGTTGGCAAGAACAACAATATGTTTAAGGTAAGAATATTGCAACATATGTCTTCAATTAGGAATAAAGATGCACATAATGCTTTATATAAGCATATTGAGACCCACCCCACACACAATTTTAAATTCAAAGCAGTGGTTAATGTTGTCATGAACAATAGGGGGGGTGATGTTAAACTATTAACTGAATCTATGGAGTCCAAATGGATTTTGGAATTGATGGCCCACAGAACTCCGGGCTTAAATGACTGTGTACCTTTAAAACCAGCCTTGCAGAAAAGGCGGACTTTTTACTAACTCTCATTGGTTGACATGTATTTTAAATATCAGGAAGTGTTTTTAGTATGTGATCTGATGAAGGGTTTTAACCCGAAAGCGCTTGTCAGTGGATATTTATTTTGTTGGAGTTTCTTACCAATTTCGGACACAACTTTTTGTGTATTTTAATAAAGCAGTGGAACATCCAGCGGAGTCTCACCCTTTCCTTCATTGTACTTGTTCTATAGCTTGCCACATTTCACATTTTTATTGCAGCTTTATTGAAGCAAAATAGTACAGGATTTCACCCACCCTCCAGAAAAATAAACCATGCTACTTTTTGCATGCAGTCATATCTTTTTGTTTTGGTTTGGAAAGAATTTTTTTAATAACTACTTACAATATATAGCAACTGTATATATTTCATTTGGTGCATACAATGCTTGACATTCAGCTGTACATTTTGAACTGTACATGCAAATATTTAAATGTACATACAAATCTGATTTACAGTGCAGGATTTTTGCAGTGTTACTTTATGTATGTAAAATATGTTTTTTGTATTTTGCATATGTATTGACTGTGTAGTTTTTCTCCTGGGTTTCCACTGAAAATGGGATCAACCCCAGTTGGACTTTCTCAGCAAACAAAAATGAAATATATTAAAATACAATAAAATGTTGCAAACCATCCAGAAAGAATATAACATCAAGATAGAAATACTTTTTTCAGACCATAGTATTCCTTTAAATTTCTCTAACTGGGAATGCTTAATAAAAACCTAGAAGATGCACTGCGACAGTTCTGTCATTCTTTTTTAAATCCTGTTCTATAAGTTACAGCCAGACATTTCCAGATTGTCACATTAAGTCTTGCTTGTGTCTTTCAGCTTTTCCCGGTTAGGGGTCGCCACAGCAGAACTCCGGTCCGCTAATGATTGGCAGTTGATTTTTACGTGCCGAGTAGTCTACTGATGAAAATTTGTATTTTTCTTCTGCTTTTGTTTACCGATTTTTTTGTCTGACTGGGTTTAGTAAACAAAAAAAAAGCCCTTTCGGCTGTGGCCCACGGAGAAAAGCTCCAACACATTACAAACATTTTTAAGTAGACATTCAGTAATATATGTGAACAGGCATTAAGTAATCTGCATTAACAATTTCACAAACATTTGCTCATTAGAATACATTCATATGAAATAAAACTATTATGGTATAAAATTTACTTATGCGTTTAGTAGATCTTGAACACAGAGCATTTAAAGAGCTGTAATACTGTGTTTGTCAAATCAATAATGGATCTTGTGTGTAATGGAGCTGGAATGCCCACAGAGATACTTTACTAAAGGGATAGGCGGCCTAGACAACATGTCCTATGTGGAAGCACAAAAAGGGAAATTGAATAGGAGTGAAATGGCCTGCAAGGGCAGATAGCCTAGAACTTACCTAAGATTACAAATTCAAAGAAATGTAAGTGAGGGAAGAAACATGGTAGAGTAGAGAATTTTAAAACTGTAGTTAAGACTAAGAGGTGGAGTATTTAGTGGGTTCAGAGGCAATTGTATATAGCTATTGTAAAGTAGAGTAGCAAGCAGCGTTTCAGAAGTCTATATGGCTGGGAGATGCTTGTAAAATTTTTCAAGTACTTGTGAAGACTGATTGTGGGGCATAGGAGGATTTTGAATGAAGAAAAATAGTTTGACAATATGGCAAGCTGAATATTACAGTAGCATTGATATTGGAGATGTACAGGAAGAGATCCATTGATTTTAATAAGTGAAGTTTTAGTTAGGTTTTAAAGGAGTTTGAATTCTCAATGGATTTCACTGACAGCAGGATGTGGTTCCATAGTTTAGCTACGCTATTTGAATATAGACACTAACTTGCCGATTTGATGATTTGATTATAATGTTTAGTGATTTTTCTCTATAGTGGAAAATTCAACTGAGAAAATAGAGTTTCATGATATTAAAGGCTGGACAATATTTTGATTTGTAGAGACGGATCTGTGTATTATCTATAGGTTCATAGGAGATTACTAGACTAACTACTTAAAAGCCCTTACAAGCCTAGCCAATATAACCTAATTTTACCCAGTTTGTTGTTCCTAGGGACAAGAAGATGGCTTAGGTTTGTGCATATGCCATGAGTATTTTACCCTGTCCATAATGCACATGGGCAATATCCCAGGTGTGAATTTGTGATTTCCCATCCATTGATCCAATCTGCATTTGAAGAGGGCTAGGGAAGATCTCTGTTTAACGTGAATGGGAAGCCTGTTCTATAGAAGGTGGTAATCTTTGTGATACATCTGTCTCACCAGCATGTTTTGTTTGAGTCACTGACTAGATTTAGATCATTATATTGGGCGACCCTTGTGCTGTTTGATTTGTGGATGTGTAGCACTCCATCAGGACTGGATTTGTGAGTGCCGTGAAGGTTAGGCATAGGTCACCCCTTAATAGTCGGTAGGAGACAGAGTAAACCACATAGGGCATGTTAGCATGCTGTATTTTCTTTGTGAGGAGTCTTTGGAGTTGCTCCAGCTGTTGTAAGTGCCTAGTCAAGTACATGCCAAATGGCACATTGTACTCTACTATTAGTCTAATGAGGGATGAGTACTGTGGGACTATAACTTGGATCTGAATGTTGAACCTTTACTTATAAGCTCTGCCACATACAATGACTCCCTCACCACTGTGGACACATGATGGTCAAAGTTCAGGCTACTAGCCATCTGTGTACCTGATTTCTCACTACTAAGCCTACTCTTAGTGTTGTGCTGTTAATGCTGTAATATCCAGGGATCTATAGCTTCCCAAAGGGTATGGTGATGCATTTTTGTATTGAGTTTTATGCCATAGCTCTGACACCAGTCATTTGTTTGATTTACACTCTCCTGAAGGGATATGTACATCATTGTGGGATTTGATGATTGCCCCCAGCTTGCAGTCATCGACAGACTTTGTCATCCAAAGGGCTTCCATGTTAGCCTAGACTGCAGAGAAGTATGTTCCAAATATGAATGATCAGAGCACTGAGCCCTGTGACACACCCCTTGTATCTGGCCTCTTGCTGGATGTGGGTTCTCCCGCTGTAACCATGTGTCCACTCCATGAGCCAATTGGCTGTCCATGTGGTGACGTAGGAATTTATGCCCAGTTATGTGAGTTTATAATACTTGAGTTTGGGATTGTGTCAAATGCCTTCTGTTTCATCCTCATTCATGTCTCTATTGACTTTTTCAGAAAAGTTCACCAGATTTAGTAGGCACTTGACAAAGCCGAATCGGGCTGTGTCCAGTGTTTGTAAGTTTCCTATGTCATTATTTATCAGGTCCATGATTATCCTTTCCATGGCCTTACATATAAGACTAGACAAACTTGTGTGTCTGTAATTACCCAAGTAAGCTGATGGTCCCCCTTTGTACAGAGGGATGACTGTTGCTGCCTTCCACTCTATCAAGACAAAGCCAGTCCAGAGACTGTGGTTAAACAGAGATCCCAGTGGGCCTGATATATCCTGATATCAAGCTGGTTAAGTAGGAACCTGGTATATTGTCAGGCCTCATTGAAGTTGTGTTTTTTTAGCTTTAGAGAGCTCATTGGCAACCTCTTCCATAGTGATAGTTGGCAGGGGAGTGGTGGAAGGTATTTCTTTGAGGACAACTGGGGGGGTGTTCAGGAGGTGAAATTTGTGCTGAATTTATCAGCCAGCATATTAGCTATATCTTCTAGTTGAGTATAGGTGATTCCATCCACAAATAACTCTGCACATTGTTGGGTGTTGCCTGTAGATCAGCATGTGTTTTGTACCTTTAAGAGCCATTCCAGTCCATGGGCATGTGCATATAAGTACTTAGCATGTGCAAACTAGTGTCATTTTCAGTGAGCAGCCGAGTGAAAGCATGTATGTGTGTAGCAGTTTGTTTAAGTTTTATGTTCCTGTTATCCATTCTGATGCGTCTGTGTGTAATAGATGACTTAAATGAATACCCAAGCCTCGTTGTCATATTTGAATACACAAGACAAGTAACATGTTGTCAGAATGGGATCTGAAGTAAAGCTTCTTTAAAACCATGAGGTGCGCAGTTGCAATTGGAGGAATATACAGAAATGGATTGTCCGATGCTCAAACAACTCACAAACAAGTCAGAAAGATAATTGCAAGTAGTAAAACTCGTTTAAATAATTTTTTACTCAATGAATATAAAACAAAGCATTCAAAATGACTTTCTAATTAAACAAAATTATCAAACTACAATATATTGATGAACATACAATGTTTACAAAAATGCTTGAAACAGCTTCCAAATTGCATAAAATGTTTAAAAAAGGGAAAGCGACCGTATTTTTTCACTATGTGCTTCTTTTTCATATTAACGAAAGCTATTTGAAGTATCTGAAGTGTACAAAGTGTTGGCAAGTGTGTGCAGTATTACAGTATATTTATTTTGCAGAAAACGTTAATCAAAATGCAATTGTTGTGCAGATTAATGTTTTTTCAAGTACTTTGTGTGTGTTTGAGCATAGAGGATATTTTGTTGGCATGGCAGACAGATTTCGCAGACTTGGTCCACTTGTATTTGATGATAATATTGCTGAAAAATTGCAGCGTTTTTGAGCAAGAGTATGATATTTTCATACAGGCTGCTTTTTCTGGTAAAGATGCACGTACAAAGGCATTTATTCTGCTTAATTTAGCTGGTGCAGAAGCCATTGAAAGGGAGCATTCATTTGTGTATGCACGGGAGGGGGAAGACTGCCATATTGTGATACCAGCTGAAACGCAGTAAGAGCCTAAGTGCGTAAAATGTAAATTTAGGGAAATGTGCAGCGCCCGAATGGATACTACAGTGGAAGGACACGAGGTCAAAGGCCTGTTGAAACTTTTGCAGCATCTATTACTAACTTGAGAAACAAGGCAAAAACATGCAGATATGGTGATTTAAGAGAAGAGTTGATAAAAAGACATGCTTGTGTGTGATATTAAGGATGATGCAGTGAGAAAGATTTTGCTTTGAGACGGTGATTTAACTTTGAATAAGGCCATAGAGGTTTGTCAGATATATAAGCTCACAGAAAAGCACACGAATATGCATACAAATGAGAAAAAAAGCATGCTTGGAGTGCCTTCCAGTGCTAATGTGCAATGCACAAGATTAAAAGATACAGGCCCAAAGGCATGAACACGTTTTGGGCCTCTCTAGCAAAACCCGTGGTTACTTCAGCCAAACCTAGAGCAGCTACAGTAAAACCCAGGTCACACAAAGCAAAGCAGAGGGGTAAGTCATCAAAACCTGTGACTAGCTTCATAGACAACTGTCGTAATTGTGGAGGTAACCATGAACCCAAGCTAGGGAATTGCTTAGCTTTTGGTCAGTAGTGCCACACATGTAAAAAGTGGAATCATTTCAAAAAGTTTTGTAAATCTAAAGGGGCACATTATTTTATTAAAAGAGAGCATTTGAAGAGGCAAGGTGATCGTCTAGAAATCTGCAACCCTACTTTTTATATTGATGGTGTATCTGTGCTTGATGAAACAGTCAGTGCAGTAGATTTGTGGACAAAAAGCGAAATATTTTGTACGGTTCTGTTTAATGGGAGACCTGTAGAGCTCAAGGTTGATACTAGTTCACAGTGCAATGTTATATCAGCAGAAATGTTTGCTAAGGTAAAAGCTGGTGATAAGCTTGATCTGGCAAAGTGTGTGAAGCTTTTTGCTTATGGTGGTGAAGAAATGCAGACCAAAGGAACAGTATGTTTTCATGTTATTCTGCTGGGAACAGCTATGGCTTGCAATTTTACATAGTCAAGAGGCACGTGCAGTAATTGTTAGGCCTCAAAGACCGTTTGAAATGGGACTGATTCATTTAATAAGAAAGTCCACCATGTAGCCACATGTAACCAGGAAAATTTCGCACAAACATTTTTTTCTGGCTATGCTGATCTTTTTGAAGACAAATCAGGCAAACTCCCAGATGTGTACTTCATGAAGTTAGACCATGAGGTAAGCCCATTCATCAGACCAGCATGGACAGTTCCAGTAGCGATGCAGGGAGACCGGCAGAGTCGAGTAATTTGTCCAGTGGATGAAGCAACTGAATGGGTATCCTCCATGGTGGTAGCTCATAAGAAAAGCTCAGATGATATTAGAATATGTATTGATCCAAGAGATTTGAACAAAGCACTAAAACAACCTCATCATCTAATGCGAAATGTCACTGTTTATTTCTGTCTTTGATGCAGAGAGTTCATTTTGTCAAATTTTACTTGACAGAAAATCTTCATTGCTAACCACTTTCAGTGCACCATTTGGAAGTACAGATTGTTGAGAATACCATTTGGGATAAATTCTGCCAGTGAAGTCTTTCAATGTCAGATGGAACAATTTTTTTCTGGCTATCCATGTGCTATATAGTAGTAAATGATATTATTGTAGGAGTCAATGGTGAAGTCAAACATGATAGAAACCTCAGGATGTTTCTGGAATGTGCTTGTGAAGTGAATCTTAAGCGGAATCCTCATAATTGTAAATTCTGGCTGCAAGAAGTTACTTATGTGGGTTATTTGTTTACCAGTTCAGGTTTATAACCACATCCTTCCACGCAAACTGCAATTCTTGAGATGCCAGCTCCAGAAAATGTCACATCCCTACAATGTTTTCTTGGTGTAGGATCATAGGAAGTTACTATGCTGTTGGCCCTGAAGCCCTTATAACCCTAGCCAAGAGTTTAGCCCATGTTTAGACAAGTCAGCACCCAAAGCCCCTGTCCAGCAGGGACACAGGTGGAATCCCAGGGATGTATTTTTTGTTTCCCATCCAGTTATCCAGGTTGCTCTTGAAAAGGGATAATTAGGTACTCTGCCTGATGTGGAGAGGACGTCTATTCCACAGATGGGGGGGGAGGGTCTCTGGGACACAAATCTGCCCCACCAAAAAGTCATATTGATGTCACAGACCAGGTTGAGGTTGGGCATGCAGGTTACTCGAGTGGAGCTTGATGACTTGCAGATATACAGCAGTCCCATCAAGGCAGGGTCTGAGATTGCTTTGTATGCCAAACAGAGGTCACCTCTGAGGAGTCTGTATGAAACTGAGTAGAGGGACAGGGCTTTTAGTCTGTCTGCATATGGTAGATGTTTGAGGCCCTGGATTCGTCTGGTGAGGAACCTCTGTGGTCTCTCCAGCTGCTGCATGTGCTTTGCGAGGTACATGCTGAAATAGGCATTGTACTCAATAATTGGCCTTGTAAGGGAAGAATGCAGGGATGTTATAACTTCCTTGTCCCTGGATGAGATACCCCTACTTATGAGGTGGGGCCATGTAGAAAGCTTTCCGTATAACAGAAGCAACATGGGGTATCACTTCTGTGTCACTGTTAGACAGAGGCACAGTATACTAACCTCGAAAAAGGGCATAGCAAAATAAATTTAAAATGGGTGGCGAAAGCCAAACACATTCTGGCTAGGCTTATAAATGCCCTAGGGCAGATAGCCTAGTATGAACCTATGAACCTAACCTATGGTGGTCAAAAACCAGGTTGCTGTCTACCTGGCTGCCCAAATCCCTCAAGACTGATTGTGTGCTTAGGATGTTGTTATTAATGTGATATGTGGGTACGTCACTGTTCCCAAAGGAGATGATGATGATGCATTTTTTGGCTTTCAGCTTTGTTTCTGGCACCAGTCATTTGTTTGTTTGAGACCCTCTTGGAAGATGTCTATAGTACTTGGGGAATTGATGACCACGCCCAGCTTGCAGTCCTCTGCAAACATGGTCAGCCATAGCCCACTGGTTTTGACCTGCACCTCAAAGAAGTATATCCTGAATAAGAGGCCCAAGACCCATCCCTGGGGTATACCGCTTGTTACAGTTTTACTGCCTGAGGTGGCTTCCACTATTTTGATTAGGTGGGTTCTGTCAGTGAGCCCAGTTTTCTACCTATCTGATATGGTTACCTATTTGGGCAAGTTCATTCCAGATCTGAGTGAGCTTGCAGCACTGCTAAGAGAGAGAACACACAAAATGTAAACTGGCCCTGGTTGGAACAACACCAAAGAGCATTATGATGTCCTGAAACAGAAAATTGCCAGTCCACCCACTTTAAGATATTTTGATGTTCACAAACTTGTGACTCTCTCCTGTGATTCCTCAAAATTTGGTCTTGGTGCAGTTATTCTTCAAGAGGGCAGACCAATAACCTATGCATTCAGAACTTTAACCCAAACCAAGGTCAGTATGCTCAGATAGAAAAAGAGCTCTTGGCAACTGTGTTTGCATGTTCGAAGTTTCATGATTATATTTATGGCTGACCTGTTCAAATTGAGGCTGCCCACCAACCTTTGGTTACTATTTTGAAAAAACCTATGCATACAGTTCCTGCGATATTGCAATGCATGGTCTTAAAATTGCAAATGTACAATTTTCACTTGGTTTACACAAAAGGCAATCTTCTTTATCTTGCTGATACTTTGTCCAGATCGCCCAGGAAACCACTGAACAGCATGAAAATGAGAAACCTGATTTTGAAGTCATGGAAGTGAGACATTTTTCTTCTACATGTCTTGATGAGCTTAGAATTCACACAGCTTCAGATCCAATTGTCCAGAAGCTCAACTACTTTATCAGTAGAGGATGGTTGTCAAAGCAATCTTGTTTACCGTTAGATGTGCAGCAGTATTTTCCTTACAGAGATGAGATTTTGATGGAAGATGGTATCATCATGAAAGGTCAAAAAGTGATTGTTCCAAAATTTTGCAACAGGATTATTGTAAGATCTTGCGTCTTGGCCACCCAGGAACTGATTCTACCAAAAGAAGGGTGAGAAGACTAGTATTTTGGCCTTCTATGTCAAGAGATATTGAGAAAGAGCTTTCAGCTTGTTCTGTTTGTAACAGTACTAAACCGCATCAGCAGAAAGAATCACTTCAGCTAAGCCAGATTCTTGAACTACTTTGGGTGACAGTAGCTACAGATATTTTTGAATGGAATAGTCAACATTACTTGGTGTTACTCTTATTCTAGTTGGTTCGAGATTAAACTACTTGCTAATCTCATATCCAACACTGTCATTACGAAGTTGGAGACGTTTTTCTGTCCATGGTAGTCTGCACAAAGTTATTAATGACAGTGGTGCACCAATCAGCAGTTCAAAAGATTTGCAGAAACATGGGACTGTTCGTGTCACTAGTAGTCCTGAATACCCACAGTCTAATGGCTTGGCAAAGCATGCAGTTCAAAATATGAAACAGCAAAATCTAAGCGTGACACTACTGATTATCTAAAGTTGTTTTCATTTGATCTTTAACCTGTGGTAATATGGATCCAGTTCAGATCTGACTTTTTCCAGCATCGGATCCGAGCTCCAAGCTCCTTCCCTACCTATAATGCCCCTGTCTCCCTCCTCCCCTCAGATCTCTTTTGCCACACATCTAGTTAGCATTGCAGTCTGTTGCTTCAGAATTTTTCTGTTTCTTCTCAACTTTCTGTGGCTTTTTTAGGCTCCTTTTACTTCTAGTTTTACCCCTTACCCTTGTGCTCAGGTGTCTTGTCTTCTAAACCCTTTAAAAAAAAAAGGCCCCTCTCTTTTCCCTTTCTTTCTTTCCTTCTTTTATCTTAGTAGTGTGTGGGTGTATGTGTGCGCTTTCTGACACCATGGTAAAGACCCCAAGCCAGGGTTTCGGAAATGCACAGGGTGTGGCCAGAAGCCTCCCCCTTCTGACTCTGTGCATGGTTTGTGTAGAGGTCCCCCACCTGGACACCACCTGTTCGATTTAGCAGGATTCAATCCCCACTCATTGATCAACAGGAAGAACAAGTTGATACTCAGGGGCCTCCTTCCTCCACCTTCCTTGGTGGCCCCTGCATCAATTTCTGCTGCTGCTTCCTCCTCCCCAGCCTCTGGGACTCAACCTCCCACTAAGAGGGCTGGGGAAGGGGAGAAGCACAAACACAAAGACTGGGATAGGCCTAGGAAGTGGTTCCCCCAACCACTCTTCCTTGGCTGAGCCTCCGGCTAAGTCTCACCCAGCTGCCAGCTTGGGCTCCCCCTCTGCTCCATTGGCCCTGCTTTTCCCTGGAGTCAGAGGTTTCTCTCGGCCAATCCTCTTTAGTGGTCTCTCCCTGGTGCCACTCCAGGCCAGTTTCCTCCTCCCAGTCCACCCACAGCCTCTCCGAAGCCAAGGTGGACAGGATGATGAGGATATTCATCCAGACCTGGATCCAGATAGGAGTGTTGCCTGCCCCCTCCAGGGCTGGGAGCAAGTAGTCCACCTTTATGCCCATTACTCCCTCTCTGATCCAAACCCTGACTTTGGAGTCCTTTGGTCCAAGGCCCCCTCGGTGTCGATGGTACCTCGATGCCGACCATTGTCTTGAGTGGTTCGGCTCTGACTAGCCCAGAGCTGTAGCCTCTGCGCCAGATTCAAAGGGGTGGCATTGGCTTCAAGGTTTCGGAGTTGGCCCTTCCACTCAAGAGTCTTGATGCCTGGAGGCACGGGTCCGGCTCCCCCGTTGATGCAGAGAGTTACAGTCCTGGTCTTGGTCCCAATTTCCAGGATTCATTCATCTTCTGCTTTCAATGTTTTGAAGAGGGTCTTCTCAGTCCTGTCAAGACCCTTGATGCTGTCATTCTTGGAGTCCATCCTGGCTACCTCTTTCTGGTCCAGATTCCGCCATCCTGCCCCCTCGGACAGCACGTTGCCTCTCTGCCCCAGAGAGTTCCCCCACGGGAACAGCCAGAAGTTTGAGTCCTCCCCAGAAGCCCCCTGAGGAGCTCCCTTGGAAACATACATGTAAAAGGAGGCACTTGGACTCCTCACCCGGAGTCCCTCACAGAAGACATTGACTTAGAGGAAGGGGAGGACTCCCCTTGGTCACCCCTGGATGATGTCTCCTTTAGAGACATCATAGAAGTCCTTCGCTAACGTGGGGGAGTTTTCTGTCCAAAAGCCCAGCCCTAATGAGTTGTTTTTGGAGGCATTTGGCACAAAACCCTCTAGCCTCCTGGGTGCCCCCTCCCGTGGATCCACTTGTGCATTTGGTTGCATCTCTGGCATGGTAAGGAGCCCTACACTGTGGAAGCCCATCCCCAAGCTCCCTGATAGGATTTTGAGTGCACCATCAGACAAGCAACATTGGTCTAAGTGGTCCCCGGTTGATGCTATGGTGATGGCGGCGGCCACCAAGAAAGAGCTTGCTCAGTAGAGCCCTACAGGCCATTCACTAGACTGACAGTCCCGGACCATGGCTCATTTTAGAAAGCGGGTTTACGCTTCAGCCGCATTTGCAGTACATTCCCTGAACTGCATGGTACATGTGGTCAGACTTCAGCGAAACCTGGTCAAGGAGGTCACTGAGTCTGCAGTACATATTGGTGGAGGAGAAGAAGCTGTTCTCCCCCAGTATGGCCACCCTCACTTCCGTTTCTAACACCTCTGTGAGGCTCCTGTCCCTTGCTACCAAAGGCGCCGCTAGAGCGGCCGGTATAGGCTTTGCCATCATACATCACACCTGGCAATGGCTTTGTGCATTCTCGGAGCCCTTCAAGGCATCTTTTACAAATGCCCCGTATGATGGTTCCACTCTTTTTGGAAAAACTGTATGAGACGCATTGGTCCAGAGCAAGAAAGACGGGAAGACCTTGTCTGCCATCGGGATCCGCTTCTCAACCCCTCAACGATCCTTTTCCCAGAATCAGCGAGGGGCGAAGAAGATGTGGTTCTGGAAGTCTCTGAGCTTATTCCCATGATGCTCAGGACTCACCCTCCACCATAGGCAGAAAGGGGATATGACAGATGCCGTCCTCGTGGCAGAGGGGGGTCCGAGGAACCATGGGACTCGGGATTCCTTCCCAGGCCGACCCGCACAGCACCCCTAAAGGGTTGCCTGACTGCTTGTCCCTGGAGGCAGTCGGGGGATGTCCCTCACTACAACCAGCAGCCTGGGAGTCAATTACAGATGATAGTTGGGTGTTGCAAATCATATCCAAAGGATACTCGATCTCCTTCATTCAAATGCTAATCCCGCCCAAAACACCTCTGGGATGTTCCACCCATGCAAAGGGAGGAAGCAGAACTGGAAATTTCCAAGTTGCTTGAAAAGCAAGTCATGCAGCCCATCCCCTCAGACCAGTCTGGATCACATATCTATTCCGGGTTCTTTTTAGTGCCAAAGAAGATGGGGGACTTCAGACCCATCCTGGATCTTTCAACCCTAAACCTGTCTGTTGCCAAGACAAAATTCCAGATGGTCACTCTCCAATCTATTCTACCCTTCCTGCAGAAAAATGACTGGATGTTCTCAGTGGTCCTCCAGGATGCATACTATTACATCAAAATGGACTGGCCGGTTCCTCCATTTCCAGCTGGGGGCCATTCATTACCAATTCAGAGCGTTATCCTTTGGTCTCACCACCTCTCCCAGGGTGTTCATCAATTTGAAGACAGTGGTGACTGCTTACTTGCAGCTGCAGGGGTTCCAGGTCTTCCCCTACCTGGAAGATTGGCTCCTTTCCGCCCCCTGCAGGCATCGCCTCTACCAAACCAGGGATCTCCTTCTTCAAACCACCCTTCATAGGTTCATAGGTATGTACTAAGCTAATGGCCCTAGAGCCTTTACAAGCCTAGCCCATAGAAGTGCCCTGGCGTCATGCCGCCAGATGTTAGCTCCTAGTGCCTCTATCAAGTAGAGCCACTGGAGTGATCCCTGGAGTGAACATTGTATTATCCATCCACTCATCAAAATTTCTGTTGAAGAGGAACAGTGAGATGCTCTGCTTGACATGTATGCGAAGTCTATTCCAGAGCATGGGCAGTCTCTGAGTGAGAAACCTGTCCCTCCAGCATGATCTGTTGATTGTGGTAATGAAGTTGAGATCTCAGCGTGTGGTGTGGAGGGATTGGGATTTCTTTAGATGTAGCATTTCTAACGGAGCTGGGTCAGACATGGCTTTGTAAGTCAAGCAGAGATCGCCTCGAAGTAGGCGATAAGACGGAGAATAGCTGGAGTCTTTTGAGGCTGTCTGTGTAGGGCATGTGTTTAATGTCTAGGATCCTCTTTGTGAGGTACTTCTGTGGCCTCTCCAGCTGTTGCAGGTGTGTAGTGAGGTACATGCCAAATGGGGTATTATACATGATGATTTGTCTAATGGGGGAAGAGCAGAGAGAGATGATGACCACTTTCTTCCTGGATGCAAAACCCTTGGTAATGAGATGTGCTACATAGAAGGACTTTCTGACCACAGTGACAATGGTGGTGGTTGGAGAGGTTGCTGTCAACCTGTGTCCCTAGATCTCTTATAACGCCTTCAGTGGTCATTGAGCTCCCATCGATGTGGTAGTTAGTGGGAACTGGGTTTTTACCAAAGGAGATCATAACGCATTTTTTGGTGTTAAGCTTAAGGCCATGGTTTCGACACCAGTCATTGGTCTCAGTGAGGCCTTTCTCTAGGATGTCTGCATGACTTGGGGAGTTAATAATGGCTCCCAGCTTGTAGTCTTTGTACTTGGTCAGCCAGAGTCCCTTTGTGTTGTTCTGGACTTATGAGAAGTCGATGCCGAACAGGAGAAGACCCAGGACCGATCCCTGTGGGACTCCACTCATGACTGGTCGGCAGTCTTCGCTACTTTCACACTGTGTGTTCTATCTGTGAGCCAATTTGCAACCCACCTAATGATATAGGGGTTGATGGCTAGTTTTGTGAGTTTATCAGTAATTCCCGAGTGAGGAATGGTATCAAAGGCCTTGGCCAGATCAAGGTACACTGTACGCACGGTCTTACCTTCATCCACAGCCCTGGTGACTGACTCAAAGAAGTCAACCAAGTTGAGTAGACATGATCTCCCTTTCACAAAGCCAAACTGCATGGGGTCCAGGGTTTGGAGATTTCCTATATCTTTGTTAATCAGGTCCATGATAACGCACTCCAAAACTTTACATGTCAGACTCGTCAGGCTAATGGGGCGATAATTCCCATGGTCTGTAGTTGTTCCCCTTTTATGGAGAGGGATGACTGTAGCAGTGCCCCATTCAGTAGGGCCAAAGCCTGAGGTGAGGCTGTGACTGAACAGGGCACACAGATGTGGTGCCAGTTCGCTTTGTAGTTCATGTAGAACACAGCCAGGGATATTATCAGGTCCCATGGAAGCTGTATTCTTGACCTTGGACAATGCAGCTTTAACCTGGCCTGCAGTAATGCTGGATGCCTGGCATTCTTCCAGTATTGTGATTGGTCCTTTGGGGGGGGGGTGGTAAAGTTGGCACTGAATCTGTTAGCCAGTATGTTGGCAATATCTGTTGGCTCAGTATTAGATGTACCATTGTGCAGTAACCCAGAGCAAATCTGGTTATTGCCATGTAGGTTCTTGATTGTTTTTAGTGTCTACCTCAATTCTGCTTTCATTGCTGGCTTTAGAGGATTTGATGAGGGATCTCAACTTTTTGTTGAGGCTAATAAGGGAGCTTTTCCCGTCTTGGGACTTCACCTTTTTCTGCAACAGTTTCTTCCTTCTGTTGTAGAGTTTATTAATGGCAGGGGACCACCAGATTGGCTTCCTTTTTTTGGAGGAGAATGTCTTGGTTCTGTTGGGTATGGCTAGTTCCATGCATTTATGTAAATGTTCCTACAGTGCATTGGTGTATGATTCGATAGTCATGCAGCTGTTTTCCATTGGCATGGGTGCCGTGAATTTAGCCACCTCTGTTTTTAGGAGTCCAAAGTCAGGTTTAGAGAAGTTTTTCAAAGTGGTTACCTTTGTGGGGGGTGAGATGTGGATTTCCATGGTGATTAGTTTATGGTTGGATCTGACCAGGAAAGAATTGACTATTGATGTAAAGCAATGGTCGCCCATGTTAGTAATAACCAGGTCAAAGATGTTACGTCCTGTAGTTGGGGTCAGAATGAGCTGGTCCAGGGCATTGGAATTGATGAATTCCAGGAAGCGTTGGGACATTGTATTGGTGCTTGAGTAGTTTTCCCAGTTGATGGAGGGTTAGTTGAAGTCTCCTAGTATGAGAGTGTTGGATTGGACCTTGATAGATTCAAGGGTGCTTAGGAACGTGGAGTGAGAGTCTAGGGACATGGTTGGGGGACCTATAACGGGCTATGACCTGGATCACAGTCTAACCCAATTTTAGTTGTACCTTAAGTATCTCAGATGCATTATGCTGGGCTACTAGTCTGGAGATGTGCATATCCTTTATGAATATGGAGACACCACTGCCTTTGGAGCTTCCGTCCATGTTTCAGGGCCGAAAGGTGTGGAATGAGTTATAGCCTGGTAGTGCAGGGGTGCTTTCTGCCACTTTAAACCAGGTCTCCATTACAGCACAAATGTCTATGTTCTCCATTTGGAGGAGTGCTCCGAGCGAGTGCATCTTGAGATTTAGACTTTTAGCATTGAGTGACATGACCCTCAGACTGCATTTATTTATAGCAGTTACAATGGTAATTTGGTCTTTGGAGCACCACCTACTATAGGGGTGGCAAGAGTCTTAGCCAGTACCCGGAAACCCAGGGGTGACAGATGTAGGCCATCTCTGGCAAAGCATCGAGGTCTGTCAATCATGTCATCCCAAGCAGACAGATACTGGATCCCCTTAGAATGACACCAGAAACTTAACCAGTTGTTGAAGTCTATCATTTTTTGTTTGTACTGCGGTATCATTTTGGGTTATGGTAGGATACTGCTCAGGGCTAGTGTCATACCTGCCTGGGCCACATAATCCAAGAGCTCCACCATGTCTCTCTTCATGTAGTCCAGGGCGGTGTGTCTTAGGTCCTTCACACCCACATGGACAATGACAGAGTCATACTTGTACTTGTTGTGGAGTGACCTGAGTGCATGTGTTGTGTGTCAGATTTTGGCACCTGATAGCTGACTGTTACCTTCTCCTTATTCAATCTAAGGAGTGGGACATCTGTGTGCCTCACTATTAAGTTACCTATGATTAGTGTTTTGGGCAAGGTGTTTAGCCTTAGGGGCTTAGGTTGAGGGGCACACTGTGAAGGTGAGCAGTGTCTCCTGTGGTTTGTGCTGTGTTGTGGTGATCGCGTGCATTTCTGTCATGGAGGTCTCTGCTGTTTGGGTAAATTTCTATTGAGTACCTCCACGAAGGTGGGTGTGTGGTTTGTCTTTTTATGTGAGAGCTGTGATAGTGGGAGTTCTGGAGGACTATGTGTTGCATGTGGTGTGGTCCAGGTGTTGACCTTTTCGTTTTGACCAGCTAGTCCGGTCTTGGCTGGAGAGTGCATAGCTTCCAATTTGGTGATGTAAGTGCATCTCTCACAAGTCCGAGTGTTGGGAGGTAAGAGCAGAGGGTTGTCTGTGTAAATGAAGCAGTTGCTACACTGCCTCAGAATGCCCAAGTGCACCAGGTTAATAGGAGAAAGCACAGGGAACTGCCCTTTAATCATGCCAGGAGGGGTGGTCCTATAACCATAAATCTGAACAAGTCCCTGTTGGATCTGGTTCAAGTTCTAGACTTTATTTGGAGCTCAGTGAGACACCATTCAGAGCAAGGTTTTTCTGACACCGGACAGATTTCAGTCCCTCAGACGTCATGTGTTGTACATTGTTCAGAACCAAATCCCCCTGCGGAATCAGTTCTTCAGGCACTGGGGTCCATAGCGACCAAGATCATCCTCATCTCCATGGCTCGTCTGCATATGAGAGTTCTCCAGTGGACCCTAGTAATCCAGTGGTTCTTATTAAGTATACTGTTATCCCATCCAGTTTTAATCTTGAGCCTTTAAGGGTTCACTTCTCTGGTGGCTTCAGTCCCCGGATCTTTTTCTGGGTTGCCCTTTTATCCTTCCCACCCCAATGACCATGGTGACCACAGATGCCTTCCTTCTCGGGTGAGGTGGGGGGTATTGCATGGAAAAGACAGTCCAAGGCACGTGGTCTTCCTTGGAGACCAAACTGCATATCAGCGTTCTGGAGATGAGGGCGATGCGCCTGGTGTTGCAAGCTCTTTATGCCCATCTTCCCCTAGGGACGATTGCTTTCCAGACAGAACATTTCTGTAGTCTGGTGCATCAACAAACAGGGGGGAGCCAGGTCTTATCCCCTTTGTTGCAAAGCCTTGAGATTGTGGGAGTGGGCGATCTCCACTGGCCATTTTCTGGTGGCAATGTGCATTTCAGGGAGGTCCAACATTCTGGCGGACAGGCTCATCAGATCTATTCTGATGGCTTACGAGTGATCTCTGAATCCTTCAGTAGTGGAACAGGGCTTCCTAAGGTGGGGTCGGCCTTGCTGCAATCTCTTCGCCTCTCCTTCCAATGCGAAGTGCGAGTATTTCGCTCTGAACCCCCCCCTCTGGGGGAGTCTCCCAGAAATGCTCGGTTTCATGCTTTGCCCTCCAGTCTTCTGTATGCGTATCCTCCACTTTCCCTGATCCCGAAATTCATTCAGAAAACTCGAAGGCTGAGGAGCTTAGTGATCCTCATTGCCCGCTTCTGGCCTTGCCAAGTATGGTTCCCCTCTCTGTGGTCTCATGTAGCGTGTCCTCCTTGGACATTAGATCCAGTTCCAGATCTGACCTCCAATCCTTCAGGGATCCCTCACCAGATCTAGTCAGTCTGAAGCTTACAGCTTGGCTGCTGCAGTTCCAGTGATAGCTAGGACGCCCAGGGGCTGTCTTCTCCAGTTAAGAAGATTTTGTTAGCGGCTCACAAATTGTCCACTAGAAACGTTTACTCCCGTAAGTGTAAACATTTTTCAGTATGGGCGTCTCAGCATGATTTGGATCCTTTCTCTGTTCCATTTCCTGCCATCCTGGAGTTTCTGGCAGGTATTTTTCGTCAGGCTGTTAGCTTTTCTACTGTTAAGGTTCAACTGGCAGCTATCTTCAATTTCCATATAGGAGATTTTGCTTCCCTAGCTTTTTCCAAGCTTTGTAAAGCCTTTTTGAAAGGTACCTTTTTACTTCGGCCTCCAAGGACCCTACGCCACCTTGGTATCTTACTCTAATTCAACAATCCTTGGTTTCTTCCCCCTTTGAACCTGCAGCTACAGTGGATTTGCAGTTTGTCAGCTTTTCTGGTTGCTACTACCTCGGCAAAAAGAGTGTCTGAGATTCAGACCTTCTCTGTTAAGCCTTCTTATATGGTGTTCCATAAAGATAGGGTGTCCTTACGCATGAACCCTTCCTTTCTCCTGAAAGTGGCTTCAGAATCGAACATTAATCAGGTTATCAATCTCCCTGTTTTCTTCCTCAACTTTCAGAATAAGGGAGAGTATAAATTGCATTTGCTTGATGTTCATAGGCAATTGTGTTTTTATTTGTATAGAACCAAGTCCTTTCACAAGTCTGATCAACTTTTTGTTTCCTTTTCTAAGCCTTTCGTAGGGAAGCCTGTGTCCAAAGTGACTATTGCTCATTGGAGATCTCGGTGCATAGCTGGGGCATATACAGCCAAAGGATCATCTCCACCAGGTCAGATTAAGGAGCATTCTACCAAGTCTATAGCTACATCAGTGGCCTTTTGGTCTAGAATTTCCTTTGCTGACCTTTGCTGTGCGGCTACTTTGGCATCTTCGCACATGTTTATTTCGCACTATAAGTTGGATCTCCTGTCTGGAGGCAAGGCATCCTTTGGCTCCGCTGTGCTCTGGAATATCCTTCCGTGAGGACCTCCCAGGGTCTTTTGGTAGCTGGGGATTCTGTCCCACAGGTTGAAGATCAAATGAAAACAACATCAGATAAAGAAGTTATGTACTCACCATAACGTTCCATCTGAGGAGTTGATTTTCATTTGTCTTCAACCATCCCTCCCTCCTCCCCCCTGCCTTTTGCGGGCAGTGTGGTGCACTGGGTGGAAGAGACATGGCCCTTACTTTGGCAAGCCTTTGTCTTTCCTATAGTGCTTTCAAGATATTCTTCTGGAAGACAAATGAAAAGCAACAACTCAGATGGAACGTTATGGTGAGTACATAACTTTTTTTTTTTCTAAATCTCAGAAACATTCCTCGTGACAATCAACTTGGTTCACCTGCCCAGAGGTTAATGCAAGGACAAACCAGAACCACACTACCAATCAGTAAGAATTTGTTGATTCCATGTGCTAAAAACAGCAAAGCAGTAAAAGCTCAACTCCTAAAGAAGCATTTGTCCCAAAAGTTCCACTGTAACAAAACTAGTAAGCCTCTGAATCCATTAAAAGAAGGAGAGAAAGTGAGGATGCAGACAACAAAATGATTTGACCAAATAGAATTTGTGAAACGTTCATGTGAGGAACAGAGATTGTACATCATTGAGTTGCAAGGGATGGAATTCAGGCGGAATCAGAAAAATTTACTACAGAGATAGTGTTACAGCATCTTTCCTGTAATGAAGGCTCTAATTCTCAGAGTGATTTGTCTAATGTTCCTGTTCAGAGAACATTTCATCGTCTGTTCCTGTTCTGGAAAGTATTCCTGAAAGTCTTAAAAAACATTATTCCTCTGTGACTGTCCCAGTTGCAAAGCTCAGCACTAATTATTACATTAAGAGGGCAGGTCTTATCTCAAGACCTAATCCTAAATGCACAGTAACCTGGACATGATTGTTATTGTTTGTATATATCTGTATAAGTTGCATACTCATCTATTTGTCATTTTCATTTGCTTTACAATTTAGTCAGAGGGAGGGTGTAGATCAGTTTGTTTGTTGCAAGTGTAAGAGCCATTACAGTCCATGGGCACGTGCAAGCTAGAGTGCCATTTTGAGTGAGCAGCCGGAGTGAAAGCATGTACGTGTTTAACAGTCAGTCCGTTAGTTTAAGTTTTATGTTCCCGTTATCCATTCTGATGTGTTTGTGTGTAATAAATGACTTAAACGAGCACCCAAGCCTCATTGTCATATTTGAATGCATAAGACGAGTGACATTGCCCTTAAGATTGCAGACATAACCAAAAAATGATTTACAGTTATCCTTAGCTTTGGAAGTTATTTTTGCCTCAAGGTTTGCTTTCAGAGTTGTGACTAGTTCGCTGATTCACTTGTTTAGACTAATGAGGGGGACTTTGTTCTGCTGTGCACATTCCTTCTTACTTCTCAACAGAACTTTCTTTCTTTTGTTGTACAACCTATTAATACCAAGGATGTACCAGGTTGGCTTGTTGTTGTGATTTGACTTGGGCTTATTTCAGTCTAGTCAATTTCTGTGCAGTTGTTTATATGGTCATACAGGGCTTTTGTTTATGCCTCTATGTAGGCTTCTGTGTTTTGCCGATTTTGGAGAAGCTTGGAAACTAGCTATGCTGTCACTTAATAGGAGGTAGTTTGCCTTAGGAGACAGCTTTGTGATCTGATCTTACCAGTAAAGACACCACATGGGGGGGGGGGGGGTTGCAGTGCCTATCCATATTTGTACCCTTAGTGGGGATGCAGACTATCTGCTCAGGAGTATCTGAGTTTACAAAGTCAAGAAATCTTTGGGCCTGCATGTTCGTGGCCATGAATGCCTCCCACTTAATGGAGGGGTAGTTAAAATCCCCTATGAGAATGGTATTGGGCTGGATGGTGAATGATTCTAGTAGCTTCAGGTATGATGTATGGGTTTCCTCAGTCATGGTGGAGGACCTGTAGCTACCAATAATATGATGATGGATTTTCCCATGCGTAGTTGGACATGGAGTAGCTCAAAATGTCATTTTGTTTGACCAGCCTTGGGGTGTGCTTATCCTTTATGTAGATAGATACGCTGCCTCCTTTTGCTCTTTCATGTTCAGTAGGTGGTCGAAACATATGAAAGGCATTATAGCCTTGCACTGCTGGAGTGCTTTCCATGTCTTTGAACCATGTTTCAGTAACTGCAGAGATGTCAGTGTTCTTCAGGGTGTGAGGAGCGCTTCTAGTGAGTGAAGTTTTTTGTTGAGACTCCTAGCATTGAACAATAACACCTTTAGCTTATCCTGAGTTGCTTTTGCTATGTTGGAATGTTTGTCCATTGGAAATGTCTAAAAAAGGCACTATAGTGTTGTATGGTGTTTTGGTCAATATCCAGAAGCTTAGTGATGACAGGTGAAGACCATACCTGGCAAAGCAATGTGGCTTGTCAATCATTTCTTCCCAGACTGACAAGTATTGGACCCCTTTAGAATGACACTATTATTTAAGCCAATTGTTAGTCTATCATTTTCTGTTGGTATTGTGGCATCATCCTTGGAGATGGTAGAATGCTGCTCAGTGCTAGGCTCATACCTGCTTGTGACACATTCCAAGAGTTCAGTCATCTTTCTTCATATAGTCCAAGGAGGTATATCTTGTGTCATTCACGCCCACATGGACTATGATGGTGTAATACTAGTACTTGGGGGCAAGTGACCTCAGTGCTTGTGTGATCTAGCAGATCCTGGCCCCTGACAGGCAACTAACTGTAATCTTTTCCTTATCCAACGTGGTAAGAGGGACCTCAGTGCGTCTCACTATGGAGTCCCGATGACTAAAATATTGGGTTGTAGGTTTTTCACCTTATTGGCTTGGTAGTTGAGATGCAGTGGAATGTGGCTTTGTGTTGTGATGGGAATTGTTTTGTTTTGTGAATGTGGAGTTTCTGAAGAGTGCCCCTAAGAGACATTTGAGGTTTGAGTAAGTTGCATGTGAGCATCTCCGCATATGTGGGTCTACGTGTCTTGTTCTTTGTGGGTGCAGTGATTGGTGTGTGTGAGATTGACAACCTGTTTGTTGCTTTTTGTCCCTCTATGTGAGAGGCTAGTTTCCAGTGCCCATGTGTAACTACATCTCTCTCGTACTGTATTTGTTTGAGAATTAAGTGGTTGTCAGTGTGCATAAGGCAATTGCTACAAGCTAAATGCAGCAATAGCAAGAAAGTGCCTGTCCATAGTTGCAGGTCCTAATGTGTACTTTGCAAGGGATAGGCGTGAAGTATGTTTGTAACCAGATGAGGGATTGGTGCTTACTTTGGTATAATCTATAGCTAACCTATCCAGTGAAGCTGCCCACACCCAAACGAGATGTTCTTTGAGCAGCGATGGTCCTGAGTACTATAATAATGTAATGTATATTGAAGTATAACTAAATACATTTATGCTGCTTACTATGCATGCTATAACTGCCCCTTGAGTAGTGTGGGACTGAGGTGAAGTTCCGAGGTAGTTTTTATAGGGAAATTTGAACTTCTGGTGATTACATATATGCGAATCACCACTAACTGCCGCTGTGTGAAGAGCAGCTTCATACAAAAGTAAGGCTTGTATACAATCAGAAAAAAACAAGTTTTAAGCTAACCTATGCCCCAAGGCCAATCAAATAACTACGCAATGAGCTTTCTACCAGCAGTTCTCAGCTCTGGTGGGTGAAATCCCCATCTGCCACAAGAGTGCAGGCTTTAACCCTCTTGATGTAAAATGACTGATTTGAGCCCAGTTGTTAAGGAACCACAAACAGATGCCTAGTTGTTGTTGTGTCTTTCGGCTTTTCCTGGTTCAGGGTCGCCACAGCGGAACTCCGGTCCGCTAACGATTGGCAGTAGATTTTTACGTGCCGAGTTGCCAGCTCTGACGCACAACCTTCATCGAAGGTACGCCCATTCACGCATGTCTCCACACAGAAGATGCTCTAGCTGAGAATCGAACAGGACAACGTCATACTGTGAGGTGACAACGCTACCACAGCACCACCACAAACAGATGCCTAGTACTAGCTAAAAATCACTGGAAACAATGTATTGAAATGCTGAGCAGCAGCCCCCACTGCACTTAGAAATGCAACTTTTAAACTTTAAAGAAGTACAGAAAACAATAAATAGCACAGAAATCCTTCACAGTATACTGAAAATATTTAAAGAAAGTGCAAAATGATACTTGAATGGCTTCAGATGTTTGCAGAATCTCTCAGTCTCTCATGTCACCAAACGATGAGCAGCTCTGGATAAACAAGATTTTTTCAGTGTTTGGTGTGGTGGGAGCACTTATGCTAATCATGCCTTAATGGCCACACTAAATTCCAGGAATTTAAGGAACCAGCAATAATTAATCATTAAGCAGATCAGTACAATACAGTTCTAACTAGGTCTGTAATCATTAAAGTACTTTCCCTCTCACTGAAACTATTCCTGACTTGGCCTGTTGTGTACTTTTAGCAAGGCAGATTAATACAAAGAAGAAAAACTTTTACTTACAAAAACTAGTTAACTAAGAAAGAGCTAAGTGGTGTGATAGTTCTAACCACTTTAATTATGTGAGTGTTGTCAGTTATGTATTCTTCTGTCATTTTTTTAGTTTACAGCAAATTTGGCTATTTTATTGTAACATTGCTCAAGTTTGGATAATGAAGGTTAGTAAAGATTAGGGCAGCCATAGGAGAGATGACAGTTAAGGAAGTAGAGGTTATATACATATTCTGACCTTGTCAGTCATTCTCAGGAGCAAAATGTTCCTGTAAAAGCTTAAGTCCTTGCATCAACTGATATGGGTAGATTCAGAAGAAATTAGGTTGTCTTTTTTTTTCACTATTTTCCGAACAAGTTGTTTTTTCAGGTGTTGAAGAAATGTCACAGTGTACACTGTTGTCCATCTCCAGTTTCTCCTCTGAAGGTTCCTACTTTTATGCAGGCATTGAGACTTGTTTGTAGTGATTAAGCTTCTTTGGAGTTCACAGTGTTGCACTTTCTAAATCGTGTCGACTCTGAGGTATTCCCTTATCTTTTTTTTCTTTTCAAAATACTGTAGGCTCTATAGCATGCTTAGTTTCATTGTTTGTCCCTGAGTAAGAAGATTAGCCTTGTGTGCTTTCTCTAACAGGCTGGACTAACAGTAAATTAATTCTGGGGTTAATTCATTTACATTTTTGTGGCTTTGTGCAGATTGGAGAAACCTGAATACATGTAAAGTTGAATTCTTCCTGTAAACACACGTGCGCACATTCACACAGGCACACTGAATAGAGAGCTGTAGGGCAGCTGGCAGACTTCAATAACTGGGTTAGATGGCATGAAGGTCATCTCTTAGCCAGAGCCCTGACCCATGACCAAAACGTAGAAAAATACTAGGCAGAAAAATGTTAACAGGGATATAAAGTAAATACCACTTTTGTGAAAATGCCAAGCATCTTGTTAATGCCAGATTGATGTATCATGTGACTGGCTTTCCTTCCATAGCATTTGAGCTTATCCTGAGACCCTATACTGTTTGCAGACAGCTGTGGTAGTATAATATAAATGCATTTGCAAATACATTGAACATTGCTAGAGGGTAGATGGGCTCATATGATAAGCAACTGACTTATTCTTGATCCCCAGCAATATTTTTATGCTGCGAAAACTTAGGGATATAACCAGGGCTGGTCATTCTACTTGTCTACAGTTAGTCCACTTATTTCTGTTTTTTTTTTTTTAGTATTAAAAATATTTTTTTTTTTTTTTTTTTTTTTTTTTAAATCCTGGACATGAGTCCAGTTGTAGCTCTGAACATAAAGAGCTTGTAGTTCCTACTATATGTGCAGTTCCAAAAAAAAAGACTGGGGAAAAATTCACAACAGCCCAGCCAAAAACGCTGTAGCCTCTTTAGGAAAACAAAAATGACATTGTTACTGAGGCCAGTTAGTTTGCTAGACATTCAGAGAATAAAGATTAGCTTGACTGTCAGGTGACTCTCTTGCTGTCATCTGACATTGTAATTTGAAAGTGAGAGATAAGGAGATCTGCAAAGTGTTGGGAAAATTGTGAACCTGAGAAGGATCATTTTCATTTATTTATTGATGTCCGAGCCAAACCATCATTTTAAGAACTTTTTTTCAGTTAGCAGATTCAGGTTGTGAATGCAGGCGATGGGGCTGATGTGTGAATAATACCGTTAATGTGGCAGCTATTAATGCATATGTTCTGTTTTAGAGGCACTGTTCATTTTGTGCTGTTTTTATGTATGCTAGTGCTAATTTTCATACCCTTGGTTTTCTCGTCTGGTCAGTAGTGTTGGATTTCACCTATGTAAAGGTGCCTAATTTATTAAATATTAACCTAACATCCTCACAACCCCCAAAAGTGTACTTGAAACGCAGCATGTGGTAGGATCTTCTGGATGCTCCTCCTGTTTCTATCCTTCATTTCCAGGCTCATTTACAAATGCAAATCTAGCAGTCTATGTGCCATTTGGTATTCAGCCTTAAATTGCCCAGCTATGGACACAGTTTAATTTTAGTTAAAAGGTGCACTTGATGATAGACAGTCTTACAGAAGTGGGAGGGCAATACCTGAAAAAGCATTAGGTAGATGGTGTAGACAATGCAAGGAGCAAATGTTAGCATTTCTTTCTTTTGCTTATGGTCTCGAGTGAGCCCTAACTTAATAGTAAAATATTTTTGAATGAAGTGGCCTTCCTTTTACTTCCTCTAAACTAGAAATATGTTACTTGCTTCACACAGATTTAGTAACAGTCAGTAACTTTTGCATGAGATAATGAGAAACAAGCCTGAGAAAGTTTGCATTCTTATGAGTTCTGCTTTCATTTCAATATTGTATAATGTTGTAAATTTTAGCTGGTAGAAAACAAATGCATGACATTTACCAGAAATAGACCGAACAGTGATACTGGTACAGCCTGCAGATCTTTGCATCATACTATACTGCATGCATGCATACACTGAAATCAATTTTTTTGAAAATGTGCATATTTCAGTGATTCTTTGTAGTGTTGGAGTAAGTAATTGCTATATAATTTGAATGTTTTGTTACCATGCTGTTTGTTTAAATTCTGCTATTTCTAGTCTGTTGTTCTTACAAAGGGGAACAATACCCTGAGTCAATTATTCCCCTCAAACAAAACTTTTCTGTAGCTCTACACAAGTCTAGAGTAAGCTAGTTAAATGGGATGTTAGCCTCCATTACAAAATATAACGAAAAAGAGAGTTACCATATACACACACTCTGAACATGACCTGATTTCATTGTAAAATAATGTGGTTACCTTGGAGAGATCAGTGGTGTTTGAGTTGTAGATCTTCCTGTTGTGATAATCTGTAAACTTAATACAGTAAGTACACCAACATTGTACATATTCATTTTAATTTCCATATATGTGTGACCCTTTGCCAAAACAGCTTCAGAAGAAACTTGCACAAAGTAGTCTCTGCTTCAGTCTTAGACTGCTGCGTACCATGTGAACATGAAGTAGTAGTTGTAACAGTTTAAGATTAAGGGGTTTCTTGTATGCTGTATGTTATCTCTCAAAAGATGAGCACATCCCAAAGCAACCTTGCTAGTGAGGAACAGATCCATTTTTATTAAACTTAACGGCATCATACATTTTAATGGCCAGTGCCATATTTCAACTAATGGTTATCCAGGAGTTTTCAAGAGCAAATGGAGCTTTCTTTTCTATTCACTTACTGTGTCCCACTAAATAATTTACATCTAAATAGCTTCTGCATGTAAATCACAGTACCTGCAACTTCAGGATGCAACTGATAGCACACCTCTAAATCTTGTACAACTTTTGTTTCTGTTTTAAGTGAACTGTCTCCTATTCCAAGTTACTGAGTGAGCACATTATGATTACTCATTTTTTTAAATTCTCCATGTATTTTGGGTTTCTAATACCATGATAGGAATGGGCCCCATTCCTAAGTTAAAGTATGATTAAAGTTTATGAAATTAGTATAATTTCAATCTTCGATGTTAGCCAAAAGGGCTGTTTGCAGCACTCGCAGTGTGCCCAGAATTGACTCCTCCTGCAATTCTTAGGGAGTTGTGTTATCAGTAGCATATCTAAGTAAGACTGTAAATTCTTTTGTATGAGACTAATTTCTCCTACTACTATTGGAACTGTCTGGGTATCATTCTTCCACATTGCCTTTGTTTCTGCCTGCAAATCCTGGTATTTTGTGACTGTATCTCACTGTACGTAAGACAACTGTAATCACTGGGTGTAGAAATTTCAATGATTAGTGTTACTTTTGTCTTTTTTTCTTGCATCTATTAACTGTTGATAAAGGGTGATGTCCTTTTATAACTGTTGCAGTAGTCCTTATTTAAGGGATCTCCTGCCAAGGATAGCCCAACATCTGGCCAGTGTACTATAGCCTTTAGAATATGTAGATGCCGTGCTTCACACTTATACTCCCTGTGCAAGATTTAGGGCATAAAGGTGACGTATGGATATACATACTTCAAAACTTTTTTGCCACCAGCCTGAATGCCATTATTGAATGTCAGTCTGAATGCTTTTCTGTGTTGGTTACCGAGCCATTTTTCAGTTAAGTGCCCCACTGGGGCTCCTCCTTATCTTCTTTATTTTTCCTGTTGTGAGTTTACATGTCATCCAGAAAAGGAAAATGTCAGTGTGCGAGGCAAATTCCCCATTAAAATCATTATGAACAGTGTTTCTTTCTTTTGGGTGTTTCTCAAAACCATACAGAGTGTTCTATCTGCCAAGTGTTTCACCCAGGGACCCTAAGTAAGTCATCTGTTCTCCTTGTCTATTTACCTAGAAAACCAGTGTTTAAAATTGTTAGCTCAGGATGCTGTGGCAAAGTTTTCCCAAACTGAGGGTCAACCGCCTGCCAGTAAAGACCAAAAATCTTTGCCTAGCCTGTTCTGGATGTCTTTTTAAGGCTGGTAAAAGCCTGGAGGATCATCCGGTTGTTGCTTCAGATTCCTTTGCTATGACCCTGTCGGAGGCCAGCATGGATCCGACTTCTCGCACATTCTCTCAGGCTTTATAGACTTCTGCTCCAGATGTTGAGAGGGAACCTCAGCTGATTATATCTGAGGGGCTGAGAGCGATTCCGCAGATTCTAGTTCAAGAGGATATTCCTACTACACTGGTAGTTTGTCAGCAGGGGTCTGACCCTCCTAGGGTTTTCATGCAGATGTCCCTCAAAAGAAAAAAAAAAAACAAGCATATTTCCCAAACTGTTAAAGATCCCCAACATGAATGCAAGATACCTAAGCGATGAGGACCCCATCCTTTCACATTATCCGTTATGATGTGACACAGCATCAGTTACTGCTGAAGCATGGCATGACTACAAGACTACTTTCCCCACTGGAGAAGCCGCAACAGGCAAGAAAACTAGCACCAGTAGAGATCAGTTAAGGCTGCGCCTCAGTAGAGGTGCTGCCTTCAGCCCTTTTAGGGCTGATAGGGTCACTATGGCTATTAGTTCTTTGGCCACACAATCTTTCAGATGTATTGTCTTAGGTTTGTTCATCTTGCTGTGGTGATCCATGTCATTTACCTAAATCACTGGAAGGTGTCTGTTCTACTCTGGACATGTGTTGGCTTAATGCAATAAGATTTTTTTTAAGTTGAGAACAGTGTATAAGTTAGGGCTGTGCAAAGTTTATTTAAAAAGAGCATATAATTCCCAAGATAACAGGTAATGCTTCTTGCCTAAGCAACGATGACAGTAAAGGTAATAACCCAGGCATACGTATTAGAGGTCTTACATGTGGATGTTGCTGACCTTAGAGAGAGTACCAAAGTTTCAACAAAAACAAACCAAACTAAATGCAGCACTGTAAAAGATTAACAATACTACAGTGAATTCAGCAAAAGAACACAAATCCCAAGGTGAGTACTTACCACAGAAATCTGGAAGAAGTTTAGGCAAATCCAGTGTACATAGCTTTTTGCAACAAAAAATAAATTAATGTGAGATGGGCTGCTCTGTGCTTTGTTCCATGTTTCGTGTTGATACCCTAGATATGGAGAGGACACCAGCTTCACTTTTAAGACATCTAGAAGTCAGACCATATACAAAGATTTTCTGTAGCTAATTCCAAAGTATTATGAATGAGACCATATACAAAGATTTTCTGTAGCTAATTCCAAAGTATTATGAATGAGACCATATACAAATATTTTCTGTAGTCTATTCCAAAGTATTATGAATGAGACTACTGCAGCAGTCCTTCTGGAAACATTCACTGGTCTTTCAAAGAGTTCTGTACAAGCGATTGGGACAGCTACAGTGACCACCACCCTGAGAACTTTTCTGGTTGAGATCTGATCACCCTGCAACAGGACTAAAAAATAAATTGGTAGCAAAAAATATATATGGAAGAATCAGTGCTTTGATTATTCCATATATTTTTTATGCTACTAGTTTATCTTGGATTGACTCATTTATCAGCTGGGCTGCACTTTTATCTGACTAAAAAATAAATATCGAAAGATATTGATCATGCTGCTGAGAGACTATATGGCAGACTGAGTCAGATAAATGTTTTTAGGTGCTTAATTATCAGATTAGGGATTAAGGAAGATATATTTATGCTTATGGAAAAATAGAAGACCTTCAGTTGGTAAAGAAGATTTAGAATTCTTTTCCTTTTGGGTATAAGGACATCTTGGAGCTGGCTGCAAATATCTAGTTATTCTGGTAGGAGGAATTGAAAGATGCAGTCAAATATAATCTCTGAGAAAGCCTTTTATAGTGTAAACACAGATTTAAACTCCCAGTATCCCCAGCTAAGACATGTCTTAAATCTCCTCAACACCTAGAGACCTGTGAACCTCTCAATGCACACATTAATTTGATGTTATGTGCCAAGCAAGGAGGGTACATTCAGCCTTTGTGCTTTCAAGCCTGATCTCATTCATGAGTGAACACAACCTAGTTGAGTGGACTTCTTTTTTCGTGAGTCAGGCTCCTTCCCTCATACGTATGCCCTCCAAATTGGCTTTCTTAAATGTGGTCTGTGCAACTCCAGCTAGAGTCCTCCTTGGACTATTCTCAGACCCAAAGATCACAAATCTGTTGTACACTAAGTTACTCTTTAAATACTTCCATATGCAACGGTCTGTCATTGTGCTTAACATTCTTACTTATTTTTAGGTTAATCTAATTTAAGGGACCATCCACTCCTGTGCTTTCTGACCCTTCTAGGCTAGTGCTTTCTGACCCTTCTAGGCTAGTACATTTAAATGCACCAGCCATAAATTTGCTGCTTGACCCCCCCCCCCCCAATTTGGAACCATCGGTACAATCCTCGGGGATGGGCTGTGTGCCTCGGACAGCCCATCTGCGTTCACTTAGCTGTTTCCTGGCTGATGGATTATTTCAAGTTTAAAAGACTGGAGGAAGAGAGAGCTTGAAAATAGTCTTTCAAGGGTTCATGATGTTGATCAGGGCAAACTCTGTCCCCAAGAAAGAATATTTGGGAGAAGGACATACTTAATGGCCAAGTGCTGATTTTCCTAAAGCCAAGTGTTGTTTCTCCATATTACTAAGATTCTTGCTGACTACAGCAAATGAGGGTGTTCCACCCCCTACTGCCAAAGGCAAAGCAGCACCCGTACCTATGCCTACTTCAGAAGGATCTGTATGTATTAAGAATGGTTTCAAAAGTAGGGAGCTGAATATGGGCTCTGAGACTAGTATATTTTAGCTGTCTGTTATGATTTTGCTCCATTCTGTTTGTCCACGTCTCCTTACCTTTAGTCAAGTTAGTCATTAGGCAAGCAGTACCTTCAAAACTGGAAACAAGCTCCCAGTAATAACAAACTACTCCAAAAAAGCTTCATTTGCTCATTGGTGTATCGTTTTAGGCCAATTTTGCATTGCTTCCCCTCTTATCAGCCTGTAATTTCACAAGCCCTCTGCCTATCACATATTTCAGATATGTGGCTTCTGTTATCCATAACTTGCACTTATCTGGTTTAGCTGTAAATCCAACCAGACATGGAGAGTTTAGAACAACTTTTATGTTGGGAAAATGGCTCTTCTAGTCCTCAGAGAATATTATAGTCATCCAGGCAGGTTGCCGGCTATCTAGAGTGGGGAATAATAATTTTGTTCATCAGCTATGTTTCATGCACTCTGGAGAGCAAAAGGCTGCATTTTATAATGGACATACCCATCAGGTATGGAAAATGCCAGTCTAGTTCCTTAACATCTGGGGCTAATGGGATTTGCCAGTAGCCTTTGATTAAGTGTAAAGTGAACAGAAACCTAGCCTTGCCTGCTTTCTCGATCAGTTCATCCACTCTGGGCATATGATACAGATCAAATTTATATATGATGTTTAGCTTCCTAGAGTCATTGTAAAATTTTGTAGATTTATCAGGCTTGGGTGTCACGGCAGTGGAACTGTTCCACGCACTCTTGGATTCCTCTACAAACTAAGGTTTGAAGCATTTTTGTTACTTAGACCCTAACTGTTTGGACATGAGATTCTGGTATACAGTATGGCTTGTTGTTGCTGCCCATGTGCAGTTGCTATATTATGCTGAATAAAATTGGTTTTGCCAAGCAACTCTGAGCATATGTCCAAGTTCTTGCACATCCTTTTTCTGAAACACAGATATTGTCTCCTGTTTTTACTTCAGGATATACTGTGGGAACCTTAACCTCTCCTGGAAGCATACTTAGTACAAAGACTTCAGTAGACATTTCTGTTCATGGTTTCAGAGCATTTATTTTTTTAAACACCTTTATTGAATCATCACGTGTGACATAGGCAAATTTACATTTATAGAAAAATAATCAAATTACATGAAATTAACATTAACAAACATTATACTTCACATATATTGTTATATATCATATAACCTAGCAGCCTTGCATAAATTCAATTTGAAACCCTTTTTTAAACAAAAAACATCTTTGCTTATATCATAAGTGATGTTTTAATAATCATACATTTATATAAAGGAAAATGAACCACACAGACCCACAATCCTTGTTGCAAGCATTTTACATCACAAACCATACTGACACACTCACAGTTACAAACATTATACATCACTTATAAGCTACCCAGTCATTTTCAGTCAAACAATACTGTGATGCCCACCAGTATGTGAGAATATTTGATGGTCACCACTGCCACCGATATGTGATGCCCTCACACTAGGCCAGGAGTCAAGGAGCCTGAATCCTCACCAATGACACTGGAGAGGAACGTGCACTTGGAATACAAATGGATACTCTCAGTATTTCCAGATGCTTGCATCAAGTACTCTTTCCCTTAAGAGCACACAGGGAACACATTCAGCCCAGGGTCTGGATGTCTCTGTATCAGTCTCCCTCTAGGTCCCCCATAAGACTCCCCACTGATACAGCTGTAGGACTAGGTCCTCAGCCAAATGTCCAAGCCAAGTCCTCCAGCACACCCTCTGTGAACCCAGTGCTTCTTGTCCCTGCCCCAGGTATCTGACACACACACACACACACACACACACACACACACACACACACACACACACACACACCTGGCATAGATTACCCACTCTACAACTTTGCCAAGACTGTAAGGTAGACTGCTACTAGTCAGTTACTATAAGGCTCTTTAAAGGGTATCCAATTATGCTGAGTGAAGTTAATATTAATACAAATGATAGTAGCTGATCAAGACAGTCAGGCCTTCATGAGTGGCCCACACACTGTCCCCAAATAAATATAATTACTCTCAAAGGTTAAGTACTTTCTACAAGAACCAGTCACACTAACAATTGTATATATATTTAATTATAATAATAATAATAGAACATGAAAATATTGAGTATATTTACAGTAAAGCACAGAGTTCAAATCACAGAAAATATTGAAATTATCATTGATGGACGGACTCGTACAAATAAAGAAAACCATCTCTAAACTAAGCTTCATTATATTCCTGACTGAATCTAACAGAATTTACTGTTCCCTAATAACTTACTTGGGCAAGGTGAGCAGTCTTTCTAGTTAGGCTCCCAAACAGAATACTTAGTACTCCAAGATTTCACTTTGTAGTTTCTAAAGAATAATTTTCAAGAGGGCTGGCAGATTGACCTTATCTGGTCACCTGACTCTAGGTTCTCACAGTATTCCCCTTTAAAGCTAAGACAGGAATTTAGCATAGACTGCTACAATACACATCTAAATGTTTATGGCTGTGCCTGGGGCTTTTCCTCCTTGTACTGAACTAATGAACAAAGGCTTTTTCCAGATCTAGCATCTCTGGTCTTGTTTAGCACTATGGGGTACCGTTTTAATGGTTTAACAGCTCATTTACATTTCCCTTATTTTTCTTAAAGCAAGTTAGCTGGTTAACTATTGCTGTCCTAGTATCCTCTATTAAAACATATGCATTTAATTCAGTTACAATAATACATGTACCTTTCATTTCAGCAGGGTGCACTATTGCTATATTTTAACACAAGCAAACCTCACAAATACATTTTCAGCACTGCATCTGTACAAATCAGTTTGATATACAAATGACATATAATTATTTACAAACTTCCAGCTAGCTGGGTTGGCTCAAGTCATGCATCTACTGCCCTACTTCTCCTGGCATGGCTGTCTAATACCTCCTAATGTCACAAATACATAGCTCATTTAAGTCCTGCCTTCTTTTAAACCTCATTCCTCCCCTGTATGTATTGTTCCCACAATTCCCATTTTTCCTATGTACTTTGCTCCTACCTTTTTCTAAAGATCTCAATTCCAGTTGTTTTATCTCTATTACTATATTCACTACTTCTAATGTAGTTGGTTTAGATTTTGAGCTTGATATTCTAGTAATTGCTTTTTTGGCAGCTACCATAATTATAGCTAGCAAGGCCTTACCATGTTTAGGCAAGCTCCCTTGTCACACCAGTTTGGCTACCCAGCATCTCTGATAGTGCATCATAGAAAAGTTACAAGTGTGGTCTGGTCATAATTTAAAAGGTCAAAGATTATGGCAGCTAACAGTTCAAAGTGTAACTGCTTTGTATATGCTGGTTTAGACTTCAGTAAAGAGATATGTGCAAATGTACAAATTTTAAAGAATCTGTTACCACAGAAACATGCAGATTTATGGGTTAAAGATTAAATAAATTCCAGTTCAGCTGACACTGCTGAAGTGCTCAGAAAGACATATTGGTTGTGATCAGTTTGAAAAAAAGGGTAACCGTATGCCTCCATGTCTCGTAAGATATATCAGAACTAACAGTCAAATTAATTAGCAGAATAAAGGGTTTGCAGTTACAGTTTAGTAAATATTTTTTTTGTATTAAGAGCTTTGTATTAAAGTATTGCACTGCATAAACAATATTGTAATATAGACAGAGACAAGATAATGTTTGTTACTTTACAGAACTGTAATAGTTTTATTCATCCTGATATTGGAAGATCATATGACTTTTCTATTTATGCAGACTGCAGGTGACGGGATTTAATATATTTAGCTGTCTGCACAAAATGCAAGTGTTTTTATGTAGGCAAGACAAACAGGACCCTGCGAGAAAAAGTCAGAGAACATGTTTATGCTATTAACAGGGAAGATGACAGCAGTGCCCTAACCAGACATATCATTAATGAAGGCACCACGCATAATTTCAAGTTTACAGTCATTGAGTTTGTATATAAAAATATTAGACTAGATGATCATAGGAACTATACTGAACAAAGAGAGACGAGATGGATTATGAGGTTACAAGCAGGCAGATTATCTGGTTTAAATGATAGGGTTTCTATGAAACCCTTCTTGGTAGCGAGAGACAATAAACATTAATATTGTTGTGTATTATATTGCATTGAATGCATTATTTTTTTTCAGCCACTTTCATTTATATTTACGAATTTAGAAGAGATTTTTACTCATATTTATTAATTATTTTTAGGGTAGTTGTTTAAGGACATTTTCAGATTTTAGTCACAGTTATTTTACAATGATAATTTGCTTCTTTGATTTGTAATCCTGAAATACATTTTTGTAAAACACATTTTTAAACATATTTTTCAAGTTGTATGAGATTTATATTTTTTATTAATTTATGCTTCTACTTTCAACCAGACATTTGTCTTTTAATATTGAAAATTGTTTCAAAGCATGAATCTTTGATATTCTAACAAAATTTTTAGATTTTAATTAAGTACTGACGTCACAACGTATGATACAATGATGATTGGTTGATGATGATGCTGTATGGATATTTAAATGTGAAAATGGTCTGGTTTATTCAACAGTCTGATGAAGCATTTGAGGGAACATGAAAGCACTTACTGAACGTTTTTATTGTTTTTGTCTTCAGTTTCGTGTCTTAAGTGTTCAATAAAGGTTTCTCATTGTCGTGTTGTGCCTCAGAGGGTTTTCTTGGATTTGGATTTTGCACTTCATTTGAGGCACTTTACCCTTAGCGATTGATTTGTTTTGCTGCATTGTAAAAGTAATAGCAGAGTTACAAATTCAGATCCTATGTATCAGAGTACATCATGTAATCAGTTTGAGATTGTATATGTTTCGCACAGAGATGGCAGTTTGCCAAGCATATCCGCTCAGATTACATATAGCCTAGCAAGCTGAATTAAAGACAGTGCTATCCATTTAATGCATTGCAGTTTACTATTTATCAAAAAAATATAGACAGTAATAGGACATTCTTGCAGCATTCAGTATTAATAAAAAGTTAAATGACGCCGGCTAAAGAAACAGTTATGGTGAAGCAGTGGGTAGAGTTTCACTCACTGAACACTATGTTAAAATCTAAGGGTCACGAGACAAATGTAAAAAGTTCAACCGTTAAAACCAATTGTATATAGGTGCAAAAATGCACAGTCTTACATTATTACTTTGATTTTCATTTAAAATAAGTTCAGAAACTTGATACAACGCAATTACTACAGCTAGGACCTTAGAAAAAGCTGTCCATTTAGTGGTAAGACAGAAACAGATTTTGGCAAGCATCAGATGCCATTAATGAAATTTTTCCTGTAAATATTGATATTGCATCAGTAAAATAGACTTCACCGGTCTCAGCAGTTAAATGATTTTTTTGTATGTAAAAAAAAAGTGTCCTAAATACTGGACATGGAAACACAAGCTTGTAAAAGCTGATATTAATGACTTAATTCCAGTTGTTTCCAATAAAGCTAAACAGGTTACTCTGATTTAAATATTGTTCTCTTTTCAAATCCAAGGCAGTCAACTATGGTTAGTGACTGGGCAAATGACGTAAATAATGTACAAAGTTCGAGCCCAAAGGATGATCAAAAGTGTGATGTAGTTCAAGTTAATATTGCAAGTGACATACCAAATTTTCAAAATATGTATAAAGGTTATGATAGTTCAGCACCAAATCAGTTGGTGTATTTGACTGTATTCCAGGTTAAAAGGGACAGCAGACCATACATTTCCTTACTCATGACAGTTTTCAAGCTATCAGGGTTTAAAAGGTCAAAGGTAATTGCAGTCAATAGTAAGCCTTTGGATACTGGATTTTTAAATAAAGCCAATCAGCTTGGAAAGAGAATAACAGCAGAATTCTTGTTACATCCCCAGTTCAGTTAACAGTACCATTTTGGGAAATTACATTGCCAAAAGTAAGTGTTGTGTTAAAATTCTATGTAAAAAATCTGTTTTTCTCCAGACTTGCAAGTGCTTATTAGCAGGAAATGTTTGTTTCGTGTAGAAATATGTGTTTATTTTCATGTAGGAAAATGTAAATAAAGTCAGCACAGCAAGCAATGTGCCAGTTTATAGTTGTTAAAGCTGCATTTCATGCAGAAAATGTAAATAAAGTCAGGGTAATAAGTAATGCTATCAGATTAAAAATGCAAATATTTATTTTAAGGACCTGATACTAAATATAATCAAACAAGAAATGAAAAGAAAGAGGTTTAAAAGGCCTAGCTATAAAGAGGACACTTCATCATTAAAGCAGGCCTTCCTTTACTTCATCAGCGACTGGAACAATGCAGAGCAAAATTTGATGTGTCTCTGTTATTTCTTCAATGTTTGTTTAAAGTTAAAGCAATCATAAATGTATTCATGTTTCAGGTTCATGAGAATTGTATAGCAGTAGTAGTTTTCAGTCTATTTGTACCCCACCCCCACCCCCGGACAAGGAAACCACCGTGAAAAACTTTTCAAAAGCAAAATTCACATTACTTAAGACCGAGGTGGAAAGTGTCAAAGCCCCCATGCTAAAGGATAATGCTGTCCAAGCTGCAAAATCCTTTACTAATGCATTCTACGGGCACCTACAAGAATGCATGGATCGTGCTATCCCAAGCAAAACTACTAAGACTCACTCCTCCAAGAAAAGGAAACTAGTCGGGTGGACCCCTGCCATAAACAAGCTATACAATAGAAGGGGGAAACTAGTACAGAAAAGAGTAAAATCCCAAGAAGGGAAGACATCTCTGATCAGTATCAGCAAGAAACTACGATCCCTCACAAAATCATCCAAGGCGAGCTTAGAAAGAAAAATTGCCAAGGACTCCAAAGATAACAACAAGGCATTCTTTAGCTATGTCAAGAATCTAAGTGGAAATGCTCAGATCTGCTCAGAGTTAGTGCAGAATGACACAAAATACACTGAACAGACTGATATCACCAACATCCTGGCAGACAGGTTCTGTGCAAACTTCACCCCCCTCTCACACCCAAAAGGGCCCATAACCATACCAGAAGAATGTAGAGCCCATGAAATCAGATACTCAGGTTAAAACAGCCCTCTCCACAGCCAAAAACCCAGCATCAGTGGGACCGGACGATGTCCCAGGCTGCGTCCTACACGAGCTCAAAGATGAACTAACCCCTCACCTAAACACACTGTTCAAACTCAGCCTCTCCACAGGCTACGTACCCATAGAGTGGCACACAGCAACAGTTATGCCACTTCACAAAGATAAAGCCATAACAAACCCCAGGAACTATAAGCCTGACTAGCTTGGTCTACAAGGCTATGGAGCACATCATCATGGAACTCATTAACAGAGGCACTGGGAACCTCCAAACACTGGACCTTACCCAGTTCGGCTTTAAGGGCAGATCATGCCTCCTGAACCTGGTGGACTTCTTTGAGATGGTTACCAAGGCTATAGACAAGGGAAAGGTAGTACACACAGCCTACCTAGACCTCACAAAGGCCTTCAACACCATTCCCCATTCTGATGTTATAGACAAGCTCACCAGCCTGAACATAAACCCCTGCGTCACGTGATAACTGGCTCATGGACAGAACCCACATGGTGAGAGTTGCGGGAGATAGGTCCGACTGTAAACCAGTTGCAAGTGGTGTTCCCCAGGGCTCAGTCCTAGGACCCCTCCTGTTCAGCATGTACTTCACAGAGGTACAGGCAAGCACAGGAGGACTATAGCTCATCAAGTTTGCAGACAACTGCAAACTAGGGGCTATAATTGACTCTTCAGCTGACACAGACATCCTCCAAGAGGGTCTCACAGAGACGGATACCTGGTGTCAAAGTCATGGCCTCAAACTAAATGCCAAAAAGTGCATAGTCATCCCCTTTGGAAAAAACAAAGTACCCACAAACTACCACATAGGTGGTAGTCCCCTAAATACGGAAGACATAATAAGGGATCTGGCAACCCAAGTAGATAGTAATCTCTCCTTTGATAATCACGTTGCCAAAGTGGTTAAAAAATCCTTCTATGTGGCCCACCTAATCACAAAAGGGTTCACATCCAGATCAAGAGAGATCATTGTGCCCCTCTACTCATCACTCATCAGACCCATCATAGAGTACAATGCCCCATTTAGGATGTACCTTACAAGACACCTGCAACAGCTGGAAAGACCACAGAAGTATCTCACCAAGAGGATCACTGGCCTCAAACAGATGCCCTATGCAGCTCGACTGAAGAAACTCCAGCTGTACTCTGTTGCATACCGCCTACTCAGAGGATCTCTGCCTGACATACAAGGCAATGTCCAACCCAGAACTGATGGACATACTCCACCTAAAGAAAAACATATCCCCTCGAGCCACACGCTCTAGGGATCTAAACCTCACCACAACAATAAATAAGATGTGCTGGAGGGATAGATTCATGTCCCAGAGACTTCCCATGCTATGGAACAAGATTCCAATCTACATTAGGCAGAGCTCCTCACCAACACTCAAGAGAAACCTTGACGAGTGGATGGGAAACAGAAAGTTTACCCCGGGTATCACTTCAGTGGCTGTGCTGGACAGAGGCACAGCGAATTAATCTAAGGGGCGGTGAAAGCCAACACATTCTGGTTGAGCTTATAAATGCCTTCGGGCTGATAGCCTAGTACCTACCTATGAACCTATCTGTGTTGAGATAAATTTCAGTTTATTTGTGTTCAGGTAACACTGTCAAAATGTTCTATTGTTTCAGACAATTGTACAATATTATTAGTTAGTATATAACATGTACCAGTTTTAGTTATGCTTTTATCTGTGTTTAGTTAACATTGGCAAATGATATTTTTTTGGTTTAGTTAGTTTCCAGAATATACACAGCTATTTTTAAGTGTTCAATAGATGCTAATGTAAATATCAGTCAAGTTTCAGAATATGACATTCATATTCAGTTATGTGTTCAGTATAGTACATTTGTCAAATCTTACTTCACATTATTCAGTCATTAGTTAAGGGTAGAGTGACAAACTTATTTGTAACAAGCTTATTATATTATTCAGTCATTAGTTAAGGGTAAAGTAACAAAATTATTTTTTGTTACAGGCTTATTTAAATAGTAGGTAGTGATAGTCAAGGGATTGTACATTTCAATCAAATCTCAAAATACTTCACAATATTCAGTCATTAGTTAAGGGTAAAGTAACAGAATTATTTTTTACAGGCTTATTTAAATAATGGGTTGTGATAGTTATTCAGTGCACTCAAGGCATAACAGAGCAGGCTTAATTTGTTAAGTAGTTTACAGATTACAGTGCAATTTACATTAGTCAGGAATTAAGGACACTAACAGACAATGCAAAGGTATAGACTTAAAGTACAGAAAGTATAGGTTTTAGTGAAATATCCTAGTTCATAAATATTCATAAAAGTTAAAGGTAAGTAGCATTATAAAATAAATATAAATAAAATGTATAGGCACAAGTTAACACAAAATATGGTAATTATGCTTCAAGACTACGTATAAAGTTATCTTTTTAGTGCAGATTTAAATTAGTCTTCAGAAAATAGCCATCATGCTTGATAGGCTATACAATATGTGGCAGAAAAATCTGCCAAGATTTCCTCTATATCCAATACAGTAAAAGAAAATTAAGGTAAAAGGTATAACAGAGGTGAGCCCAAGTGGGCTCAATGGTTGAGGCAAATCTGGCAAAAATCCAAAACCTGCAGAAAAATGCTGATAAAAGGGCACAATGCAAAGTTGCCAGTCTGGTCCCAGGAGTAAGGATGTAAGCAAGTAAGGTTGTAAACCGCTAATAAAGTACAACCATCAGCTACTAAGTTATGTAGGTTTTCAGGAATTTTGACCTATCATAAAGTATAAGTTTAAAAAAAAAAAAAAAAAAACCTCTGTTGCAGGGAGCGCCAGTTTCAGAAAAAGCATGAAGCAGCCTTAGGTCAACTGGTGCCCTAGGCAAAAGGGCACCACAGCACCCCCCACCACACCACCCAGTGCCCCCATCCTGGTCTACCTACACCAAATAAATACTGGAAAAGTGCCCCTACTAAAGCGGTGCCCTAGGCGGCCACCTAGTTGGCCTATGCCTAAGGCCGGCTATGGGTACAGAATACAAATAAATTTTGCAAGACATCTTTCTCCAGAAAAAGGGGGTTAAAAATCAAATCATGAAGTTGAGACTTCAATCCAAACAGGCCATAAATGTTCAGAGTTAAAATTACAAGTTTATTCATATCCTTGGGTTAATTCAAATCATAAAGTTAGAAGTTATCAAACACGGCATACATGCTTAAGTGACACCTGGTGGTCAGAATTAAAATTGCAGGTTTACCAAATAAAGTTTTTTTTTTTATTTTCAGATTGTAAGTCAGGTAGCATAAAGCTAAATACAGTAGTTAGCAATATAAATGTAAGGTAACTACAGAAGTAGGTCCCAGTAGACTTTCATCAGGGACGTCAGGGGCAATTGTTAGATTAAGGATTTCCATTTTAAAATAGTTACTAGACATTAGACAGGCTAAAGGGTAAAATAAATTGTGGTTCATTTATGCATAAAAGACAGTTAAGCAGAAAGGAAAATAACCTTGCTGGCCAAGCACAGAAGACTGTTTATTAAAGAGGAAAAGATGAGCATAAAGTGTGCAGACAGGATGATCTTTTCTCAATGAAAAGATCAGCTATTGAATGCTCCTTAATGAAGCACAGACAAAGCCCTGAGATCAAGGTTAAAAAAGTAAATAAAGGAAATTTTCGAGACTAAAAGCAATATAACGTGTTGTGTTTAGGATAGCAAGGCAGTTAAGGTTAGGTTTGTTCGAACTGTTATTCAGAGAAGATGACAAACACTCTAGCCCGAGTACAGAAAACGGGTCATCTAGTGACTGCCAGTTTACGTTGTTCAGGACAATCAGAATGATGTGCAGCAATTTGAATTATCAGTACTGTTAATGAAGACAGTATTTGGATATTGTGAACATTTAATAAAACCTTATTAAATGAACTACAGTGTTGGGAGAATTCATTCTGAATGCACAAGACTTGGTCCATAAAGGAGAGACTGACACCTATTCATAGGTTCATAGGTAGGTACTAGACTATCGGTCCAAGGGCCTACGTAAGCCTAGCCAACAAGGTTCCCTGTCTTATGCCACCCAAGAAAGTTATTTTCCTGTGCCACTGTCGAGCAGAGACACAGAAGTGATCCCGGGGTGTATTTCCTATTTCTCAACCAGTCATAAAGATTTTTCTTAGTGCTAATGAAGAACTTTGCTTGACATAGGTGGGTAGCCTGTTCCAGAGTATGGGAAGCCTCTGGGACAGGAATCTATCCCTCCAGCATGTCCTGTTTATTGTGGTAACAAGGTTTAGGTCCTTGGAGCGTGTAGCTCTGAGGGATTGGGATTTCTTTAGGTTTAGCATGTCCAACAGCTCTGGGTTTGACATAGCTTTATATGTTAGGCAGAGATCACCTCGGAGTAGGTGATATGCTACAGAGTAAAGCTGGAGTTTTTTTGAGACAGTCAGTGTAGGGCATTTGTTTGAGGCCAGTAATCCTCTTTGTGAGGTACTTCTGTGGCCTTTCCAGCTGCTGCAGATGTCTTGAGGTACATTCCAAAAGGGGCGTTGTACTCTATAATGGGTCTAATGAGTGTCGAGTAGAGGGGAGCAATGACCTTTTTTTTTTTCCTGGATGAGAACCCTTTTATGATGAGGTGTGCCATGTAGAAGGACTTCCTGACTACTGTGATGATGTGACTATCAAAGGAGAGACTACTGTCCACCTGGGTCCCAAGTTCTCTTATCAAACATTCGGTGTTAAGTAGTTTGCTGTCTATGTGGTAGTTCATAGGTACAGAGTTTTTACCAAAGGGGATGACACTGCACTTTTTGGCATTGAGCTTGAGGCCATGGCTCTGACACCAGGCATCTGTCTCAGCAAGGCCCTTCTGTAGGATGTCCACATCATTTGGGGACTTGACTGTGGCTCCTAGTTTGCAGTCATCTGCGAACTTCATTAGCCAGAGGCCTTCCGTGTTAGCCTGTACTTCAGAGAAGTAGATACCAAACAGGAGAGGTCCCAGGACGGAACCCTGTGATACTCCACTTGTCACTGCTTTGAGGTCAGATTTGGAGTCTGCAACTTTTACAGTGTGGGACTTGTATCTTGTTTAGTGAGTTTAGCCATAATTCCAGAATGGGGGATGGTGTCGAAAGCCTTCGCAAGGTCAAGATAGGCTGTGTAAACCACCTTACCCTCATCTATAGCTTTGGTGACTGCCTCAAAGAGGTCGATCAGGTTCATGAGGCATGATCTGCCTTTCACAAACCCGAACTGGGTCGGATCCAGAGTTTGGAGGTCACCAATGTCTTTGTTTGAGTTCCATGATGATACGTTCCATGGCCTTGCAGACCAGGCTCATCAGGCTAATAGGTCGATAGTTCCTGGGATCAGTGGTGGCTCCCCCTTTGTGGAATGGGGGATAACTGTTGCTGTGCGCCATTCAGTGGGCACAAAGCCTGATACGAGGCTATTATTGAACATGGTGCTTAAGTGGGGAGCCAGTTCATTCTGAATTTTGTGTAAAACACAGCCTGGGATGTTGTCCGGTCCCATGGATGCTGTGTTTTTGGCTTTAGAGAGTGCAGCTTTTACCTGCGTAGTTGTGATTACAGGGACTCTGCATTCATCCTGTATAGATATGGGCCCTTTAGGGGGTGAGGGGGGGGGGGGTAAAGTTAGCACTGAACCTATCTGCCAGGATGTTGGCAATATCAGTTGGTTCAGTAATTTTCGTGCCTTTGTGCTGTAACTCAGAGCAGATCTGGGTGTTGCCATAGAGATTCTTGACATAGCTATAGAATGTTTTGTGGCTGTCCTTAGAATTAGTGGCAATTTTGTTTTTGTAGCTAGCTTTGGAGTATCTTATAAGGGATCACAGCTTCTTACTGAGGCTGACCAGGGAGCTCCTCCACTCATGGGATTTTACTCTCTTTTGCAACAGTTTCTTCCTTCTGTTGTACAGTTTGTTTATGGCAAGGGACCACCAGATTGGCTTCCTTTTTTTGGAGGATAGCATCTTGGTTCTGTTTGGGATAGCACGATCCATGCACTCGTGAAAGTGCTTATAGAGGGCATTTGTGTAGGATTCAGCAGTTGTAACCGTATTGTCCATCTGCATGGGTGTCATGAAGTTCACCACTTCTTTCTTAAGAAGCATGAAGTTGGCTTTGGAGAAATTTTTTACTGTGGTTTCCTTAATGGGGGCGGGATGTGGATATCAAGGGTGATTAGCTTATGGTCCGATCGGACCAACGAGGAGTTGACTTCGGGTGTGGAACACAGGTCACTCATGTTTGTAATGACTAGGTCTAGGATATTGTTGCCCCTGGTGGGGGTGTGGATAAATTGATCCAGGGCATTGGAGTTTATGAATTCCGGAAAGCGTTGAGCTAAGGAGTTGGTACAAGAGTAGTTTTCCCAGTTAATGGTGGGGTAGTTAAGTCTCCCATTATTAGGGTGTTTGGTTGAACCCTAATATTTTCCAGTACATCAAGAAAAGAGGAGTGGGAATCCTGGGCAGGGTGGGGGATCTGTAGCAAGCTACAATTTGGATTGCAGTTTTGCCAAGAGTTAGTTGCACTTGGATAACCTCGGATGCATTATGCTGAGCAACTAGCCTGGAGATGTGGATATCCTTAATGAATATGGACACACCTCCGCCTTTGGTTTTTCGGTCCAGGTTACATGGCCAAAAAGTGTGGTATGAGTTATAGTCTGGTAGTGCAGGGGTGCTCTCTGGAGCCTTGAACCAGGTCTCAGTCACTGCACAGATATCGATGTTCTCCATTTTAAGGAGTGCCTCGAGTGAGTGCATTTTGACATTTAGACTTCTAGCGTTGTCACATTACCCTCAGTTTTTGCTTTCCTGTTCCTGTTACGGTGGTGAATTTGTTATTTGAACTTTGCCTAAAAAAGGCACTATAGGGGCAGCAAGAGTCTTAGCCAGTATCCGGAATCCCAGTGGTGACAGGTGCAGGCCATCTGTGGCAAAGCATCGTGGTCTGTCGACCATGTCATCCCAAGCAGACAGATACTGGATCCCCTTAGAATGACACCAGAAGTTTAGCCAATTGTTGAAGTCAATCATTTTGTCCCTGTACTGCGGTATCATTTGGGGCGATGGCAGAATGCTACTCAGGGCTAGGATCATACCTGCCTGGGCTGCAAGATCGGAGAGCTCTTCCATGTCTCTTTTCATGTAGTCCAGGGAGGTACGTCTTAGGTCATTCACACCAGCATGGACAATGACAGACTCATATTTGTACTTGTTGTGGAGTGACCTGAGTGTGTTGGTTATGTGGCGGATCCTGGCACCTGACAGGCAGCTGACAGTAACCTTCTCCTTGTTTAGCCTGGTGAGTGGGAAATCAGTGTGCCTGACTATAGAGTCACCTATGACTAGTGTGTTGGGTACGTTGTTTTACCTTATTGGCTGTGGTTGTGGCACACTGAGTCTGTGGGCTGTGTGTCATTTGGGTTGTGTTGAGGGATGGAGGTTGCTTGTGTTTCTGCTTTGGAGGTCTCTGTTGCTTAGACAGATTATTATTGAGAGCCTCCGCAAATGTTTTTGTGTTACTGTGTGTGGATTTTGGTGGTGTAGATTTAGTGAGACTATGTGATGAGTGTGGTGTGGTGCAAATGTTTACCTTTTCCTCATGACTGTCAAGTTCAGTTTTGGTTGGAGAGAGCTTTACCTCCAGTTTGGCTAGATAAGTGCATTTCTCACAGGTTGTAGTGTTGGGTGGTAGGAGGAGAGAGTTATCTGCGTACATGAGGCAATTTCTGCATTGCCTCAAGATGCCCAGATTCATCTGATAGACAGGAGAGAGCACTGGGAGCTGACCCATGGACATGCCTGAATAAAAAATTATTTTCCTCTAGATAAGTGAGGAAAGTGAGTACAAGAGCTGATATTTTCTCTAAGCAAGTGAGAAAAGTTAGTACAAAAACTTGTTTTCCTCTAGGTAATGAGGAAGATTGAGTGCTATAGTAATTAGTAGCTTATTTAGTGCTTACAAGTTCTGAACAAGTGCTGAGCATGAATATGCAAATTTAAGTGCTAAAACTAAGAATCTGTATCTGCACTAGACGAATTACAGGACAGAAACAAGTGCAAATGCAGGCTTGGAAGAGATTGCCCAAACTGCCAATAACTAGAATTTCTGGGCCAGAACCACTCCTCATGTGGTAGACAGGTTACCTAATGCTTACCACTCCCACTGATAAGCTGGAAGGCTTCCCTCCAACACAGAATGGCTTGGGGGGGGGGGGCTCAGAAGCTTGCATACAGTCCTGGATACAGCAAAGCTGTGTCTGGAACAGTAGTTACAGGAAAGGTGGGAAACAGGCTTACAGTTTTTTTTTTTTTTTTTTTTTTTTTACAGAAAAGTAGAAAAAACAATTCACATGTTAGCACACTTGAGCATGTAGCAATATTAGACCAAACACAGTTTAAAAAATGCAATTAAATTAAAAAGGACTAAAAGCAAGTGCAGAGAGAGTTTATTAGGTAGAATGTGGTAAAGAGATGGGACTGGGGGAGTGTCCCAGATCAAATCTACAGTGGGGCGGGCAACTGCAAAAGCCACCAAATTTAAACTACAAACCAAAAATACGGAGGGTGGGTGGGACAAAACAGTTTCGACAGAGATCTAAGCAACAACTAACTGTACAAACTTTAAAACAAAAAAAATATACTCAGCTGTGTATATTTGCAGATCAGTCTCTCAGAACAGTGAGACAGCAGTTTCAACAGAGATCTAAGCAACAATTAACAAACTGTATAAACAAAAAAAATATATACTCAGCTCTGTATATTTGCAGATTGTTTGGAAGGCAGTCTCTCAGAACACAGGTTCCAGCAATTAAATGCAGGCTGTTACTAACAGGTCAAATTTTATGCAAGTGATCATTGAGTTAGATAACATACAAGCTGTAAAAACCACTTGGGTAATTAAGACTTTCGTTTCTCAATCTCATTGTATGCAGTGTTTCCAGCTAATTACAGTACAGTACAGTATTTTCAAATCTTACACTCTACTAATTATTCCATTTTTAATGGCAGCTTCTGTTCTAGATTCTACTGAAAACTCTACCAGTGCTGGTCTTTCGTTTGTCACTTATCTGTTCTAAGATCCCTTTCTCCAGTTGTCTAATCCTGTAATTCACTTCACGTAATTTCCCCAGTACTTCAAAGTGTCTTACCACTTTGCAAGGAAGTTGTTTACCATGTTAACTTTAGATTACAATTTCTGTTGTACGTTCTGGGTTGAACCCGCTGTGCTGTCCTCATATGTTCCCTTACTACAAGCATCACATTTCTTACTCTGTCCTGCAGCCCAAGTAATACGCTAGTACGCTTTTAAAGTGGTTGTTTTTTTCTCCCCCATTCCTTTTGCTGAAAATATTAAGTTTTGGTATGTCAACCACACAGCAGTTTGAATGATGAACTCCGCTGAGGCATGGGGTTCTACTGTTACAGCAAAGAGAAAATATGACAGTGGCTCATCTTGTTTCTGCCATTGTTTTCTCTAAGATTAGTTAGTGTTCAGATAGTCTGTCTGAGGGTCGTTTACAGATGTCCTAACTGTTTCACTTTAAAGCACTGGCAGAGTTCATGCATTGCTCTGGTCGTAAGTGGGATACCTTGATCAGTAAGAATTTATGGGATAATTGTTACCATGGAAGAGAGACTGCTAGCTATTTTTTTTTTAACATTCTCTTTATTGATTTTTAAAGAAAAAAAAATATTACAATTCTTAATCACAGAACGAACATACCAACTACATAAAAATAACTATATACAAGTCTCATCTATATCATAACAAATAAAACTCATACAAATTTCCTAATATCATGTCATAATCAAGTCTAATACAGATTTCCAGAAAACATCCTGTAAAGGTAGTTGCTTCATGGAATACCACAAATATTTGTGTGCAAGTAATTGCTTACTAGCTAATGTAATATAATATTTAATTAACATAAAAATAAGTATTAGCAGCTGTATATGTTTCTTTCTAATTCCTGGTGGGGGAATATGTAGGAGTGCAAATTTCCATGATAAAGTTGTTTTTTCATATCCCATTTTTTCTAATTTAACCCTTAAAGCACACCAAAGTTTGTATGAACATTTACAACTCCAGAAGATGTGAATGATATGTACTTCTTGGGTTGGGCAAAATTGGCAATTTACTGGAATGTCCTGGTAAAACTTACTTAACATATGGGGTGTATAGTAAGCATTATTGAGAATCATTAGTTGCGTATATCTTAGTTTATGAAGGGGAAAAATTTAGAGAACTTTAGAATAGCCTGTACAATGTTAGTGGAGGTAATCGTAGGGTGCTGTTGACTCCAAAAATTAGAGTAAATAGCTTATTTACTGCATTTGATAGAGATGATGACTTTATATACATTTGAAATCATTTTTTTCCTCCGTTGCAACAAATCCCAAATATTTTTAGTTGTGGAAATATCTGAATCTAAGATATTACAGCCATCCCATAATTTATTACACAACTCTTTCAGTTGTCTTAAAATAACTGTGTATTTATGTGGGAGATTTAATTTGTCCCTCATACTGATTGCGGACTCTAATTTAAAAGGAAGAAAATCTAACACAACCTTATCCCTCACTAGTGGATAAGAATTTAGATCAATCATCCTATCGTTTAATTTAAGATTGGGGTTGAGGTGAATCGGTTGAAGTGTCATGAATGCAGAGAATAAATTCAGAGACTCAAACAGATTCTGAGTAATTGTAATTTGTTCCTTAAGATCCTTATTTACTTTATTTGTCCTCCTATTTTCTTTATTTAAAAAAGTAGAGCTTTGGGATTAAACTGTAAATATGATATAATTTCACCCAAATTGGGTACCATTTATTTGGGTTCTCCTTATATTCTGCAACGGTAATTAGTCTATTACATTTGTTAATTTCATAATATAATCTTAGATGTGGAAGTCTGACGCCTCCTTTCTCCTTAGGGTAAATTAGTTTCTGGTAACTAATCCTAACAGGTTTTGGATACCATAAAAATTTCGATAAGACAGCTTGGGCATTTTTGAAGAGTTTCTTTTGAATGAATGTGTTGGATGCATTAAATATATAAAGTAACCTCGGAAGTACATTCATTTTTATAATAGCTACTTTGGATAGGAAAGGAAGCTGAAGTAGTTCCCATCTATCCAGATATTTTTGTATGATAGACCATAAATTACTCAAATTCTCATGATAGCATTTATGAGCATCCTGAAAGAAAGAAATTCGAAGATAGTGTAGCTGATCTTTAAATTTAATATATTGTGGGGTAAAAACACTTGGGTATTGTGAATGATTATTTAGAGGGGAAATAGTTGTTTTGTCCATATTCACTTTATAATGAGAGAACTTAGAAAATGTATCTATTGATTTTAATAATTTATTAAGATCTGAGTTAGGAAGAGAATAATAGATGAATAGAATAATAGATCGAACAAGATGGCTGCTGTCCTGTAGGGGGTGCTGATCCACAGAGGAGCTATCTCTCCGAATACTTTTGTTTCATTTATAGTAAGAATCAATAATTTGCAATCAAACTTGCACATTTCGGGATGCATTTAATCTGATCTAATACCTGTGGGGATAAAAAACATCTTGGCTTCTACCGAGTGGTGAGATTGCTCAGGATTGGATGTGAACTGTGTGCCACATATGAAACTCTGTTGCTGAAAACAACCAGGCCGGATAAAGTCTAAACATAATACAGAAAAACAACTATTGTAATTTCCCAAAAGAAAAGAAATAAAATGTCTCTTGACTTGGATTCTATGGAAACTCAAGTTACAAAATCAAAATTTTCTGCAGTAACTTCACCGGAAAAGGACAGTATTTCGAAAAGAGCAAGAACAAATAAATCTCAAGATTCTAATAAAAATACTTCAAAGGCAAAATCTGAGACTTCCAGTTTAGAAGATCTGAAAACAGCTCTCCAACCTATCCAGGAGGCTATTCAAAACCTATCTACACAGTTACAAACAGTTGGAGCTTCTATAGACAAGATCCTTACCAGGATGGATAAAATAGAGTCCAAAATTATGGATCAGGATATTAAAATAGAGAACTTACAAAAATCCTCAGATGTCAATACAAATTCTTTACAAGAATTGCAGAAGAAAGTTTTAGACCTCGAAGCCAGATCCAGACGCAATAATATTGTCTTAAGAGGCATCCCTGAAACCATTGAACAAAACAAGCTTCTTGAAACAATAACCACAATATTCTCCTTGTTTTTAGGAAGTGACTTGGAAGCAAAACAAATTACTATTGAAAGAGCTCATAGAGTACTCAGACCTTCTCCTGTATTAAATAACCCTAGACTGGTCTGTGTGAAGCTTTTGAACTTTCAGCATGTGGCTAAGCTATTACTTGCTGCAAAGTCTAAAAAAATCATTGAATGGAATGGTTATAGAATCAGTCTCTCCCAAGATCTGCCACCTAAAATTAAAGTGGAAAGACAAAAATTAGCCCCCTTTTGTGCTTACTTGATCACTAAACAAATCAAGTTTCAAATTAAATTCCCCAATTCCTTACAGTTTTCATTTCAAGGAAATAAATATCAAATAAACAACAAAAGCGAAGCATCAACAGTGTTTAATAATCTTTTTAAATTTCAGCCAGTTTAAGCCACTAGAAATGCTCAAACTGTAAAATATGAATTGGTCCTGCTTGATACCTTTTTCATAGCCAGTAGCATTGTGTCTTGCTGTCTTATATCGGAAATACGCTTACCTTTGTGATGTCTTCTTTCAACGATGCTCCACTCAGGCATGATCCGGTGTTGGTGAGGGCTATCCAGGCCTGGCATCTTCGTGAGCAACTGGCAGGATTATAAACTACAGCTCCCAAAGATTCTGTGCTGCAGCGCGACCTCTACGCATGTATGACCCTTTTTCCCAGGCGTCACCAGGTGTTTAAAGGCAACGCTGCTTAAAGGGTAAGAATGCAGCTCAAGATACGAACACTCAAAGAAATGGGAGCATTTCTACAATGGATTTAAATTACTGACCGTTTTTTATGTCTGATGATAAGGTTTATGTTAACATATATACAGGCGAAAATCTTCTATTAGGTCCCTTTTTCTTATTCTTTGCTGTATAAGAGTTATTGGTGAGTATGGGTGTCTTTTCTAGTAAGCGTGCTGTAACACTGTAAATACTGTTGTGTTTTTGATATATTTCTACAGCGCAAACTATGCTGCATCCTTTTTCTTGTTTAGTATTACAGACTTTATTGATTGAGCGCTGCTTTGCAGCAGGAATTCTAATGCTGAATTTTTTCATATACTATCTCGAACATGGCTGTGCTTATGTTCTTAAAATGTAGAGGAGGTTTGAATTTGGATGGAGGGAATATTTGGCTTGATCTTACTGATTTTATTTCAGGTTAATCTCAAGAGTTAATGGCCATGTTCGTGAATGGTCTGGATCCTATAAAATGAAAGACATTTTAGTTATAGGTTGAGTTAAGACATGTTATGCAAGCTATTAAAATGTAATATGTTATACGGTGATTGTACAGAAAACTTTTATATAGAGCTGTATGTATTTACTTGTGTTATATTATGCTATTGCAAATTTACTTCATTATGAGGCATGGCATTGATGTTTATGATTAAAGTTTAATTTTTTAATGTAAAGCATAACTACTTTAATTAGAATCTTACATGTTTTCCTAAACACAATTTCTATAATCCGAATAGTTTAAGCTACATATTATAGTAAAGTTATATTTTAAATGTATAAATAGGTCAGATTCTTCTTAAAGATGGCTAGCATTTTTATACCTAAATGTCACGAGATTCTCACTACTTTCTTTTTTATTTTTCGCTTTCTCTGTGGAACAGAGTTGGATGTTAAGGATAGTTTAGTTTTCTATGCTCTATAATGATAGGCTTTTGGATGTGGGATACTTAGTAAGGTTCATTGTGAATGTAACAAAAATAGAAAAGTTAGTTTACTGTTTTAACCTAATGGCTATTTTTCTTTTATGTAGTAGTATCCCTCACTCTCCCATGTTAGGAGTTATAGTGGGTAGGCACAGGGTTGTGTATGGGAGAGTTTCTCATCTATATCCAAATTTTTCATGTCATTCATGGTATCCTCCTGTATGGTTTTCATTTTCTAATATATCTAATAGAGCTTTTGTAAGATTACATATATTAACTAATCTATGTGGTCTTTAGCTTCATGGAATGTAAAGGGGTTACAAGCAGAAAATAAAAGAAAACTTTTCTTACATTTGGTCCTTAAAGCGAATCTGGATTTGATAATGGTACAAGAAACACACTTAGTAAAGGAACAATGGTATCCTTCTTTGAAAAAAAAAATGGATTAAAACCATTATCGCGGCGGGAAATAAAACTAATAAGGTAGGAGTTGCTATTATAATTAAAAACTCTTTTCAACATGACATTTTCAACATGACATTATAAAGCAAGATTCAGACCCAGAAGGTAGATGGTGTTATTTCGTAACTAAAGTTGCTCATCTAAATAAACCAATCCCAGTTGTCAATATTTATGCCCCATGCTCCTTTCAACAAAATTTTTGATGAATATTTATAACTTATTGAAATCCTTCCCAAATCATTACTACATATTGGGGGGTGATTGGAATTCAATTCAAGACCCTAAGCCAGATAGAACCAATACAAATTCTAAATTTAATATGCAAGCCTCTGCTGCAATTAGTGAAATTAAAAGTGATTTCAGTCTATTTGACCCATATTTTAACTTTTCTTCACAGTGGCCTAATAAAGGGTTTACTTTTTTCTCACAATGTTATAAATGCTGGTCCAGATTGGATTTCTTTTTGATTTCTGATGTTTATATACTCTCATTTAGTACTGAACCTAGGTTTTTTTCAGACCATTCTAAAATCACCTTGGTTATTGACTGGCTAAACAATCATTCTCTCAAATCCAGGTCTATTTCGTGGTGTTTTAATCCTAACCTACTTAAAAAAATGATATTAAACAAGAAATTGACAATCTTCTAGATAATTGTATACTTGCTATTTCAGAGAAAAAAACGCCGATAGATATAATTTGGGCTACCACAAAAGCAATGATTAGAGGGGTTTTAATTAATAAATCCTCATTCTATAAGAAAAATACCCTTAATAAAGAGAAGAATCTCAAGGAAGAAATATCTAAACTTGACTTGGAACTTCAAAAGACTTTCTCATCAAACTTAGAAAATAATATAGCTCAACTTCAACGTCAACTCCTATCACTGCAAGCAGAAAACTTGTCGTATCAGGAGACTAAATGTATAGCCAATTATTCACACTGGGCCCAGCTCCCTTCCAGATTTTTAGCAAGACTACTTAATCATTACAATCATATACCTAATATTTCAGAAATTACTTTTCAAAACAAAAATTATAGAAATGTAAAGGATATTACTGAGATTTTTGAAGAAATTTATAAAAAAGTTTATAACCCCCTTCCTTTGTTATATGAGGATCAGGAATTGCATTTATTTTTCAAACAATTAACATTCCCCAAAATTAATGAACAGCAACAAGACCTATTATCGGCTGAATTTACTCAAGCGGAAATCAAAGTAGCAATTAACAGTCTCAAATCTAATAAGGCTCCAGGCCCTGATGGTTTCTCAGCTGAATTTTATAAATGTTTTATTACAAAAGTTTCTACTATATTATGGCATCTTTTTATACATATTTCACGGTTTGGTATTATGGACCCACACTTAAATGCATCTAGAACTATTTTACTTCCTAAACCAAATTCGGACTCGACTAATCCTCATAGTTATAGGCCCATTTCTATTATTAATTTGGATATGAGAATTATGGCATCTATACTGGCTTCTAGACTTAGAGCTGTTATTACATATATTATATTCCCAGAACAATCGGGGTTTATTAATCAAAGGCAGACTATGGATCAAACACTTACTCTTGAGACAATGATTTCACTTTCTTTGGCTAAACAAACTCCTATATACACACTAGCTATTGATGTCTCCAAAGCTTTTGATGGAATTAATAAGGAGTTCTTAGCCGCAATTTTCCCGCAGTTTAACATTCCAAAACAATTTATTCACTATATCAACACCCTTCATATGAGGGCGTATACCACTTTGCAAATAAATAAATGTAGTTCTAAGAGAATTGAGATTAAGAATGGGGTAAAACAAGGGTGCCCCCTTTCACCCCTTCTATTTAATATATTTATCGAGCCTTTGTTTCTATTAATTAAACAAAAAACTTTTCATAAAATCCCAATTTTATTTAATACAAAAATTCCATTTTCTGCTTATGCATATGATTTAGACTGCTAGCTATTTTGCTGTACACTTTGTATCCAATCTTCACAGGAGTACTGCCTCTGTTTGTTTTGTTGTATAATCTGTAATTAGCACGATATACTGATAGTCATTATTTTGTTTCAGAAGTGGGCTCACAATGTCCATTCAAAACAGACCTCTACAGTGGGCAAAGGTATAGGAGAATTCTTAAATCCTTGGTTGGGCGTTCTGCTTTGATACTCAGGGCAGGCAGCACAAAAGCCATATCCTTTGTAATACCAGGTGAATAGAAGCTGGCCAAAATTCTATCCTTTATTCTGTCTCATTCATAAATGGCTACACAAAATGTGGTTGTGAGCTAATTTTATTACGTGTTCTAAAATGCTTTGGAATTAATAACGGTCTGTATATATTTTCCCTCTTTCTGGTTTCTTAATATAGTAGGTAATTTCTTATCTAGAGGTGGAGGTATGTAGTGGGCCTGCTGGATTTTGGTTCCTCGTTTCCTCACTTCTTTCTAGCTCTTCTCTGGGGTATAGTTCTCTTCTGAGCATTCTTGTAATTGATGTGGTTTATGTGGTGGTCAGCTTCCAGATGTACAGGTATGAACCTTCTCCCTTTATGTAGTTAATTCCCCAGTGAAGAGCCACTCCTAGAAATAATTCTCTTCCATTAGTGGTACTGGTTCATTTTCTCTTTTTTGTACCCGCTTATACCTCATAGTCTCTTACTTCTGACTGACTCTGTACTTTGTATTGCAGACAGAAGTGCAAGACTTTGTTCAGGTTCCTCTCCGCTTGAGACCCATTTATCCCTTCCTCTTTTTCTGTTCTCATTTCCCTTAGGGCTTCTCTTTTAGTCTGTACACTGACTTCTTTTGTTACTTAAAAAAAAAATATATATATATATATATATATATATATATATATATATATATAGATATATTTTATTAAAAGATGTACTTTGACAAGACTTAGTATTTTTCTCACCCTTCCATGCAGAGTCGAATCTTGACTTGTTTGTGTCTTCTAGGTCTACATTTTCCTCTGTTATGTGGCTGTGTATTTCTGATAGTACGTATTGCTGAATCTCTTCCCTTCCATAGGTTTCATGTTTTTTTAAACTGGGGACAATCCTGGCCATTGATTACATCATGAGACAATGGAGTCCAGGATGTAAAACTTTACTCAAGTCAGTATTTCTACTTGTGTTGGAGTATTCATGCTCGTCTTCATGTACACACCTCTGTTCAGTTTTCTGCATTGTAGTTGTTTTGTTATTGCAAGTATGTTGTACTTTCCACAATGTAATGGTTATGTTTCTGGGTCTAATAATGCTTGTAATTCTTTCCCTTGCACTACAACAGTGTATTTCATAAGTTTAGAGTTAGAACAGTGACAGAAATCAGATTCTACACTTGCAAAAATTAAATATTCAGCATAGCATATCCATTGGTAAACACACAGGCACATTTTGCAGGACTGCTGATTTGATTAACATTAGCAGTTTTTACAGGTATAGTATTGCTGTCATGAACTAAGCACTCCCTGGCAATATGTCATTTTCTGAAACATTTAAAATACATTTGGTCAAATGATGACAGTTTTTCTTAGTTACAAGTAAAGAAGCAAACTTAGGAGAAGACATGTTAGCAGGTCTTTGTGCATGCATGGCTGACTTAGAGAATCAGTAACTTCAGTATTATTGCAACAGCAAACTGGAGGTCAATCTGTTACCCACTTTCTTGCGTTACTAAGAAATTGCCTTCTTAAATGTATCTGCAGCTAAAATGTCCAATGTTTATGCTAGATTATAGCTACAGTTCCAAAATATGTAGCAAAGCTGTCATTTAACCTCACTAGTTTGTCCATAAAAAAGTCTATGAAGTTACAACATTGTTCTTCAAGTGAAATATTTTATTTCTCTTGATTATGCTAATCAGTGTTTTTAAAATCCATATATGTTTGCAGGGTCACTCCAATTAGGTGGAAGGAATGTATCGTGGCTCATTATGCATGGGGCCAGGGTTCCTTAGCTGCATAATTTTTAAAAGCAATTGGGTAAATTCTCAGCATCATCCTCAGGATCAAGTTTTTTCATGGTTGCATTGGAACTCTGGACTCCCTTTGAGGTGGACTGTTGGTTAGCCAGGGAGGAAATGTGCTGCTGGAGATCCAGCAGCTATTGACCTGTCCTTTTTGAAGACTAACCAGGTGTTGGGCAGTTGTCTCTTGAAGGTTGACGAAGTACTAGCCAGTTGCCAGACTTTCATGAATTTTAGCCCAAAAGTTGGTCATTTGAATGTTGGCTACTCATTGGTCAGACTGAATACCTGTCCTGAAGGGTAGCAGTAGGTGTTATTAATCAAACATTTTCTTCATTTTCTAGTAGTATTCAATATCCACAGTCAGTATGCCCAAGAACCAATCTTATACAGAGCTAATCACACTTACAGTAATTAGGTTTTTTTTTTTTTTTTTTAATTTTTAGTACTATGCATATTGCGTTCTGTGAATATAACTTGAGGCTGGCAACTTTTAGGAAATTCTACAGTCCAGACAAATGCAGTATGTGTTTGCATTCTCCTCCATTGTGTAGCAGTAAGGTAGTTTGTGACTAGCCAGACAGACCAGAATCAGCTTTGTGATTTAAAAATTTTATGTATTGACAAAGTTTATAAAATAAATTCTCTTAAATGAGAGTCTGCAGCACAGCATAAGTTAGTTCACATTTCATGCAGGCTTTTCAACGTTTATCAGATATGAGTGATTAAATTTGGTGTGCCTTTCTAAACAGGACCCTGGCAGGTAGCTGGCAAACAAAAAAACAGCATTTACAGAGTAGCTTGCTTTCAAATTGCAGCAGCAGGGAACAAGAAAATCTTTTTGCCACTGACAGTATTAGTGGCAAAACAGGTAGCACACTCATCTTTGGTTTATAAGGCTGTAGGTTGTATTCCCACACCAGGTAAATTGATTACTGACACTGCAATGCAGCATAAGGGGGTGCAGTACTCCTGAGTTTGTTGTCTTTTGGATGAGATGTTAAACCGAGGCCCCTTCTGTGTCAATTTGTGGTAGGTCAGGTGGATGTAAAAGATCCCATGACACCAATTGAAAAGAGGTAGAGGTCCTTTATTTAACAAATCTTTATTTACATTGACCTCGTATTCCCTTTTTCGCATTCAAAATGGATTTATATCTGACCCCCATTCTACTTTCCACAACCAACATCTTACTCTTTTTTTTTAACATTACTGATAAATTCCATTTAGCATTATACATAATTTCTTTCACACTTTGGTTACAAACTATCCACATAACATTAAATATTTTTGTCAACCTTTTCAATAAATACTTTATCTTAGTAAAAAAAAAAATCATATCCATATTAATATTTTTGTATCCCTTAATTTGATCTAAATATCGATTTGCATCTTAGTCCAAAATGCATCCATTCTTTTGCATTTCAAGAAGACATGTTCAGCAGTTTCTTCTGTATGACAATAATTGCATATTCTTTCACTTATTTTTTATATGGCATGTTTATCTTTGGTAATTTCCTTATCGCCAGTCTCCATAAAAATCATGACATTCTACTTTCTTTTTAAATCTATCATTTCTTGCCTTAATAGCTCTGATTTTCACTTTTACCAATTCTTTCCATGGTTCTACATTAAAATATGTTGCCATTACATTTCTATACCACTTTTGTTTCCTTCATTTTCTAACTCTTCTATACTTATTTTCCTCAGTACAGTTTTCTCGTGATATGCTTTTATTTCTTCATTTTTGTACTGTTTTACATCTCTTTATATCCCATTTTTTAATTTGTTTTCAAATAGACTTGTTAAATTACCATTTTTCCTTTAAACATTTAAGTATTTCATGTAGATGTAATGAAACTACAAATACCGCTGGATTTATAAGTTCTAACCTGCTATACTCTTGCTATATATCGCACACCTGTCTACAGGATTAAGACAAAATCCGCATATAAAGGAGTAGATAGTATTAATATCTTTCTCAACCGACAATGGTATGCCAAATACACTAACTGTATGTGAAATATTTCCTAATACAACAGAGTTAAGCAAATACTTTTTTCTTGAAAAAAGTTTAAAAATCATCCAAAAGACATGTTTTTGATTTTTTCATGACTTTTCCCATTGTAGTAATACAACAACTTGTCTTCCAAATGTAATACCCGTTAACTTTATTTTTTGAACTGAATTCAGTACCTTTAATCCTATCTTCATGCACTAAGCCTTTACTTTTTTCTGTGTTCAAACCTATCCCACTTTTATCTAAACATGAATTCAATTTGCTTGTAACTTCCATTCAAACGTAACTAGAATGATGCCATCTGTATATGATAACATTATAGGTATGTCAGTACCGTCTTTTGTTCTATATCTAACATTACCATCTACTGAATTAATAGAACTACTTATTGCATTCATAACTAGCGAAAATATAACATTACTAAAAGGATATCCTTGCCTTATACCTCTTAAAGGAGAACAACGTGAATCAGTGCAGACATGCTCAACATTTCTGCACTTTTCATTCCTGTTTTCCGGTACTATTAACATTAATCAGTTATGCATAATTTTAAAGCTGTCATTCCATCCGTTTTATATGGAAAGTAGAGATCCTTACCATACTGTTTTAGTTTCCAAAGCAAATCTCTCGCTGATAAAAAGGTTGCTGTAGTCTCCGGAATGCTGACGTCAGGACTGCAGTAAAGTAGTTGTACTTTTCTTAATGTTCCCCTTTCCCAAAACTGACATCACAAGATTTGCATGATACTGACAGAATGCATAGATGCGCCCATTCTGTGAAGTTAGTCCTCCTTCGTCATTCATCTGCCTGTGTTTATAACCAGCTATTGAGTTCAGGTGTTATTATTAGCTGCAGTGTGTATTGAGAGACAGTTCTTTACTTGCTGCTGTTGCTATAATAAACATAAGCATTTCTTTTATTTCATTTATTTCCACTACAGGGACTCTTGTTACTGCAGTTTTGCAAGCAGGTGTTACCATGTAAGCAGCAGTAAAATGATTTTGTGGGCTTGAAATGCTAAGCATGGTACTGTCTTTCTTCATAAAGAAGGAATTTTTACTAATGTTGGAGGGTCAGGAAAGGTCTTGGTCCCTTTGAAAAGTAAGCAATGTAAAGCAAGGAATTTATTAGGCATTATGCAGGTTGTAGTTTGTGCCAATTTCAAAAGTTGTCATGCCTGTTGGGAATGAAGCAGTAATACTGTTGCTTATGGAAAGGCAGGCAGTGTGTGTGTGAGTATGTATGTGCATGTGTATTGTTATATATATGCATTGTTTTTTTGTTGTTGTTTTGGCGGGACCTGTCCGTAATCATCCTGCAAGTATAAGCATGTACAAAGCTCACAGAAGCAGTTGTTGAGTTCTGGTCAGCAACTGCACCTTTTTTTAAGATAGATTTTACAAAATTGCTAATATACATATATATAATTGCTAATTATATATATACACACACACACACACACATTTTTTTTACCACATTACATTAGTGAAGTATAGCACAGGATGCATGGTAGCAAGTCGCACCAACCCCCCCCCCCCTTCATGAAGGTGCGGTAAAATTGTCAGGTACACAAATGATGTAAATCTTTAGTGAAGCTTCTATAATTTTAATCCTTCTGTAATCCATGAGTGTGGAATACTGTCAAATGCATTTTGTTGTAATCGATCTATGCTATGCTGATTATTGCCATTTTTCTTTTTTTTTCGTACTGGTTGCCATCAAGTCTTGTGCCAGTCATGCAGAACCAAATCCACACACCCTCATCAATACACAAAATAAATTGATATGTGAAGAGCAACAACAGAAAAAAAAGCAGTGAATACAGGTGCCTTTTTGTACCAGCATTTCAGTAGTGTGTGTATGTGAGTGATGGCCTGTGAGATCGGGAGAGTGACAGCGAGGTATGAATGAGGAAGTACCTGTGTGTGAGAGAGTTACTTATATAGGTCGTTGCAGCCATCACCAGGTTGTACATGCCCTGCTTTGACACGTATCATTTCCTTTCATGGCGCTTTAGTGTTGTTCAGTGTCAAGACATTCCGTTATGAATTGTGCACTTAAAATCAGTTGCAATTTGTAAGTGGTAGCAAAGGCTATGAGGAAACAAGAGCGTTTGTATAATCTTGTAATTGGTGAAGAGAACATAGTTTACAAAATAAAAGCAGTGTTGCCATTGGATTCTTTTTTTTTTTTAGTCCATTTGTTGATGGGAATATACTAATTGACCCCTTTCAGTGGTGGATCCATACCGAAATGTAGCAATTGCAATACATACCTACACATGGTATTAATGTTTGTATAGCTTGTATAGACAGTGATGATTTAGTACAATAAACAGTGAGATTATGCTATATTTAAGTTTGTATTTCCAGTTTAAGAAATTCCACAGTATTTACAATTTGTGAAATGTTATACAATTAGGAAAAATAAATTAAATTTACATATATGATGTATTTATTTTAAGTTAGTATGACAGTTACTGCAACAGATGCCAGGATTTTTTTAGGGAATTGAAGTAATATTAATGGTGATAGTTTGACTGTAATATGAGATGTGTGTACATTTGAGTAAGATGAGGATGTTCTTCTTGTTTCACTGTTGCAGTCATCACATTTGGGTTGTCTGTCTGCAGGTAGCCCTCAGCCGGCCTGAATACCAGAGTCTTCAGATTTCTGCGTCGGATGCTGTTGCTTCTTCCATGTCATATTGTCACGGGTATAAAACATGCAGCCGACGCCATTACATCAGTCTTTTTTACCGTGCGGTGCTCAAAGCAGAAGCATTTCACAAGTGCCGGTCAGCTGACTCCCGAAATTTCCGTTTTCGGGTTTCAGACCTGAAGTCGTCAAAAAGATAAGTACCCCATTGGGGATCCTTTTTTCTTGTTCTAACCGATGTCAGAAAAAAATAATAATTGTCTTGCCTGTGGAAAGCAAATACCTCATAGAGATTTTCATTCTTACTGCATCACCTGTTTAGACCCAGACTACGACGTCCCTCGCTGATGGTTTTGTGCCTTGTTCAACGCCTGAACTATTCGTTGTCAGGTTATTTTTGTAGCTAAATACTTCCATTCTCGATCTCCGTACTCAGAAATGGCTTCATTAAGCCATCTGACTACCGATCTTCCGAAAAAACGTAAGGATAAAGACAGACAGCATATTTCCAAAACTGCCGACAATGCTTCTGTTAAGCTAGTCGCCAGTCCGCTGGTACTCAGTGAGGTGCTTTTGCAGCCCCTGATACCCGCTACAACAGATTCGCAGACCTCTACCAAGACCCATTTGCAGTCTGGAATGCCACAAGATGGTTCTTAGACTATGGAACCTGCGGATGTCTCTACCTTGGATGGGACCAAAGCCACTATGCAGGCATTGGCTTCTGAGGGTGTATTCAGGTCTACCGACTTGCATATTAAACAGACTTCATCTCAAGCTAGAAATACAGAATTCCTCAGGCCTAAAGCTCGCACTACGCCTAGAATACTGATGACCAAACCGCATTCTCAGGTCCATATGCCTCAAAAACAAATGATTAGAATGGCTGAAGACCTTATTGCCTTAATTAGGGGAAGCCAGCCTTCCTCCTCCTCCTCTAAGAGACCTAGAACTGATTTTCTTTCTGATTTTTCTGATCCGGAATCTGATAGCTCTGTTCCTATTGACTACCAGGATTTACCCTTATCTACTTATGAGGATTCTGATGCAGAGGATTCCATTCCCTCTGCTTCCCCTCCAGAAGATTTTTCTTATGGTGAAACCTTGCATACCCTTAGGGAGCATTTCCTGCTGGGAAAGCCAGGACTATTCTGAGTCCAAAAAGAGACTTGGGGAATTTTTACTCCTGCCTCAACACAGGCCTCTACTTATCCCTCCTGTTCTGGAGATTGTAGATGATGTTTTCTTGGAATCCAGCCTTACCCCAGACACTTTGCCTCCAGCTCCCAGGAAACCTGACAGGTACTACAGAGTACCTGACTCTCACAACTTCATCTTCAAGAATCCAACTGCGGATCCAGAGACCATTTCCCAAGGACCAAAAGACATTAAGGCTACTACTGCCAAAAATCCTACCCCTTCTAGTAGGGACTCTAGAGCTTTACACAGATGGGGTAAGCAGGGGTACACTTCTGCTACTTTGGCCATTAGGGCTTTAAATTGCCAGTTTCATATGTTAAAGTATCAGCAGCATATTATGGGACTACTTAAACAGAAAATTATGTTGATTCCTGACTGTGCTGAATGCAAAGATTTGCAAGAGTTGATGCATTCTGCTGAACAAGTTGGTAAACATATTTTGCAGTGTGGTTTTGATGCTTTAGAAGCATCTTGCAGGGCTGCTGTCACTGGGTCTGTACTTAGAAGGCATGCTTGGCTTAAGGAACAAAACTTGCCAGATCATGTTAAAGCAAAATTACTGAATGCACCCTTAAACTAAGACCACCTTTTTGGCAACAAAGCAGAAGTCCTCAAAAGGATGGAAGAAAAAGCTAAATATATGCAAACTGTTAAAGATTTCTTACAAGTACAACCTCCTAGATTCAGTAGGCATTGGCCTTCAAAGAACTGGTCTTTTCCAGTCCCCTCCAGGCCTTCTCAGTCCAAACCCAGGAGCAGCGGACCACCAAGACTTCAGTCTCAGGCTATTCACAGATCTAAGCAGTGGGGGGGGGCTCCCACTTCCAAAGCAGGGAGTAGTAAGCCACCCCCCCATGGAAAAACGGCACAATGACTTATCCATAACTCTTCCAAGCCCTGCTCAACTACCTGCTTCCTTAGGAGGGAAGCTCACCTTGCATGCAAAAAACTGGAAACTCATTACCCAGGACAAATGGATTTTAAACATAGTTTCCCTAGGAAACGGATACCACTTCCACTCACTCCCAACACCAAGTGGGTGGCCAGATCTCCCCCCAAATCAGTGGGCGGAGGCCCAAAAACAAGTGCTCTCTCTCCTCGGTATCAGGGCTATTCAACCTGTCCCAGCAGAACAAAGGGGACAAGGTTTTTATTCAAGGCTGTTCCTGGTTCCCAGAAAAGGAAACTCCTGGTGTCCTATCCTGGACCTGTCTATTCTGAACACCTTTCTGGTGGTTCCAGAATTCAGAATGCTAACTCCTCAGCAGCTTCTTCCTATGCTAGCCAAGGATGCCTGGCTGGCAACCCTAGACTTAAAAGAAGCTTACCTGCACATCCCAATAAGAGAATCCTGCAAGACAATACCTACATTTCAGGGCAGGCTCCATGCACTATCAGTTCTCTGCACTTCCCTCTGGTCTACTGCGCCCAGGGTACTCACAAAGTGCCTAGCTCCAGCCATTGCATTTTGCAGGCAGAGAAATATCCAGATTTACCCATACTTGGATGATTGCCTGATTGAGGCAGAAAGTCTGGACTTGCTATTACAACACCTGGCATTTGTAAAGAGACTTCTAACCTCACTGGGGTACACCATCAATGAGAAGCAATCACACCTACTACCCTGCCAACAGATTGTATTCCTGGGAGCAAGCTTGAACACAACTTCCCAGATGGCATTCTTCACTCCAAAGAAACACGTTTGACAACCTACTTCAATCAACTGGCCACAAAAACCCACCTATCTGCAAGGAAAATCCTGCAAGCCCTGGGGTTCATGGCCTCTTGCATTCTGTTAATTTCGTATGCAAGACTGCATATGAGGAAACTTCAATGATATCTAAAAAGTCTATGGTGTCAACATTCTCAGGACCTGGAAAAAATGATTCCTATCATTCCTTGTCTAAGGGAAGAGTTCCTTCGGTGGGCAGAGGCCTGCTACCACAACAAGGGACTTCCTTTCACTCTATCCCCTGCCGTCCAAACCCTAACAACAGACGCATCAGACTATGCATGGGAGGGCTCACATGGCAGGGCAGTGCATTCAGGGCAAATGGTACCCAAAACAGATGCACCTGCATATCAATCAAAAAGAAATGTTAGCTGTACAGTATGCTCTGACAGCCTTCAAAGGCCTTATTCTTCCAGGACAACTATTGGTAAAGACAGACAACACCGCAGTTATGTGGTACATAAACAAGCAAGGGGGACCCCATTCCTACCCACTCTGCAGACTAGCCATGGCTCTAGGGAACACAGCTTTGAGCTACCAAGTGAACCTGCAAGCTCAATTCCTGCCAGGCAAACTGAATTCACTGGCAGATGACTTGAGCAGAAATCTCATGGACCCACACGAATGGAGACTGGAACCCAAAATATTCAAGCTCTTGGGGAACAAATGGGGGACACTAGAGGTAGACCTGTTTGCCTCCTTTCAGAACTACTGATTGAACAAATTCTGCACCAGAACTCCCCACAGTCAAGCTTGAAAAGTAGGTGCCCTGTCCTTTACCTGGGAAAGCGCCTCAATTTATGCCTTTTCCCCTCTGCCTCTCCTCTCGCAAGTTCTACTAAAGATCAGACAGGACAAGCCAAGGACAATACTGATTGCCCCAGACTGGCCACGCCAGCACTGGTACCCCCGTTTGCGCAGTCTGACAGTGCTGCAACCATGGCACCTGCCTCAGACCCCTTCCCAGCTGTCCCAGCAGGCGGGCCAGATTCTGCACCCTCAGCTTCAAACCGCTGAACCTTGCAGCCTGGCTAATTCCCTGAGCTCACCTCTAGCAAACCTCAGTAAGCAGGTGTTGGATGTCATTCCTGAGGCAAGGAGGCCTAGTACTAGAAAATACTATTCAGAAAAGTGGAAAAGATACTGTTCCTGGAGCCCGCCTCAGGAGATGGGCACAATGGTGCCCAGCTTACCTCATATTCTAGATTATTTAACAGAAATGCTCCACAAGGGCCTATCTTTTTCTTCAATTGAGATTCATGCCTCTGCCATTTCAGCACATTATAATACTGAACCACCCCTCTTCTCTCCTCCCCTGCTAAAACAATTTCTTAGAGGGGCCAAAAATTTAAGGCTCCGCAGGAGAGCTCCCACTCCAGCCTGGGACCTTTGTATTGGAAAAACTCACCCCCCCCCCCCTCTTTGAACCAGCTGCTACAGCAGAGTTGAAATTCCTTTCTTGGAAAACAGCCTTACTTCAAGCCATCACTTCAGCCAGAAGAGTGTCTGAACTGCAGGACCTCATGGCAGTGGAACCCTTCATCATCTTCCACGCGGACAGGGTTTCCCACAGGACTAATCCATCCTTTATGCCCAAGGTGGTGTCTAGTGTGTCTCTAAACCAGTCCATTCATTTGCCTACTTTTTTCCCTAATCCTCAAAATAAGGGGGATAGGATACTGCATTTTCTGGACGTGCACAGACAGCTTAGATTCTATTTGGACAGAATTAAGCCTCTCAGAAAATCTGGCCAGCTGCTAGTTAGCTTTGCTGCAGGGGCAGGGGGGAAGGCCATTTCAAAGTAAACCATTTCCAAATGGATAGCCCATTGCATCCATTTCTGCTGCATGCACCATGGAAAACCTACCCCACAGGGGATAAGATCACATTCCACCAGGGCTGCGTCTACCTCTACGGCATTTCTCAGTGGAGTCCCTACCAGAGATATCCTGGAAACTGCTACCTGGAGCTCGGTACATATATTCACCAAGCATTACCACCCACTTCCTTTTCTAAATCCAGAGCTGGATTTGCCACAGATGTCTTACAGGGCCTGATTGCTAGCCCCAATGCTCTTTAACTGCCTCCACCCTTCCTTAGCTTTGGGAATCAACCAAAATGTGATGACTGCAACAGTGAAACACGAAGAACATAGTACAGTTGTGTACACTTACCATAAATGTAGATGTCTGAGTGTATTCACTGTTGCAGTCCTGGTTACTCTCCCTCCAGCCCCCTGATGTCTCTTGGCTCTACTTTTCCTTCTTATCTGGCATATATTATATCATGTGTATTTTCTTTTTGCTGGGGGTGTTCCATACCATATAATTGCATCCTGTTGTGGGGGCACCTGACATCTGGGGCAAGAAAAACTGATGTAATGGCATCGGCTGCATGTTTTATACCCCCTGACGACCTGACGTCATGGAAGAAGCGACAGCATCCGATGCAGTAATCCGTAGACTCTGGTATTCAGGCCGGCTGAGGGCTACCTGCAGGCAGATAACCCAAATGTGATGACTGCAACAGTGAATACACTTGAACATCTACATTTATGGTAAGCATACACAACTATACTTTGTGTTTAGATAGGGAATGTAGGAGGAGAGATCTTTGTAGAGAGCAGTGAGAGTCTGTGTTTTTGTAATTCTTCCTTTTTGGGGGTGGGTAGGGGAGAGGGGGTTTGTACATTCTGAGGTGGAAATGTGAAAGGTGTATTGGGTGTGGTATTAGTAAGAGACATTGCAGAAAACATTTTAAAACAGATAGTAATAGACATTCCAAAAAGCCAGTCACAACACACAGCATTGGGAATACTGTCAGTTTCTACAGCTTACAGTGTTTTGGATATGTAAGGCCATGAATAGAAAAAGTGCTTTTGTGTGTGTGTGTGTGTGTGTGTGTGTGTGTGTGTGTGTGTGTGTGTGTGTTGGGGGGGGGGCAAGATGTCTTACAATTTAAAGTCTGATGTTAGGAACAAGGCTGTGAGACAAATATGAAGTGAAGATGTGGTGACATGCATGAGGTAAAGAGAATATTGAGAAAAAAGTATATCAGAACCTTGCAGTGGTAGTTAGCATGATTAATTTTCATGCATTCTGACTGGGGTTAAGCATGAATAAATGCAGCTGTACTCCTGTCATACCAGGAAACTGTTTCATAATGAACCTTTGTAGCTGAGGTAACAAACCTGCTGGAATAACCACACTGAGAGGTCATATGACCAAAATAAAACCATCAGACAGGTGATGTGCTTGGCATTATGCTTGTTTATTCACATCCTAGTGCTTTTTAGCTGCAAAACAGATATAACTGGCAGCCAAATCCAGGTCACTTTACAACAAAGTGCCAAGCAATTTTATCATGTAAATGGTGATATAGGAGCATCAGAAGTGGGGAAGAGAAAACAGAGGAACGCGAATGATTTGTGTGTTGGAGATATGGGTATAATTACTTTTTGTGAGTATAATTGCCTTTTTCTGTAGGGGCAGACTTAACATAACGCAGACAAAACTGATGGGTAGAAGTGACGTGAGGAGGGCAACAGTGGAGTGAGACAGACTGACAGAAGGCAGACAACTGATGATGGAAGATTGGACTATAAATACAGTATGGAAACTTCCCCAAAAGGATGGAGAATACAATGGTGGAAGATAGGAGGAGATGAAGAGGGCTTGATAGACCAATCCAGAAGGGAGCCCACCCAGAAGTCAGTCACCTCTGTGTCTGACTTCGTGGCTGGATGCCACCTCTGGTGGTCCAGTGGACAGCTGGTATTCCAGCTCTATCAGCTGCACAAGGAGGAGCTCCAAGGTGCTAGTGCTGGCATACAGTATCAATCCACCTTCATTCTTCAACAGCAGCTACATTTACACCAGGTGACACACTCTGGAATGAGGAGCCCTCACCCATCCCTCCAGATCACTGACATCACCAGCAAGCCCTTCAGGTCACTATTCACAAACTGATCTTCGTTACTCTCAAAAGAGGCAGGCTTCTTGTTTGCAGGGTACTGAGTGGTAGATGCAGTGTCTGGTGCAGAAAACTGTATCTGCTGCATCACGACTGACAATACCATGGCGCAGATCCTTCTGTGATGTGGTGGAAGAGATTGAATCAGAACATTAGTGCAGTGGGCATACATAACTGGACAATAGTACATGTGCATCATAGGGTCACTGATATGTTAGAGTCCTTAGGCCAAAGCATAGGAAATTGCCAGTGACAGGTTGACCTATAAATATTTACAGAAATATTTCCATACACCACACAAGTCACATAGAATGTAATAAGGGGCAGTGGTTCCCTTATTGGTTCATTGGATGATACCAGGCTACTGGCCCGGAGGCCCTTATAAGCCTAGGCAAGAATTTCACCCATGTTCCCTCAAAGTCAGCACCTGTTTACCCTAAACAGCAGTGACACAGGTGCGATCCCAGGGGTGTATTTTGTGTTTCTTATCCAGTCATTCATGCTCCTGTTAAAGAGGACTAAAGAGGTACTCTGCTTGACGTGGAGAGGGAGTCTATTGCACAGACGGGGGAATCTTTGGGACACAAATCTATCCCACCAATAAGTTCTGTTAATGTCATAGACCATGTTAAGGGCTTGTGTGGAGTTGCACCAATGGGAGTTTGTCTTACGGATGTGCAGTAACTCCATCTAGACTGTATAAAATGGCCTTGTATGCATATACATATACACACAGGTCACTGCAAAGCACTCTGTATGACACTGAGTAGTGGGACAGGGCTTTTAGCCTAATAGTGTAGCATATTTTTTGAGACCCTGGATTTTCCTGGTCAAGAACCTCTGTGGTCTTTCCAAGTGCTACATGCCGAAGGGGGCATTGCACTTGATGTCTAATAAGGGAGGATTTCAGGGATGCTATGACCTACTTGTTCCTAGATGAAATAGGCTTATTTATGATGTGGGCCTTGTAGATAGCATTCCAAACAACTTAGGCAATGTGGTGGTTAAACGTCAGGTTGCTATGAACTTGTGTGCTCAAGTCCCTCATGACTGATTACATGTAATTAGTGGGTATGACATTTTCCCCAAAGGGGATAATGATGCATTTCTGGTCATTACTTTTCTACCAACCGTCATTACTTGGGGTAAGGCCCTCTGGAAGGATGCTCACATCACTAGGTGAATTTAAGAAGACATTTGCCATATATATATATATATATATATATATATATATATATATATATATATATATACACACACACACACATACACATATATATAGGTTGTGTAGAAAACAGAAGCAACCAAACCGCTAAAAGGATCTGCAGCCAAACAGAGCAGGTAAATCAAGCAGACAAACTGAAGATCCAACCACGATGTAAAATCCAATACAGAAAGTAAGAAATCCAAACGAATTCTGAAGCTAAAGCAAAACCTTCTTTATTTTGACATAAAAATGTGATAAGCGCTTTTGCGTAGGAATACCCACGCTTCATCAGACAACATTATGTAAAAAACAAGCTCTTAAATACCTCCAAAGGCGGGAAATCATTCAATTAACAGAGCAATTAATTAAAATATATAAGGCTAGTTTAAAGGTAAACTTCACTAAAAAGCACTATAAGATCACGTAAATATAAAAGTGCATTGAAAGCTGTGCAAAGCTGCATGAAAAATCTTCATATCAGGGCATCATGTACTTAATAAAGAAGGAATATATTCCTAAACACGTAATGATGTATACAGATTTAATAAGGAGATACACACCTAAATACAAGCAAAATATATAACCAGATAAAAAACTATAAAGGGAATATATCCATATACAATCAATAAAGTGTCTGAAAGACCTAATATAAAAGTACGCTATATTTAACTAATGAAAACATAAATATATCTGGAAGGATGCTCACATCACTAGGTGAATTTAAGAAGACATTTGCCATATATATATATATATATATATATATATATATATATATATATATATATATATATATATATATATATATATAGGTTCATGGGTTCATACTAGGCTAATGGCCTTGGAGGCTTTACAAGGTACACTCCGAAACTGGATGACAAACACCACCTGTTATATTCTATGCAGCACTACTACAAAATCTCCACAGTACTGCAGGTAATACAAGCTTTGCGTTGGTGCACTTTGAGCAGCAGTTGTCCACTGTTTACTGTCAAAAGCAAAATAAAAGAATTTTAACTTGGTATCTCAAGAGACATGTTAATATCAATTGTTATTGACAGTTCAACAAACTTGATCTGTAAGCAGACATGTAAAACTCTATAACTACACAGAACTGTTACCTAAGAGCAAACAATTTTGTTGTACTATCATCATACGGATAGAATGTAGAAGTGACACCTACCATACATTATTCAGTAATGGCAGTACATGCTCAGTTAATAGCGGTCAGGTACTATTTTACTGTATGCAGAAGTTTATGAAGTGCATTCATGGGCCAAGAGCACATAATCTCATTCTTTACAGATATAGCAACTTTGCTATGTTGAAAATAAATTGACATACTCACTGAGTTAATAACGGGGGAGAAAATAGGGGCAGTTCATTTCCCTGAAGTATCATTTCTTGCAAGTTTAGTATTGCTGCAAGTCTGACTGAAAAATGATAGCATGAGATTATATAAAGTTTTTACTAGGATTCTATTATAACAGGAAGACCTAGGATTAAGAGTCACACAGTTTTTCAAGCAGTGCATTTCCATTAACTAAGGAGCCTCGATTACAATTTCCGAACAGGAAGAAGGCAATAGTGAGTCAGAAATAACTGCCACACTGTCAGTAAAGAAAGACTAGACCAAGAAAACGGTGCATGACTCATCTCTCCTTCTCTGACCTGTCAATCAAAATTGCTAGCAGCTCAAATTACCTTTAGAACTCTGAGCTGGACGGATTAAGGACAGCTGTGTGAATTTCAAACACAACAGTACTCGATCAATGAAATTAAACTCCTCCACAAATATGCCGAATGGGCTCAATCGCCCTCAAAACCACTCGCAAGAATCATAAACATTAAAAATCTTCCTACCAAAATAAAGCAACTAAATTATAACAACAAATCTTTAGAGACGGATGAAGAGATCATAGTGGATTTTGAAGAGATGTACCAAAAACTGTATGGCCACCACAACCAGTTTAATGAGTCATTATGTCATCAATTTACCGAAGAGTTAATTGTGACACAAATAATCTTAAAGCTTCCTTAAGTGTAGAAGAAATCATTGCTGCTGTAAATAAGTTGAAACCAGGTAAATGACCAGGGCCTGATGGGTTACATGGTGGAATTTTACAAGACTTTCAAGAAAGTTAGCTCCAATACTACTGAAAGTATACAGATACATAAAGTATGGTACCAAAGACCTGTATATCAATAACTCAAAAACTATATATCTAAACCCAAATCAGATGCATCAAACCCAAACAATTATAGGCCAATAGCACTTTATAAATATTGATATTAAAATTCTTTCTACAATACTAGCTAGTCGAATCAGACAAATCCTACCTCACATTATATCTTCTGAGCAACTAGGCTTTATGAGCAACAGACAAATATTTGACCACACACTTACTATTGATTCAATCATTAGTTTAAAAGCGAATGATAAATGCCCTAGCTATGCCCCTTCAGTAGATGCAACCAAACTTTTGCTAGAGTAAATTTTGATTTTTTTATTAAATGTACTCAAGAAATTTAGTATTCCTGAGGACTATATAAACATGGTTAGGGCCCTGTACAAAAATGCCACAACAACACTATCTATTGATAAAAAGCAATCAAATCCTTTTCAAATAGTGAACGGTACAAGGCAAGGATGCCCACTATCACCTTACCTGTTCAATATATGCATAGAACCTCTGCTGCTTAAAATATCACAAAGAACTTACCACCATATTATGAATATTTACAAAGTCACAAGAAAGTATACAGCTTTTGCTGATGATCGTAACATTTATTTTGAATTCCCTAATACTGATTTGAATAAGATACTAAACTCCACTGAAAATTTCTCAAAAATATCTATTTATGCGATTAACCATAATAAATCAGTCCTATTCCCTCTGAATACTCTAGGATATAAGGAATTCTATTTCCCTGAAAATGAAATTAAAGTCAATTATAATCTCAAATATCTGGGTATTATGGTTCACTCACCCCCAATCTGATACGACTAAAAACAACTTGCTTAAAACTTGGTCTAACATCACTGAAGGCACTGAGAGATGGTTAAACCTCAATCTATCTCCACTAGCTAAGGTGGCCATAGTTAAAATTAATATTCTTCCAAGACTATTGTTTCATTTTAGTGCGATTAATGAAAATATACTAAAAAGCTTCTTCTCCAAACTTGAAACACTACTAGAAAAGTTTATTTGGCATCCAAAAAGTGCAAGAATAAAATACACTAAATTAACATTACCCAAACAAAAAGGGGGCCTAGGCCTACCTGAATTTCAAACATAATACAACATACTAAACTGTAGTTGAATTATATAAATAGCAAATTTTGAACTATCCAACAAAGCATGGTATCCACCATGGATTAAAATATATTACAATCATCTAATATCATGCATTTTAAACCCTAGAGCAGTACCCTTTCTAAATTCTAAGACTTTAAAGCATTATAAGGGTCATTCCATAATAATAAGAAACACAGTAATATTTCAAAAGCTGGTAGCCTCCCTAAATCTTAAAGATACTTTGGTATTTGGACAGCCAGTACACCTTAATTCTAATACTAAATTAAACAATACTATATTAAACCTGAATCAGTATCCAAAAATTAAAAATATCACTGTATGGGACCTATACCAGATCAAAAGTTTTTCAGTTGACAATATTAGACAAAAACTTGAAGTAAATAAAAGCTATAATAACATAATCAACCAATTAATATACCTAATCAACACAATTGCTATGAATATCAAAAGACAGCCAAGACATGCAGCTATATCAACAAATTATTAACCTGCTATTGTCGAGATCTAAAATGTTATCAAATACGTATTGATTAGTAACAAAAATTAGATATCAAGATGCAATTCTGTATTCCAAATTTTGGGAAGAAAAAAATAAGATAACTGATGAACAAAAATCTGATGCCATCGAACTCACTTTGAAATTAACTCCGCTTAAAAACTAATTATACCCAAATTGTGATCAGTAACAGTGCATATCACACACCACTTTTTCTTAGTAAAATTAATTCCCCCCCACTCCCCTTATAGTACCATATGCCAAAACAGTGTTGCTGACACCCTTCATATTTTTTGAAGCTGTAAAAATGTTTACAAGCTGTGATGTTCATTAAGAACAAAGTTAGAAAAAAAGGGATACACCAAATCTACCCTGTCATGGGAAATGACAATTTTACATATATTCCCTAATAATTTCTCCTACGAAAATCAACACATCATAGTCACAGTGTGTGCAATGATCAAATCATATATAGCCCAAAATTGGTTAGATAGAAGTAAAATCACATGGGAAGAATTTAAAGGAATGGCTATAAAGTACTTATTAGCCAACAAATTAATTACAAGAAGCCAAAAAAAATGCTTTTAGAAATCCTAGGACAAAATCAATTTATGAACAAGGGACTTTACCATCAATATTACTTTACATAATTAAGGGAAACTAAAGACAATTAGTATAGAAAAGTGTATACCCACAATAACCGTGTACTGGTCATGACAAACACACATAAGATGAACATTAAGGTGACAGTGTATATATTGTACATAGTTGGTACAAGACAGAATGCGTAGTTAGGTAGACTAGAATATCTGGTTGCAATGTTTTAATGTCACATTTTCAATATGTTGAATACTATCTTTATGTAAATGTCTGTTTTACAGCTCATTACAAGCAGCTTGATTATTAGACAATTCTGTATAATTGTTACCTAACATAGGATCATAGGAATTGATGATTTATGTTATGTATATCGTATTTGGACGACTGAAACTTGATATTCTAAGTACCTTGTATGTATATTTTCTGTGTCATTCTTTTCTTGTATTTAAATAGAAGAGAAATGTAATAAAACTGATATTTGAAAAAAAAAAAGAGCTGGACAGATGAAGTGTGAAGGGGAGGGGATGAGCTACAGAAGTCCATTCAGGTACCACTAAAGAATGAAGATTAGAAACTCAAAAAAGAATACGCAGTGTAAAACTGAAATTGTGTTCTGTGGCATTATTACTGTTTGTGTTTTAAGAATTCTTTCAACAACATGGAAAAAAAAAACTGTTGAAATGCACTGCCTGAAAGAAGGAAGTGTATGCCTGTAAAATCAATGCTGTCACAGCAGCTTGGGAACAAAGCCTCGTATGTGATGTAATTATTAAAAGACAAACACTGCATTCTGGGATGTATACAGGAATAAGAGCGAATCAAAATCACTTCAAGATGCTAGACCCCATGTGGTCAGACGCTGAAATTACATATAAAATATTAAAAAACTGTACATGGTCACAGAATCATATTAAAATGAAGGAAACATCAAAACATGATGAGGAAAATGTTTTTTGAGTCTGTAGGTGCAGTTCTCCTTTAATACTTTTTTCTTCACTCAGCCATCCATTAATCAAAACTTTAATTTTCTTCAGTGTGTATGCTGTAACACACACATTTCTTATTTTCTTACTTAAATTGTAAGCTTTGAATATATACCATAGCATATTATGCTAAATAGTGTCAAAAGCTTTGCTTTGATCTCCTAACATAATTCGTTTTTTCTTGTCTCTTTAGTGTGACATCTACAATTTCTGCAATAATCATTAATAATTCTTCACATGCTCTTCCTTTAACATTATATATTAAATTTAATAGAACATTCTTAAGTTTTGATTCCATTCTCTTATGTAGCATTTTCATAAAGAATTTAATGAGTATTATTCAAAATAATAGGCCTCCAATTTCTTATAACTTTTCTCTTGCCTTTTTTCCATACAAATTTAAAAATTCCACTACATAATTCCTTATATTTAAATTGTTCATTAAACTAATACTTCTCTGAAATACATATTTTGACTTATTGTCATGTTCTTATTCATTTGATATTCTAAGCCAGCCAGACCCACAGCTGTATGTATATTTACTTGTCATAATACTGTATCCAGTTCTAATCTTATATTTTTTCCAAATCTATATTTTCTTACTCAGCAGAAGTTCTTTTCCTTGATATCTTTTGTTCTTTAATAATATATTTAAATAAATCTTTTATATATTCTATAACAGTACACATTATATCTGTTTGATCTTTGTATACTGTTTTTTTTTGCCCTTTCTTTTTTTAATTTACCATCCTTGATAAAAAAAATTATATTTCTTTTTAAAAAGCATCCACCATTCTGCTTAATTTTTATATCATTGTTGCATACTTATGTGATCTTCCCATAGTTTTAACTTCCTTTTTTCGCCCTCACATACCCTCTCTACTTTATTAATTCTTCTTAGACCTTTTCCTATCTTAACATTACTAACCTTGTCTCTGAATTCTATCCAGATAGCTCTATGGGCTGAAAAACATGTGTTTAATGTACCCTCAATTTTTTGCTTTCAGAAGGAAGAGCAATAAAAAAGTATCTGTGTTCTGTATATTCCTCTACTATATGTCCATAAATTGTTCTTCCATATTCTTAACTTCCCACATCTCATAATTTCTGTAACTTTTTTTTACATCATTACCATACTTTTTATTTCTGAAGTTACAATTGAAGTCTGCTACTTATAGTAGCTTCCATATTAATAGCAATATAATTCGATATTAAGGCAAACATATCTTCTCTTTTTTTACTGGTTACATAAGCACATTATGCAATAATTCTAGACTTTATCTCTCCATCTAACATCAATAACCATAATCCTACCTATTAAAATCATAGTAATATCAAGCACTTTAACTGTCATGAAATCTTCTAAGTATTGCTATTCCTGAACATAAATCTTGTCATAAGTTCCAGTATGTCTTATTACCCCACAGATGTTTTGTTTCAGATCTTTTTTTTTTAATATTGTATTTTCTAGTACAATAATATCACTATCACATTTTTACACAAGCCTGTAATAGCTAGTCTTTTAAATATGATCTTAAAACTAACATTCAGTGGTAATATCCTGCAGTTACCATTATTTCTATTTAGGAAAATGTTCTATGGAAAAAGAACAAAACCTTCAAAATGTTCTTTCTTTTCCTTTGTGTCTAATCCAGTAATTTTTATTTTTCTCTCTCTTTGTTTACCTTTTTAACTATATTCCAGGTAATATCCTTTTCATCACCAACTTCAGTACATTTTTTCTGTATTTAATTCTTGCTTTTTATTTGTGATACTTTTAGCATCATTTTTTTACTCTTTCTACTGTGTTTGTTTCTACATGATTTCATCCCTGTTCTTCTTCAATTACTGCTTCCATTAACCACTTGAATATATTCAGACACAGTAGCTTCATGTACTTCTACTGTCTCTTCTTTACAATCCATCTACATGTGGCCTACCTTATTGCATTTATAACATTTTAAGTCACTTTTTTTGTGCATCATGGCCTATCGCACCACATTTAAAACATCTCCTTTTTGTACCATCAACAGTCAAATGATCTGATTTTCCACATTAGAAACAAGTTTTGGGTCGACTCCAATATTTAACAGCAACTTTTTGACCATCTGTATTTATAATACTAGGGATATGAATGATTTTATCGTTTTCCATTTTAGTACCACATTACAATCCCAACCCGCACTCCATAATCCTATATTGTCGAAAAGTTTAGAAATGTCCACTACATCGTTACATATACTATTTAAATGTCTTTTCAAAGTCTCTCTCTCTTTCAATTTCTGTTGTAAACTGAACATGAATTTTCTTAGTTCCACTGAAAAAACCTTAACTATATAAGCATTCCATGTAGCAGCACAGTCTTATTTTCAGATTGACTCGAAATCGTTTCCATTGCCTGACCATTTTCAAAAATTATATCTCAAAAAGTTTCTTTGCTTATACAAATGAAAGCTCTTATCTCTTTTGCAGAAGTTCCTAAAGGTGAAATAACATTATCCCATATCTTTCTATTTCTCTTTCTTCATTGGAAAAAATACTAACAGTATAAATTATTCTTTGTTTTGTAATGTTTTTTTCCTGATGTTCCTTTTTTTTTTTTTTTTTGCCTTTTCCCTTTTTTTCCTTAACTATATCAGCACAATCTCCTATTTTTTTTTAATATATATATCAAAAGTACCCCTTCATTTTTTATTTTGTCCATTATATTTCTCCATGCCACATCTTTGCCACTCTCAGGTTCACTTTCCTCACATAATTTCTGTAATAAAACATTCTGCAACCCTCTCAACTGGAGAGTTGTAATAACACATCCCTCAACATGCTGGTTCTCTTCCTGGAATAGCTGCTGCTGGAAAATCTCTTCTGAATCTGGAAAAAGGCTTGCCTGCCTTTCCTTTCTGCTGTTTCAGAAATATCCATTGAAGACTCTACTGTCTTCCTGCCATCATCTCCAACCACTGGAACTCCAGTTGAAGCCATGTATGACTTCTGTCTCAGTTCTCCGACCTCAGACACGGATATAGAAGGCTCAGCTACTGTCTCTTCTCTCCTCTTATCTCTCAATACATTTTTAAGCTGAATTGAAGGCTCAGCTGCCGCTTTCTGCTCCTAATTACCACTAAACAAGGACTCTGTTGCTGTAACTACCTGCTTCTACAAACTGCCACTGCTCCTGGAACAAAAGCAGGAAGCGTGCGAACCAAACATGTCAGCCCAGAAAATCCAAACGAGTAAGGGAAGTTCCCTGATGTCCTTAACAAATTTCTCCTGATAGTATATATACCACCTCTGGTCTTTCCTGAAAGGAGGATACTAGCCTAGTAGAACTAATTTGGGCAACAAAAGGATACATTTGCCTTCAGTGACAGCAGAAGGGAAAAACAAAAATGCTTCACCTTCCAGCCAGACAGTAACAAGTCCCCTTGCCTTCTCCTCTAAAGGGTCAGATCTTTTCACTGGTAGGGATACCCAGAGATTGCCTTTTTCCTGATGTGTAACTCCAACTAGAGTTTTGCTTGAATCCTCCGTAAACCCAAAGATCTTGAATTTGTTATGCAGTGGTGCACTGTGCTTTAAGTACTCCTGTGTGTAACCACTCTGCATTTTTTCTAACATCATTGGTTGTTTCTAGGTTAATCTTATTAAAGGGACCAATTACCACTATGCTATCTGACCTTCCTAAGCTAGGATATTTAAAGTTTCCAGCCACTACTGTGCAACAATTCAAGCATATGTATATAATCGTTTAAATGCAGCATGTAAGTAATCCAACTAGTCAGCAGTCCTTTTATCTATAGTAAAGTGTACAGAAATCTGCATATCTACAGATTACATACCTCCTGCATCTGTACATTTCAGACATTAACATATATACACTTGACATCACTAAAAATAAGACTACTCATCATGGGTGGCACCAATCTAGACTGTTCTGCTCCACTTAGACACTTCACAGATGAGCTACCTGTATACAGAAACCTTACTCTTAGTGACTCAAAGGACCATATTAAACCCCTCATCTATCAGGTCCTCAGTCTTTTGTTATTACTAATTTCTCTGAAAGAAATGACATTCTATTGTGGTTCTATAAAACTCATATTAACCGTAATCCAGTGCTCTGTATTTGGTCACTGAACAACCTCAGACCTTTACCTGTGTTATAGACAGAAGCATTTCTTACCACTCCAAAGTATGCTTGAGAGAAGTAGCTTATATATTCATCAAGCAATGCTGAATCTACCCTCACCATATCCCTGGTTACATTAATTCTGATTCAGAATAAGCTTTACTCCTTAAAACAAGATTCCTCAGAGCATAGTGTACCTCATCTCTCTGCACACCTTGTTCAGCTTATAAAAAGAAAGGACTTGGAGTAAAAAAAATAACCATGGAAAAACTGATGCACAGAATCAATGCAAAATTCTTAGAAAAACTACACTGATCAGCACTAATAATGCAAAAGCTGATTTCTGCAGAAGACAACAAGTAACACTTTTAGGCCAGTGTAAACTATTTTGGAACAACCTAAAAACCCTAGATAATGTCTTTAAACACACTTCCTATTACAAAAATGTAAACCCTAATACTTCTCAGGATCTAAGCAATATCCTATGTAGTCCCCCATAACCCCACTCTTCAGCCTTTGCAAATGCTGCTACCCTTAAACTTCTACAGCCATTACACATTTACCTTGGCTGTCCACCATTTTATTTTCAAGAGCATTACCAAAAGGAATATAATCGAGCATTTCAAACAATTCTGTTCACTTCAGAGGTTCTAATTACATTGTCCATACACTTATTCCAAAAATGGGCCAATAGTTTTTGTCCAGATCACTGGTTCATATCTATAACATATTACTGGCTACTAAGCAATTCACCAGTATGTTTAAGCATATTTTCATAGGTTTATAAGAAGAGGTTTAGATACCTGGACTTGTTATTTCTGATGCCATTTGACTTGCTGATATGCAGTAGGTCCATCAGTATTGGGTCAAGGGATGCCTTGTATGCCACACATAGGTCAACATTCATCAGTTTGTAGGATACTAAGTGTATTGACAGGGCTTTGATGCAGTCCATGTAGGACCTGTTGTTACTGTTGTTTAGGCCTTGTGTCCTTTTAGTGAGATATCGTTGTGGGCATTCCAATTATTGAATGTGTGTGGATAGATGCATGCTGGGGGGGCATTATACTCCGATTGGCATAATGAGAACAGAGTAAAGGGAGGCACTGACATCAGTATATCTAGTCTCAATCCCCTGGTTTATAAACTGCAAACTACAGAATGACTTTCTTACAACAGTGGACACAGTCAAAAGTTAGGTCATTGTCCATGTAAGTTCCCAAATCCAGAACAACTAGTCATTTCCTAGTGGTGTATTGCCAAGTAAAGTGGTGGTTCCCCAGGGTAGATGACTTTGCAAAGGATACAATAATGCATTTTTGGCATTTATATCAGTCCATGATTCTGGAAACAGTTATTTGTTTGAGACATGCTTTCATGCAAGATGGACAAGTCATTTGAGGAATCGCTGACTGCTCCTAACTTGCAGTCATCCAGCTAGAGCCCTTTGATGTTGACTTTTACTTCAGAGAAGTAAATGCTAAACAGGAGAAGTCCCAGCACCTTTCTTTTGGTGACCTTTTCAAAGAGGTCCACCAGGCATGACCTGCCTTTGATGAATCCAAACTGAGACAGGTCCAGTGTTTGGAGGTTCCTTGAATCTTTATTGATTATTTGCATTGGTAAGTCTTTCCATGGCTTTGCATATGAGACAGTCAGACTTGTGGATCTGTAATCATGTGAGTCTGTGGAAGATCTTCCATTATGCAAGGGAATGACTGTAGCTGGTTTCTGTTCACTTAGTTCAAAACCTGTATGGAGGTTGTAGTCGAGTAGTGTTGAGGGGGTGGATAAATCATGCTTCATGCTATTTAGGATGCATCCAAGAATATTGTCAGGACCTACCAATGCAGTGTTTTTAGTTTTTGGCAGCACTTCCATCATACCTCTTCCAACCATTCCTTCACCATAAACTGTTGAAGACTTTTGGCATATTGCAAACCTCGACCCCATTGCCAAAATCATGGAAAAATAATCTACAGTTAAAATGGAGAACATTGACATTTGTGCCATAACAGAGACCTGGTTCAAGGCAGCAGCAAAAGCACCCCTGCACTACCAGGCTGTAAAGCATTATACATTTTGGCCCAGGAACTTGGACCGAAGCTCCAAAGGTGGTGGTGTTTCCATATTCATAAATGATGCGCACACCTCCAGACTGGTAGCCCAACATAATGCATTTGAGATACTTCAGGTGCAGCTCACATTGGTTAAGACTGCGATTCAGATCGTAGCCTGCTATAGGTCCCCAACCATGTCCCTAGACCCATACTCCATGTTTCTAAGCATCTTGGAAAATATTATGGTCCAACCTAACACTGTCATACTGGGCGACTTCAACTACCCCTCCATTAACTGTGAAAACTACTCGTATACCAATGCACTTGCATAACATTTCCTGGAATTCATTAATTCCAGTGCCCTCGACCAGCTCTTTCTTACCCCCACTAGAGGTAGCAAACCGGTCATTAGTAACATAGGTGACCATTGCTCTACACCAACAGTCAACTCCTCCCTGGTTATATCCGACCACAAATGAATCACCTTGGAAATCCACCCCCCCCCGCAAAGGTAACCACCATGAAAAACTTCTCCAACGCTAACTTTGGGCTCCTAAAAACGGGTGGCTAACTCCACTGCACCCATGCAAATGGAGATAAGTTGCATGACCGCCGAATCATACACCAGTGCACTGTACGAACATGTACACAAATGCATGGAGCTCACCATACCCAAAAGAACCAGGATACTCTCCTCCAAAAAAAGGAAGCCAATCTAGAGGTCCCCTGACATAAACAAACTCTACAACAGGAGGAGGAAACTGATGTGGAATAAGGTGAAGTCCAAGACTGGAAAAAACTCCCTTATCAATCTCAACAAAAAGTTGAGATCCCTCATCAAATCCTCTAAAGCTAGCTATGAAAACAGAATTGCAGCAGATAGTAAAGACAACCACAAGGTCTTCTAGAGTTATGTAAAGAATCTCCACGGCAATACCCAGATTTGTTCTGAGCTACTGCACAATGGTACCTCCTATACCGAGCCAACAGATATTACCAATATACTGGCCCGACAGATTCAGTGCCACATTTACCCCTCTTGCCCGCCCTAAGGGACCAGTCACAATACCAGTAGATTGCCAGGCACTCAGTATTACTGCCGCACAGGTTAAAACAGCACTGTCCAAGGCCAAGAATACAGCTTTTATGGGACCTGACAATATCCCTGGCTGTGTTCTACATGAACTACAGAGTGAACTGGCACCTCACCTGTGTGCCCTGTTTAATCACAGCATCACCTCAAGCTTTGTCCCCACCAAAAGGTGCACTGCTACAGTCATCCCTCTCCACAAATGAGAGACTACAGACCCTGGGAACTATTGCCCCATTAGTCTGACAAGTCTGATATGCAGTTATGGAATACATTATCATGGAACTAATAAACAAGGATACAGGGAATCTCCAAACTCTGGATCTCACACAGTTTGGTTTTGTGAAGGGTAGATCATGCCCGCTCAACTTGGTAAACTTCCTTGAGTTAGTCACCAGAGCTGTGGATGAAGGCAAGGTGGTTCATATAGCCTACCTTGTTCTGGCCAAGGCCTTTGATACCATTCCCCACTCAGGCAACATAGAAAAACTCACTAAGCTAGGCATCAACCCCTATAATCTCTAGGTGGGTTGCAAACTGGCTCACAGGTAGAACTCAGTGTGAAAGTAGCTGGCTCCAAGTCAAACTGCCGACCATTCAAGAGTGGAGTCCCACAGGGTTCGGTCCTGGGTTCTCTCCTGTTTGGTATCTACTTCTCTGAAGTCCAGGCCAACACGAAGGGACTATCGCTGGCAAAATTCACAGATGATTGCAAGCTGGGAGCTATTAACTCCCCAAGTGATGTTGACATCCTACAGAAAGGCCTCACTGAGACCAGCGACTGGTGTCAGAACCATGGCTTTAAGCTCAATGCCAAAAAAATGTGTCATCATCGCCTTTGGGAAAAACCCAGTTCCCATGAATTACCACATCGATGGTAGTCCAATGAACACAGAAGGCGTTATAAGTGGATAGCAACCTCTCTTTTGGCCACCACATTGCCACTGTGGTCAGAAAGTCCTTCTATGTGGCACATCTCATTACTAAGGGTTTTGCATCCAGGAAGAAAGAGGTCATTGTCTCCCTGTACTCTTCCCTCATTAGGCCAGTCATTGAGTACAATGCCCCATTTGGCATGTAGCTCACTATACACCTGCAGCAACTGGAGAGGCCGCAAAAGTACCTCACAAAGAGGATCCTAACCCTTAAACTTTTGTCCTATATGGACAGACTAAAAAAACTCCAACTATTCTTTGTCTCATATCGCCTACTTAGAGGCGATCTCTGCTTGAACTACAAAGCCACGTCTAGCCCAGCTCTGTTAGAAATGCTACATCTGAAGAAATCCCAATCCCACCACACACTCCAGAGACCTCAACCTCCTTACAACACTCAACAGAATGTGCTGGAGGGACAGGTTCATAACCCAGAGACTGCCGATGCTATGGAATAGACTTCCCATACATGTCAAGCAGAGCACCTCACTGGCCCTCTTCAAGAGAAGTCTTGATAAGTAGATGGGAAGTAGAAAATTCACCCCAGGCATCACTCCGGTGACTTTACTCAACAGAGGCACTGGGAACTATGGTCGGGTGGCACAATGCCAGGGTAATCCTATGGGCTAGGTTTGTAAAGGCTCCAGGACCATTAGCCTAGTACACACCTATGAACCTATTAGATTTTAGGCTACTAAGTCCAATAAGGCATGCTTTCTGGCAGACAGTATATAGTCTGACCTAAATGTAGCATCAATGCTGCTTTCTTATTTCACACAAATACTGTTTGTCCTAATTGTGAAAAAGGCCTGCTCAGTGGAGCTATTTTTATTGGGTTTAAAAAAAACTTTTAATGTATAGATCGTGCCATCCTATCTATGAAGTTAAAGACCTGTGGGTTCTCTATAGAGGTATGATTGGTTTAGAAGCTACCCGTGCAATAGGATATTCAGTAGTAACTTACACAGCATTTGTACCAATTTACTCTGTACAAATAAGTGTGTCCCTCAAGGGTCAGTCCTTGGAATTGTTTTCTTTTTATAAGTAGCTCTCCTTGAGATCTTTCCAACCTGGGTTATAATCTTTACACTGATGATATCACAGCAGCACTTGCCACTTACCAAATTATACCAGAACTTCACGAGCCTCTGGAATTGGATTTGTGATGGTGGTTTCTCTCTTAATCTACTGAAAGACACCAACTCAAACTATCCCACTTGTTTGTATATACAATCAATCACTTAAAAATGTGGCGCTATAAAAATATTTAGTAGTACTTCTTGACAAAATCTTTTTTCCTTTCACATACAGTGCTTCAAGCACAGAAAGTCTTAGTGTAGCTTAAAACAGCCAGCAAGTTTTCTCTCCAGCTTATAAAAGAAGTTAGCCAAGTTATTGCATTTGGTGTCCTGCTTCCCAAATTTAAAATACTGTTTACCTATACTCACTCCCCAAACCTGTAAAAATAGGCACATAATTCAGAAGGTGGAATAAAGAATTCTTAAATGAATTCACCTTGGCCCATTTAATGAGCATCACTTCTGGTCTGTCTCTAAAAGTAATTGGCTCCCAGTTGAGGGAAGAGCTTGCTTTTTGTTCAGCTGTCTGTTGTATAAAGTAATCCTCTCAAGAATCTATTACCTTTCAAGAGCTGACATGAACCTATTGCACTTCAAAAGCTCAATGAGTTACAGGATACTGAAGACACTAATGTTTGTTTGTGTCTTTCGGCTTTTCCCGGTCAGGGGTCGCCACAGTGGAACTCCGGTCCGCTAATGATTGGTAGCGGCTTTTTAAGTACCGGGTTACCAGCCCTGACGCACAACCTTCAACGAAGGCATGCCCCATTCACGTATGCCTCCACACAGAAGACACTCTAGCTGAAAATTGAACGGGACAACGTCTTGCTATGAGGGAACAACGCTACCGCAGCACCACCACAAACCTCCCCCTAAAATACTGGCAAGAGAATTCAACCATAATAGTTGCTCAAGCTACGTGGAATATGATGCCACAGGGCAAGACGTCTGCTGATTACCCTAACTGATGCGTTTTCATAAATCTCTCAAAAGGCATATTGGACATTGCAGCAATGCCTCTGCTTTAATAATCATGGGTAGTACTTCCACTAATCAATTACTTCAGATAAAATTACATTACATTTAAATTCAAGTAAACATCTAGCTGCTGCATTCATCCTTCAGATACCTCACCCATCTTACTAGCACTTCCATCTCATCCTTCCATCCTTTCTTAACACCACTTGATACCTAACAAGTAAATCTTTCACATTTCTGCACTACTTTTCTAAAGCCTCCATCTTTACCCTTCTTCCTCATCTCTAGCTAATGCTTATACTGTAACTTGTGCAGTAAGCAGAAAGGTGTGATATTTGGAATCTACTAAGGGATTATATTCCTTCTATCCACATTTTGTCTTCTATCTCACTGTGTCTAAAGGTAGATTTTAAATACTCAGTCTAAAGGAGTGACTGTATATCAGACATGAGAAACCAGACCAGTGAGTCTAGTCTATTCTGAGTGTAAAGTTCAGGGAAGGAAAAAAAAATAATGAACAGGAAAATGGGAAATGGTGAAACGGTGATGCTGGTAAAAACTGGTATTTATTCAGGCACCCCCCCCCCCCTATTTAGTAAGAACCATAATTTGGTTATCTGGCAATTCGGATTTCTTTCCTCTTTCAACTGCTAGCATCTATTGGAAAGGCTTCCAGTTGTCTGGATGAGGAGTGAGTTGCTGTAAAGGCTTTTAGTTAACAAGTAATGAGAAGAGCCATTGTTGCTGAAGTATTCCTCAATGGGAAAACTAATGACCTCCGGCTGACATACTTTAAAAGGTTTGTAGTTTTAGTATGTACTTAGATGTTGTATCACTTTCAGTATGGTCAGAGATCACTATGCACAGATTTTCTGACTGTATTATTTTAGGTGCTGTTATTCTTATATATTTTTTTGTTTGTTTCCATTTCTAGAGTGTAACTGGTTTTGGAAGACAGATGATCGAGAAAACAAAGCAGCTGGTGGAGTCTAAGTACACATTAGCCAATGGATACAAGGCAGATGCCAAGGTGAGAAGGAATGGGAAATTAATGCTAAATTAAATGGTGGGAGCACAGTGTGTTCTGGTCTTTGCCTGCATTTTTCACCTCCTTCCAAAGACATGTAACTTTATTTTTTATCCCCCCCCCCCCCAATATCTTTATCTAAGTTTTATTTATTTGTTGTTGTTCTCTGCAGCACATTGCAAGTACTTCATCAGGAGTAATAATACTCATTGTGTTGAGAACTGACTTGTAAAGAAGCCCCCTCGCGATTAGTTGCCATGTTTTTATTACATTTTGGTACCATCAAAACATATATGCCAGTTTTGATTCTTTTTGCTTGACTGCTATGAGATTTGTTGCACATATCATCTGTGCACTCACCTAGTAAGGAATATCCTACCTCAAGCTTCCTAATCTATTTTATAGTACTTGTGCATTTCAGAACTCTATTCTGTGTATCATTGAAATGTTCCTGCTTTTGCTGCTTGTCATGTAAAAACCCACGTTTAGTCTGCCTCCCATCTAGTTAGGTTCCCCCCCCTGCCTCCCATTTATTTAAGCTTCTACTTGCCCTGACCATCAAGCCTCTTCCTTGTTCTGATTCTTTTGTTTCCCCCACTGGCTGGGGGGGTGCGTGTTGAGCTGTCATCCCTTCACAGTTTGAAATTTTTATTGTTTTGTCCCCTCACACACATGCAGTTTCTCCTCTATGTTTGGCATATGATGACATCAAAGTGGAACATGTCATTAGATGGTCTGCCTATGCATTCCCTGATAACACTGGCAGGCCTAGAGTCACTGGTCTCTATCAGGGGCTTGTAACCCCTAGCCAGAAATCTCTTCCTCAGGATAGGCAAGCCTTTAAAATGCCACCCCTGGTTGGCTTCTCAGGGACCATATCCACTCTGTCACCTTCAGGGTTCCTTCCTTCTGCAACAGTGGAAGCCCTCTGTTTCTTTAGTCATCAGATCATAAGATAGGACCAGAAAAGGAAGTAACTGTTTGGGGAAAGAACACAACACTACATCTTGTTGTAAATGCCATCACTTTGGTCGGACTACTAGGAAAATATGTTGAGATGTTTGTTGCCTTATCCTGACACTTGCTGCGTAGCTACAATGGAATGTTACCAGTGAAGGAGTGAGCAATATGGGTCTCATCACATGATTTAAAGCAGGAGGCTAGGCTGTGGCTTCTACTATTTTCAGTGTCCACTGCTGCTGTGGTGATCTGTTAATGTCCTCACTATTGAGGAGCTTCCTCTCTAAAGAGGGACTCAATCAATGAAGAAGACTTGTCACCACAATAAACAGAATATGCTGGAGGGATAGATTCCTGTCCCAGAGACTTCCCATACTCTGGAACAAACTACCTATCTATATCAAACAATGCTCCTCATTAGCAGTCTTCAAGAAAAGTCTTGATGATTGGATGGGAAAAAATTAACTCCAGGGATCACCTCTGGGGCTCTGCTCGGCAGGGGCATAGGAAAATAACTTTCTTGGGTGGCGAAAGCCAGGGTACCTTTTTGACTAGGCATATATAGGCCCTAGGGCCAGTAGCCTAGTACCTACCTATTAACCTATGAGAGACCACCCTAGCACTCTTTTGTGAGTGGAACTTGAGGGTTAGACACCAGGAGCACTACTTCCGAGTGTAAAGCTGGTCGGGTGACTCACTTAGGGCAGGTTGTCATGTCTGTGGCATATGTCCAAGATTTGAAATCATTCATGGGTTACACTTCCTTCTCTTCCACCAATCTGTTACACTTGTGTCTTAGACTTGCAGGATTCATTTGACACCTTCTAAGATATGACAAAGTTAATGAGAAAGTGCAGAGTCAGGGATAAGTTGTTGCTAACATAGTCCCTAATCCTGCTTCCTGTGAGTACATTCTACCAAGCTGGAGATCTTTCTGTCACCCCTGAGTATTACTCCCCCCAAACAGAAGTGATGGTCAATGAGGGACAGGCATTGGCCTCACCTTATACTTCATTTCTTCCTTTCAGAGTCCACATAAAGACAGCTTCAGTCATCAACAATCTTCCCCGATGATTTTGTATTTGGGAAACTTCAAACTCATTAGCTCATTTGTGTGCTTGGTGTATGGTCTCTTTTCCCTCTACCCTGAGCAGGTTCAGTCATTTCCAAGGAGAGAAGTAAAAGAGGAACTTTTGTTCACCTTACCCTTTGCACCATTATATGCAAAGGCTGTTTTTGCAGGTGAAAGCACGTTGACAAGAGTCCATGTACCTTTAAAAATTTGGATATTGTTTATAGGCTTTCAGCTGAGTGGTGAGGACATGTCATGCTTTCTGAGCTCCCTGTGGCAGTCATTTCTTCGGCCAATTGTTAGGGTTACAGACAGCATCATGTGACTATTCTTCCACCAAGCTTCGGATAGGCTTGGCAAAAGAATGTTCTCTACCAGCATATTAAGCATTGAGGCACTTGGTTGTCTCATTTCTTCTATTTTCAGTACTTCCTCGTGTCTCAGACATTGAATAAACATTCAGACCTTTCTGATGATGAGTTGAGAGCTTTTTGAAGAAAAAATGTTTTTGACCTACCCATTGGGCTTCAACATTACTATCCATATGTTTAGCTACAGTTGTCAGGGCAACAACCACTTGTGTGTCTGAACTGGCATAAATGGCTGAGAATCTACTCCTTCAAGAGTGAACTCTGCTTGGCTCCTTTTGATGACCTTTTCTGGAAGGAGGGGCCCTTTTTGTGAGTCCTGTCAAGAGACTTTGTGTAGTTTCATAAGAGGAGAATGACTTAGCAAAATGTTTATGTAGCATCTTCCCAGATCCTCCCTCATCTTTTACAGAATCTTCTTCTAATTGGGTAAGGCCTTCCTCAGAAATAAAGTAAGACCACCTACGTTTTGGCAATTTCACTTCCTCCACCCTTTCCTGCAAAGTGTCCACAGAATCAGTCTTCTTGTGTGAACCACTGCAGTAATGACAACCAGCCACAGCTGCTCTTGTGAAACTAGTTCTTCATGTTTTCTGCAGTCTGGAGAACCATCTCAAGTAGTGAGTTTTGGATGAGGTCAGAAAAGGCTACACCTTAGCATTGTGGAACTTATTGCCATTGCTGTGGTGAATTGTTAGTCTTAAAAGAATTATTGTTAGGGTCCTAGTTTTTCAACATCAAGGGCACTATCTAGTTTGCAGCTAATTTGGAGCAAAGATGTGGGTTTTACCTACAACGTTTTCAGGTTATAAATAATTTTTTTGAGGGGTATTTACAAATCTTTTTGTTTTTTCTGGGCATCTCACCATGCTTTAGGTGGTCCAGCTTCATTCCTTATCTTAGAAGAATTACCTGGTATCCTTGAGCATAGTTGGTGCTACTAGCACTTCAAGGTTTGGAAAACCTCACAGGAGATTCTTGCAATTTTCTCTGAGTTATTGCAGCTTGCAGTACAGAGAGCTGTTTTTATTTGGCCTATGCCCTATTATCTTTATAAGTGTTTTGAGAGTAATAAGAAAGGCCTTGCAATAGTCTCCTGGTTATTCTCAGCAGCTGACAAGTGGTGGCCCCATTTGAGCAGATTGTTAAATTTTATGATTTGCTGAGATTGCATTCCTTTGGGATGACTATGCATTGTGAGTTGTTGCAGAGTCGTCATTCCCTCAGACACAATTTCTTATATTAAATCCTTGCCTCTGGTAGTCACATCCTTCCAATCTGCAGATATATTTGCCAGTTTGGTCAAACAGCTCTTTACCACATTATAGTAACTGATTCCCCCTTGTTATGTTGGGGAGTCATTTAAGAAGAGCATCTGTGAGAGGCTGCTTTACATCAGTCTTTTGGAACTGAGGGCAAGTGTATTGGTCATGTTTGCTGGTTGAAATTTTTGATAATTAAACAGTGATTTGTTACCTAAAATGAGTAGTGGTGTGCATGATTTTAGCCTTAGTACTAGAAGGCCATGAGGGTCTTGAAATGCACTTTTGACCTGGGAATCTTCCTGACCCAGAGACTCCCCATAATCTGGAATAGACTGCCCATACATGTCAAGCATTGCACCTCCTTGGCCGTCTTCAAAAGGAACCTTGATGATTGGATGGGAGATGGAAAATTCACTCCGGGAATCACGTCAGTCGCCCTGCTAGAAAGGGGTTCAGGTAGGTAAATATTGTGGGAAGAAATATCCAGGGAATTGTTTTGGATAGGCTTGTGTTTGCCCTAAGGCCGATAGCCTAGTACCAACCTATAACCCTATGAAGTGGTTTACATTCCAGAGAGGTTAGACACCATTACAGGCAATTGTTAATAAACAGTTTGAGTCTGCTATCTTTCCATAAAAAATCTGCCTATGGGGAAGACCTTTGTGAGAGAGAAGCTCTGCAGATTTATCTGTTCTGACCCAAGTGCAAGTAAGGTTCTTCCCAAGTTTTTCTCAAAAGACCAAGTGTTATGCAGCTGATGCAGTCTTCATTGAGTGAAGAGGAATATTCTTGTGACTTTTCAACATTCTTATTTACAGCGGATGTCCTTGCAAAGTTTAGGTGAGCAAGGTCATATATCAGCCTAGCAGCCCTTGCTGACCCAGAATTCTGTCTATACCTGAAAAGTTTTTTCACCCTGTCCTGAATGTTTGGCCAGCTGACAAGACTCCTGTGATCATCACAGGACTTAACTACATGAATTCTGCTTATGCCTTGTCTTCCTTTGGATTTATCCAAATGATCAAAGTCTGCCATGAAACTTTCCTTTAGATGTGCCCATGCTACAGCATAGAAATTGTACACTGTTCGAGCTGAAAAGTAACCACTTGTGATGATAAAGCAGATTCAAAGAAAGACAGCTTGATTTAGGTCTCATTTATTTATTGGTCAGGGTGTGTCTCTATGCCATCTTAGAGCATGACCATAGATTGTTTACATTATACATGTACAATGGCAGAAAAAGATAGATCTGAAGTAGTTAACTTCATTTGATCAGCAACCTGTGGGTATCGGATCCATCCTCGGATCCGAGCCAGCAGCTTTCCAAGCTAAAAGATCCAAGCTCTCAGCTCCTCCCCTTACCCATAATGCCCTGCTACCTCCCTCCAGTCCTCAGATCTCATTTGCCGCGGCTTCTGACAGCTTTAAGCGATGAGCTCTTGGCGTTTGGTGAGAGTTTCAAAACTTTTAAAAACCTTTTAAAACTATTTACTAAGAATTTTTGTGCGTTGTGTAAGTGTAGTAGGCCCTTAGTTTTCTGTCTTTATATTTTTCTTGGGTTTTTTGTGGTAAACCTACTGTTTAAATTTAATTTCTTCCCTCCCCTTTACTGTGTGTGTGTGGTCTTGTGATGGCTGAAGGGCCTAAGGCCATTTTTTCAAAATGCACTGTGTGGCCATAAGCTGTCCCCAGCAGATGGCCACACTCAGTACGTTCTCTGCCTAGGGGTAGCCCACTTGTCTTCTGGCTGCCAAGTGTGTGCGGCCTTCAACCCCGGGCTGTTAGGGATAGGAGGAATAAGTTAATCCTGGCGGGGCTTTTGCCTGCGGATTCTTCTTCCTCCTCTCCCTCTAAGGCACCAGCCGCGGCTGTCCTGCCTTCAGTTCCTCCTCCCCTGACTGGGACTCAACCTCCCTCTGTGTCTCAGGGAGAGGGGGACTCTTTTACAAGAGAGAAGAGGCACAGGGACAAAGAGCGGCATAAAAGCCATAAGAGGCGGGCAGAGTCTCATTCCTCTGCTCCGCCAGCTAAGGTAGTTAGCCCTCCCAGGGGGGTCTCCGGATCTTCACCTTCTTGGCTCCGTTCTCCCCGCTTTTCTCTGGAGCCGGTGGAGGAGTACCGGTCTCCCTCTAGGTCATCGAGGCGGCCTTCCCGGCCCGCTTCGACCTCTTCGAGGTCCACCAGAAGCATGTCTGACGCTGATTTGGACCGGATGATGCGTCGATTCTTGCAGGCCCAAATGCAGATGGGGGTGCTCCTGCGTCCCCCCCCCTCCGGGGGGGGGGAGCTCGGCCCCTTTCTTTGCCCCAATTGCTCCTTCTCCAATTCGCTATCGGGTTTTGGAGTCTTTGGATCCGAGCCGTCTCGGACCCGGGGAGTTGTCGGCGCCAACAGTGGTGGCTACTTCGCGGACTGTACCCTCAAGCGTGTCGGATCAGAGCTCTCGGGGCCGAGAGCCGAGCTTCGGATCTGCAGGGGTGAGTGTGTCTTCGGCTCTGTTTCGGTCGGAGCACACTCCCCTTTCGGGTCCGATCGCATTGGCTCCGACACCGGTCCTTGCTTCAGAACCGAGGGGGCTGCTCTCGGAGCCAGGGGAGAGTGATTCACCCTTGGCTTTTGACGTAGTGGACAGGGTTCTGTCGAGGAGTTCCAGGTCCCTGGTCCAGGCTACGGATCCACCCGTCACTCCCGCGCATTTGGGCCTATCTTCCATCGTCCGGCCCCAGGGACAGCCTGCGTCTGTGCTCCAAGTTGGTTCCTGTAGGGGAACAGGACCCCGTTGGTGAGCCCTCCTTGGACAGTCCTGCCGAGGAGGTTCCTCACAAACGAAAGTGCAAAAGGAGGCACTTGGACTCTCCTGAGTCCCTCATGGAGGACACGGACTTAGGGGAAGGTTCCCCAAGGTCACCCCATGAAGACGTCTCCTTTAGAGACATTATGGAAATGCTACATATCAGAGGAGGGTGGTTTGCCCAAAAACCTTCCTCCGATGAGTCTGTGTTTCTGGAGGTGTTTGACGCAGGCCCGTCTACCTCTTGGGTGTGTTCCCCGGCTGATCCCCTGGTAGACTTGATTACTACCAGGGCTTGGAAGGAGCCGGACACCGTGGAGCCAATCCCTAGAAGACTAGACAAAATACTCAGTCCCCCTCCTGACAGACAGGCGTGGAATAAAGGTTCCCCAGTAGATGCCATGGTGGTGGCAGCCGCCACTAAGAAGGAACTAGCACAGGAAACTTCCTTGGTCCATCCTCCTGATAAGGAATCTCGGACGATGGACCGTATTGGAAAGCGGATGTTTGCTTCAGCTACCTTTTCTATAAGGGCGCTGAATTACCTGGCACACGTCATCAGGCTGCAGCTGGACTTGATAAAAGAATACGCTGGAGCTCCCCCAGAGTCCATGGCGGCCAAGGACAAACAGACCTTCTCGGCTCACATGGCCACTCTAAAGTCAATTTCTAACACTTCCATGCAGCTCCTCTCCCATGCCAAGGAGGTAGCGGCTAGAGCCAGCGGAGCACGGGTTGCCTTGTGGTGCCACGCCTGGCTTCGCCTTTGCGACTTTGTGGAACCCTTCAAGGCATCCTTCGCGAATGCTCCCTTTGATGGTTCTACACTGTTCGGCAGAACCATCTGCGACACACTGCTCCAGAGCGAGAAAGATGGGAAGATGCGGTCTGCCGTCGGGATCAGCTTCTCTAATCCTCAAAGGTCCTTCTCAAGGAACCAGAGAGGACAGAAGAAGATGTGGTTCCAGAAGTCCGGTCCCGCTCCGGACCCTTCGTCCTTCAGAGGCAGAGGAGGACAAGGTGGATGCCAGCCCAGAGTCAGAGGGGGGCCGAAGAATTTCTGGCCCATAGAACCTTTCTCAGACCGGCCCGCACAGCAGCCCTGAGGGCTTGCCCGGCTGTCCCTCTCTGGAGGCAGTCTGGGGACGTTTTTCGGAGCACCTACAAAGTTGGGAGTCCATTACTACATATCGTTGGGTGCTCGGAATAATATCCAGAGGTTACACTATTCCCTTTCTGTATCTTCCCCTCTAATGAAGCACCTTCCCGATGTCCCACCCGTACAAAGGGAGGCAGCGGCTTCAGAAATATCGAAGTTGCTAGAAAAAAGGACCATCCAGCACGTCCCCCCAGAGCAATCCGGATTGGGCAATTACTCCAGGTTCTTTTTGGTGCCAAAAAGACTGGGGACTTGAGGCCAATTCTTGACCTTTCATCTCTAAACCTGTTCATTGCCAAAGAGAAATTCCGGATGGTCACTCTGCAATCTATTCTCCCTGTCATACAGGAGAATGACTAGATGTGCTCCATAGACCTCAAGGATGCGTACTACCACATTCTCATGGACAAGACTGTCCAGGAGGTTTCTCCGCTTTCGGCTAGGAGCCAGTCACTTTCACTTCAGCGTTCTCCCGTTCGGCCTCACCACAGCCCCCAGGGTGTTCACCAAGGTCATGGCAGTTGTAGCAGCCCACCTGAGACTTCAGGGAATTCAGGTCTTTCCGTACCTGGACGATTGGCTCCTCACCGCCCCCACCAGGCATTTGCTTTGCTCCGCCAGGGATTACTCCCTAGCCTTGGCCCAGCATCTAGGCATTACTATAAATTTTCAGAAGTCGTCTCTTTATCCTGTGCAAGTTCTGGATTTTATAGGGGCTAGGATAAATACGCGCCAGGCCAAAGCCTTTCTAACAGCGGACAGGTTGCACAACTTGTCACTACACATAATGGTGCTCCTACAGTCTCCAGCCCCACCTGCAGAATTGGTCCTGAGAACCCTGGGCTCCATGGCGGCAGCCATCAGTCTGTCACCTCTAGCACGATTGCACATGAGAGTCCTACAATGGACTCTTCAGGTTCAATGGTCCTTCCTACTTCACCTATTGGAGTCTCCAGTTCCCCTGAGCAGGGTTGAAGGAAATCCCTTCCTTCTTTGGTGGCTCCATTCCCGAGAGCTGCGGGAAGGGAGACCATTTGTGATGCCTCAACCCCAAGCTCCGCTGACCACGGATGCTTCTCACCTTAGGTGGGGGGGCATTCTATGGGCAGAACCGTCCAAGGCGTGTGGACTCCCTTAGAGACCGTTCTGCATATCAGTGTCCTAGAGATGAGGGCGGTGCTTCTAGCGTTGCAAGCCCTTCAAGACCTTCTTCCTCTGGGGACTATTGCAATTCAGACAGACAAACATGACTGTAGTCTGGTACATGAACAAACAGGGAGGAACCAGATCTTACCCTCTTTGTCGAGAGGCTATGAGAGTTTGGGACTGGGCGATTTCCACCAACCACTTTCTGGTAGCAACGCATATTCCGGGTCGGGCCAACATTCTAGCAGACAAGATGAGTCGCTCGATCCTCACACCTTATGTGAGTGGTCTCTAAACCCATCGGTAGCGAATCAGATCTTCCTCAGATGGGGTCAATCTTGCTGCGATCTTTTTGCTTCTCCTTCAAACACAAGATGCAGCGAGTTTTTCACTCTGATTCCCCCAACAGGGGAGAGCCCCAGAGACGCTCTGGTTCATGCTTGGCCCCCCGGTCTCCTTTATGCTTATCCTCCTCTTCCGCTAATGACAAAATTTCTGCAGAAAGTTCATCGGTTGGGGAGCAAGATAATCCGCATAGCCCCATTCTGGCCTCGCCAGATCTGGTTCCCTTACCTGCGGTCTCGCAGCGTAGTTCCTCCTTGGATCTTAGATCCCATTCCGGATCTGATCTCTTATCCTGCGGGATTACAGCCCCCAAACCTGGGTGACCTCAAGCTCACGGCTTGGTTGATCCATTTCCACTAATAGCAAGGACTCCCGGTATCTCGTCTCCTGTAAAATCTATTCTGGTAGCGGGGCATAAACCTTCTACCAGAAAGATCTACAGAAGTAAATGGAAGCGTTTTTCTATCTGGGCCAAAAATAAAGATTTAGATGCTTTTACTGCTCCCATTCCAATGGTTCTTGAATTCTTGTCCCGTATCTTTTACCAAGGAGCTAATGCTTCTACAGTCAAAGTCCAAATGGCAGCTATTTCCCATTTCCACATAGGGGATAACCTTGGTCCCTTAGCGTCCGCTAAGATATGCAAAACATTTTTGAAAGGCACTTTTCTGTTGAAACCTCCGGTCAAGAATGCGGTTCCACCCTGGGGCTTAACCTTGGTTCTTCAGGTATTGACTGGCCCACCCTTTGAACTGACTGCTTTGGTTGAGTTAAAATTTTTATCTTTGAAAATGGCCTTCCTGATTGCTATTACTTCAGCCAGGAGAGTATCTGAGCTTCAAGCCCTTTGTATGAAACCCCCCGTATCTGGTCTTCCATAAGGACAGAGTGTCTCTCAGGACTATAACCCTTCTTTATTGCCTAAGGTGGCCTCTGAATCCAATATCAACCAATCCATTAATTTGCCTGTGTTCTTCCCCAACTTTCAGAACAAAGGGGAATACAGATTGCACTTATTGGATGTGCACAGACAATTGCGTTTTTACTTGCACAGGACAGTCACTACTAGGAAATCTGATCAACTTTTTGTGTCTTTCGCTAAACCATCTTTAGGAAAGCCTACTACGAAAGTTACCTTGGCCAGATTGATATCCCAATGCATCGTGCACACTTATTTAGCCTCCGGCCAGCCTGAACCCTTAGGGGTCCATGCCCATTCTACCCGGTCTATGGCTACTTCTGCAGCATTCTGGTCGAGAGTTCCTCTAGACGACATCTGCTCAGCAGATACTTGGTCCTCTTCTCATGCCTTCATTTCTCATTATTAGTTGGATCTGATATCCAGGAGTAGGGCATCATTTGGCTCCGCAGTGCTCCAGAATATCCTTCCTTGAGGTCCGCCCAAGGTTTTAGGTAGCTGGGGACTCTGTCCCACAGGTTGCTGATCAAATGAAGTTAACTACTTCAGATAAAAAATTTATGTACTCACCATAACGTTCCATCTGAGTAGGTAACTTCATTTGTCTGCAACTGACCCCCCCTCCTTCCCCCTAACCTGTTTCATGGTTATTTCTGTGACGTAAGGTTTCACCTTGTCATGCATTAGGTTAGTGTTCCTCTTTCGAGGGTCTTAGTGTGTTTTGTTTTAGGCAAACTCGATCTGAGGACTGGAGGGAGATAGGGCATTATGGGTAAGGGGGAGGAGCTGAGAGCTCTTGTGACTTTTCAACATTCTTATTTACAGTGGATGTCCTTGCAAAGTTTAGGTGAGAAAGGTCATATATCAGCCTAGCAGCCCTTGCTGACCCAGAATTCTGTCTATACCTGAAAAGTTTTTTCACCCTGTCCTGAATGTTTGACAATGTCTGACAAGACTCCCGTGATCATCACAGGACTTAACTACATTAATTCTGCTTATCATGTCTTGTCTTCCTTTGGATTTATCCAAGTTATCAAAGTCTGCCATGAAACTTTCCTTTAGATGTGCCCATGCTGCAGCATAGAAATTGTACACTGTTCGAGCTGAAAAGTAACCACTTCTGATGATAAAGCAGATCCAAAGAAAGACAGCATTAGGCCCATGTTTGATTTAGGCCTCATTTATTCATTGGTCAGAGTGCGTCTCTATGCCATCTTAGAGCATGACCATAGATTGTTTACATTATACATGTACAATGGCAGAAAAAGATAGATATGTTCATCCGGTCTGCTGCTTTGATGCAGCCCCTTGTACTGTACACCATCTTCTGCTTTTTTCTGAAAGCTTCACTGTACCTCCAGCCTTCAAATACCTTGGGAGCTTGTTTTGTTGACTTTTGATAGGACTTTTTTTTTTTGATAGGTTAGTACTACGCTAACTGCCCTTGCGAACCATTTTAAGCTTAGCCAATTATCCCTTGTGAGACTCAAACCCTGCACCTTGTGTTTGTAAGGTAAACACCTTAACCATTAGGCCACCCTTTTCGTATAAACAATTATTTAATTTGTATAGATTCATAGGTTCATAGATTAGTACTAAGCTAAATGCCCTTGCGAGCCATTTTTTAAGCCTAGCCAATTATCTCTTGTGAGATTCAAACCCTGCACCTTGTGTTTGTAAGGCAAACACCTTAACCATTAGGCCACCCTCCCATTGTTCATTAACTATCCCCTTTTAAAAGTTTAACACACTGATAAAATTGAAAATAGTGGCTTCACTGTAGTAGTTATGCTTTCTTTTAATTTTTACATGTTTGTTGCCTGGTAAGCTCACTGGATAAATGATGCCTTTTCAGGGGTGACCTGGGAGCACCTTCAGGTTAAGTGACTCACTCAGATTCACGCAGTAGGCAAATGGTTATGGAAGGAATAACTCCTTTCTGTGCCCAGAATACAGAGTTTTATCCTCTCTTTATGCTTTGCTTTCAGGGTTGACTCACTCACATTTGCTATTTGTGATTTTTCATAATGATGCTCTTCGTGTTTCATGTTGCAGTCCTAACTTGTGGGATTTCCTGTTGTGGAAGCAGTTGGCCAGACCCGACTACCAGAGTAAAATCTCCCTCCTCCTAAGGCTGGTGGATGTCCTTCCCTGATGTCAGTTTGCTCAATCATACTCGTCCAAATGGAAAAGCTTTGCCATTTAGTGTCAGCAGCAAAACCTCAACTCTAACTCGGCCAATTTATTTTATTTTATTTTATTTTTTTACATTTGTTTTCTGGGAAAGTCTGACTGCCACAAGTCTTTTCAGCGGAGGCCCGGGGAGGCAAGTTCCACGAAATGAAAAATGAAGAACATTTGCATATATAAGAAAAATAGCAATACGCATACAATTACAGAGCAATACTAAAGTGTAAATATTTTACATATATAAGATAAGTAGCAAAATGCACACAGTTACAGAACATTACTAAAGTAAGAGATCTAAGTATCTACAGCATATGTATACAGTACACACAGTTCCATACAGTAATTACAGTTAACTTATATAAGAGTTACAGATCACTAGATGAGTGAGGTATATACATAATTTGTAAGTTGAGGGAGTTTACATTCAGTACTGGTAACATAGGAAACAGAGCAGGTAGAATATTTCGTGTGGATATTGAGTGAGAGCTGATTTTCATCTAGGGGTATGCATTAGCATAGCCAAGATTTAAATAGGTGTGCTTTAAGTATCATTTTAAAGTGGAATAGGTTAGTAGCAGTAGTTAAGTCGAGAGAATCTGTTCCAGTTTTTGGCTATATAGTTAGAGTAGATGGATTCAGCTGCAGCATTGTTGACTTTAACTGCTGTTTTATTTCCCGAGCATAGATTGCAGTTACTGGAGTAAGGGCTCAGGAGATTTTGGAGGGAAGGAGTCTTCTCTGGGTGGTTTCGAATTTTATGGGCAGTGATGAGTTGGTTGTAGAGTAGAAGCTGGGGTAGTTCTAACCAGTTAAGTTTCTTTAGTGCTATGCATTGGTGTGACCTAAATGGAGAGTCTGTGGCAAACTTGGCAATTTTGTTATAACACATTTCTAGTTTAGCTAAGTCTTATTTCTTTAGGTTGGTGAGACTTAGTGAGGCATACAGAAAAGATGAAATGAGATGTGTTTGATCAATAGTTGCTTTTGTATTTTTAGTGAGAGAGTTTTTCTGTATATGGTACCCAGCTTTTTGTGCACTTTGTTTGTGAAATATGAATATCAAATCTTAAGTTGCTATCGATCACTACTCCCAGTAACTTAGTGTGTGTTACAGGTGAGATGATGTTGGTGGTCTAGGATAGAATATTGAAAGTAGGGAGTGGCAAAGTGTGTCTTGTGGGATGAAAAATCATGAGTTTAATTTTGTTAGAGTTTATAGTTAGTTGAGAGTTAGCCATGTCTCCACCTTTGAAAAAGAGTCTTGTGTTATTAGTTGTAGTTGTAAAGATGACGCTGCACATATTAATGTAGAATCATCAGCGTACTGAATGACCGAAGCATGCTGTATTGTGGTGTGAATTTGTTAGTAAATAGTGAAAATTATAAGGAACCTAGGATTGATCCTTGAAGTACTCCTGTGGTAACAGGGAGAAGAGAAGAGAGGTTTTGTTGCCATTGCACGGCTTGCTGTTGGTTGGTTAGGTAGTCTTGGAACCATGCAGTAGTAGCTGGACTGAGATTCAGATCAGTTAGTACATTTATCAGTTTATTGTGTGAGAAATGAAAACGAACAACGCAGATTAATTCATTATCAGTGATCAGCAGGGATTAATTCATTATCAGTGATCAGCAGTATGGTTTCATGCCAGGAAAGAGCACTACAGATGCAATGTTTGCTCTGATAGTGTTGATGGAAAACTACAGGGAAGGTCAGAAGGAGTTGCATTGTGTCTTTGTGGACTTGGAGAAAGCATATGACAGGGTGCCTAGAGAGGAGTTGTGGTATTGTATGAGGAAGTCGGGAGTGGCAGAGAAGTATGTAAGAGTGGTACAGGATATGTACAAGGGTAGGGTGACAGCGGTGAGATCTGCAGTGGGAGTGACAGATGCATTTAAGGTGGAGGTGGGATTACATCAATGAATCAGCTCTGAGCCCATTCTTATTTGCAGTGGTGATGAACAGGTTGACAGACGAAATCAGACAGGAGTCCCCGTGGACTATGATGTTTGCAGATGACATTGTGATATGTAGTGAGAATAGGGAATAGGTTGAGGAGACCCTGGCGTGGTGGAGATATGCTCTAGAGAGGAGAGGAATGAAGGTCAGCAGGACGCAGACAGAATATATATGTGTGTGTGAATGAGAGGGAGGATAGAGGCAGGGAGTAGAGCTGGCGAAGGTGGATGAGTTTAAATACTTCGGATCAACAGTTCTGAGTAATGACGAGTGTGGAAGAGAGGTGAAGAAGAGAGTACAGGCCAGGGTGGAGAGGAGTGTCAGGAGTGATTTGTGACAGATGAGTACCAGTGCAAGAGCGTAGTGAGACCAGCTATGTTATATGGGTTGGAGACGGTGACACTGACAAAAAGGCAGGAGTCATTGCTGGATGTGGCAAAGTTAAAGATGTTAAGATTTGCACTGGGTGTGACGAGGGTAGACAGGATTAGGAATAAGTATATTAGAGGGTCAGCCCAGGTTGGACGGTTTGGAGACAAAGCCAGGTGAGATTGCGTTGGTTTGGACATGTGTTGAGGAGGGATGCCGGGTATATTGGGAAAAGGATGCAAAGGATGAAGCTGCCAGGTAAGAGGAAAAGAGGAAGGCCTAAGATAAGGTTTATGGATGCGGTGAGAGAAGACATGCAGGTGGTTGGTGTGACAGAGCAAGATGCAGGGGACAGGAAGAAATGGAAACAGATGATCTGCTGTGGCGACCCCTAATGGGAACAGCCAAAAGAAAAAGATCAGTGTATTGTGTGAGACCATATCAAAGGCTTTTGAAAGGTCAAGCAGTATTGAGGAAATACATTTTCCATTGTTCCTATGAACATTAACAGTATTAGTGAAGGACATTATTGCAGTGGTAGTGCTGTGGCAGGAGCAGAATCCATGCTGAGTGTTTGATAGTAGTTTGTCAGTTAGCAGATAGTACATAATTTGTAAATGTGTACATCTCTCTAGAATTTTAGACAGGGGAAAAAGTATGGCTGTTGGCCGATAATTTGACAATTCTGTTGATGGGATAATATGGGAAGTTTTCCATATAGCAGGAATTTGGTGCTCGGAGATGAATCTGTTAAATATGGATGCAGGGTAGGCGATTGCGTCTGCAGCAACTCTAAGATGATCTGCGGGTAGTTTGTCAACTGCTAGGTAGTAGGTGTAAGTTTTGTGAGCAGTTTTTTTTATCATATCTGAGACAGGTTGAAGGGGAAAAGTGTTGTTGTCATTAAATATAGGAAGGTCTGGAGGGAGAGTAGTGCTACAGTTATATGAAAGAGCTAACATTTTTTAAAAAAGTATTTATTGGACTGGTGGGTGTCTATGTTAGTATTGGAGGTAGTGGTTGGGGGTGTGTGCTAGCATTGCCTGGTGGGAGAATCTTATTGATTGCTGACCAAAACTTTTGTGGTGCATAATTTCGATGTTATGATAGTACTTCGGCATTTCTAGTTTAACCTTTTTCCCCTATTTCTGAGCTCACAGGAAGTCTGTGTGTCAGCTTCATTTCTGATATTATGGTATTGTGCCCAGGCTTTACCTCTTGATATTAGTAGTGCCCTGGTTTCTTTTCTTAGCCATGGGGCATAGTTGGATTTAATTCTTCTAGTTCTGAACGGTGCATGGATGTTCAAGATATCTGTGAAGGTAGAGTTAAAATATTTCACAGCCTTATCTAGGGGTAGGTGTGTGAGTAGAGACCAGTTACAGAGTTTGAGGATGGAGGTGAAATTCTCAGGGTTCATTTTTTTCTTGTTCCATTATTAGTTGGTAGGAAGGCAGTTTAGTTGGGTTGATTCGATGTCTGAGTAGAAAGGTTGGGAGATGGTCACTGAGGCTATCTGGGAGGCAACCAGAGTGAAAGGAGAGTGAAGGTCTATTTGATAGGATCCAGTCGAGGATGGAGTGTCTGTCAGATGACTTATCAATTCTGGTTGGTATTTGAATAATTTGGGAGAAACCATGAAGGTTAATGTGATTAGTGGGGTTTTCAGAGTTGCAGCTTGACCAGTCTATATTAAAATTGCCAATGATTAGTGTTTCCTGTGTCAGGATTTTTTTAGTCCCAATGTAATATGTTTTCCATAGTGGGGAGATTGTTTCAAGGTAGTATATAGGTTCCAGTTATATTTATATACTTATTACAATTTATTTTTAGTTTTGTATAAATCATTTCGGAATTGTCAAAGGTGGGGGCATTGTGATTTATGGTTTCTAAACTAAGGCTGTTTTTAAATAGTATGGCTATACCTCTTCCTGTTTTACCCTTTCTGATTGCCTTAAGAATGTTATGTCCAGGTGCAAGAATTTCATCATCCTTAGTTTCTGGCTTTAGCCAGGTCTCCATTATTACAACAATGTGTGTTATATAGAGAGAAAGAGAGTGGCATGTAGGTCTTGGATTTTATTTGAAATGCTTCTAATATTTGTTTATTTGTAAGAGGTCAGTTTGTATTCTGGGATGGTTTATTAAGTTAAATGAGTGACTGAGTGGTAGTTGGTGGTGTATATTGGTTAGTGTATTATTTTGTCCAGGGTTTGGGTGGATGGTCTCCAGTGAGGTTTAGTTTAGCTGCTATATTGATTATGTATTTTAGCATTTTAATTAAGTACCTATGATATTTCATGGTGATTTGGGGAGTATGATGTTGAGATGGTAGGGTGTATGAGGTTTGTTATATGGAGGTGGTGTTGAAGATAGAGGGTGATATGCTGATGTTATTCAGTTTGTTATTTTGTTAGTAAGGGATTGGGGCAGGAAGGGTGTGAATTGTCTTTTAGTGTGATGTGGTAGGAGGTTAAATGAGCTGCTACTGACGGATAATAGGGAATACAGTGTGTAATGGTAGCATACTCGTGTTACAAGGAACAAGCAGAAAAGGAATTATGATAGCTAAATGTTAGTATGTGACTTTTATAGATACTCTATGTAATTGTTAGCTTATCTCAGTAGAGGGATTAAAGGGTTGTTAATTTACTCATTGGGTAGCCTTTTTATTAGTAACCCTCTTTGATTGGTTATTGGGTCTATGTGGGTGTGGTAGTTTAAGATAGGTTTATGCACTGGGAGTTGGTGGGAATGGAGGTAGAGTAGAGGAGCGGTGTGAGTCTGAGCGGAGCAGGCTGAACTGTGTAGGGAAATAAACTACAGGGGAAAAAAAACAAAACACTTAGAAAAACCTTTTTGCATCAGAGGTAGGTGTCAGACTCCCCAGAACTAAATTGCTTCATTTCAGCCGACGTGACTTTACCTTGTTGGGTTTGCAGGAATTTAGTAAGTCCTTGTAAACTACCTTTTGGTTCAGTTTTACTTGGTTATTATAAATGTTTTAAAGAACAAAAGTCCAAGCTGAAGGTTTTAAAGCTACTGAGGTTACTGGAAAAAGGGGAAAAGAAACTACTAAGGGGTAAGGGGAAACTATCACAGATTATCCCTGGTGATGTGCATGCCAGTTACTGGCTTTACAAATATAAAATATCTCTGCCATTTTGAATTACCTGGCTACCCTGGTGGACAGAGGCCTATCCTTTTCTTCCATCAAAATTCACACCTCTGCTATTTCAGCCCACATCCCTACTCTTCCTCCTATCTTTTCCCACCCCCCTGATGAAACAATTCCTTTGGGGAGCAGTTCACATCAGACCTCCCAGGAGACAACCCACACCTCCATGGGACCTTAGTTTTGTTCTCAAAAAGTTGACGCTACCCCACTTTGAACTGGCAGCTTCTGATGATTTAAAATTCTTAACCTGGAAGACTGCCCTTTTATGGGCTATCACCTCTGCTAGGAGGGTTTCTGAGCTACAAGTTCTTATGGCAATGGAACCATTTCTCATATTCCACTCAGACTAGTCCATCCTTTATGCCAAAAGTGGTCATGAACACATCCTTGAATCAAGTCATATACACCTGTCCAATGTCTTTCCCAAGCTTCAGAACTAGGGGGAAATAATCCTTCCCTTCTTGGTTGTGCACAGACAGCTTTGCTGCTATCTTGACAGAACTAAATCTTTCAGAAAATGAGACAAACTCTTTGGTTTCCCTTCAGAGCCAATGGCAAAGGAAAAGTCTCCAAACAGACCATCTCCAAATGGATCTCCCACTGTATTTCCTTTTGTTACAGCCATCCTGGCAAAATGCCTCCTGAAACTGTAAGAACTCACTCCACTAGGGCCACTTCTACCTCTGTTGCCTTCCTGAAGGGAGTGTCTAACAAAGACATTTTGGGAGCTGCCACCTCATTATCTGTGCATACTTTTACCAAATGCTACCACTTATCAGCCTTCTCCAAGTCTAGAGCAGGATTTGCCACTGCCATCTTGCAGGGCATCCTCTCTTCTCCATAATCTACCTTCCACCCTTATCTCAACTTTGGGAATCATCCCACAAGTCAGGACTGCAACAGTGAAACATCAAGAAAACATAGTACACTTGTGTACCCTTACCATAAGTGTAGATGTTCACATGTATCCACTGTTGCAGTCTTCTTTCCCTCCCTCCTTCCCCCTTTTTGCCTACAGCAGTAGTGTGCTTCTATTTTCTTCACTAACCAGAATTCCCCCTGGGTGTTTACCCGGCAGGCCCCCTTTTCTACTTTTGTCCCTTACTTATGGTTCATCCTGGGTGCTCCAACCTTCTAAGGAGCAAGAAAAAGCTGATGTCATGGTGTTGGTTGGCTCCCTTTATACACCAGCCTTAGGAGGAGGGAGATTTTTACTCTGGTAGTCGGGCTGACCAAGGGCTTCCACAGCAGGAAATCCCACAAGTCAGGCCTGCAACAGTGAATACATTTGACCATCTACATTTATGGTAAGTGTGCACAACTGTACTTGGCCTCACCTCTTCCCATAGGGCAAACAGATCAAGTCCATGAGGATTTTTTGTATACTTTCTTCAATACACTTTACATTTTTGTAGCTATCTTTTGAAATTTTTCTGCTAGCTTTATTTCTTTGACATTGTGGAAGGTAGGACTTGGCAAAGTGGGTTAGTTAAGCAGCTGTTGAAAGTGTGTGACCTTATCCACCACAGAATAACATTTCTCTTTGTTAGGACTTGAACTTCCTAGTTTTCAATCTCACTTCTCCACCCTTTGAGACAGTGAGGTTTGTTGACTTTTGAAATTCATCTCCTAGTGGTTATGACATCCACCTGACACAAGTCTGAATGTCATGCCTTCACTTGTAAGGAACTTAACAGAGTTGAGCTTGAGTCTTTCTTAACGTGAACCTTAATGTCTTGCCATACTTGATTTATGAGCTGTCAGTTAGCCAGTCTACACATCTGCTTGCTTTCATTCTTGAGGCAAATCCAAAGGTGGGGGCTAAACGCCCTTGATGTACACAGACACCCAAGAGCAAGACTGATTGTGTTGTGACAGTTTTTTTTCATATCTCAGCACAAAAATCTATGGCTCCATAGTTCCTGTTGAGAATCTACAAAAGTTGTCCTTGTTGAGGAGCATTTATCTCTGATGATCTTATTGGCAAACTGATAAAACTGAATGTTTGCCAGTAGGGTTTATTAGGAAACTGTTAATATTTCTGGGGTATGTCAGTGTGCAAATGTGCAGTATCTGACATATAAAGTTCATTATTCCAAATGCCTTCTGTCTTGGAGAGTCCCGCCTGCTATTCGGTTGCCAGATCTTTGCAGGGTTCACAAGAAAAACCCATAGGAGTAGACAGTTACCCTGACAACTTCACAAAGTCCTGGGGATCCATCAACCTGCAAGTCCGTTTTTCAGTCCATGAAAGAGGTACCTAATATATGTACTGACCTCTGAGCATTTTGGTGGTGGACATGCTGGTAGCTGCTCACACATCCTTTTGCGCAGTGCGCCAAGAATAAAGTATGTTGCATCCTCCTCATTAGAACAGTGAACCTTGGGTTTTGGTTATGAGTAGTTTTTGAAGTGTAAAAACCCAGCTGTCATTAAACTTCTCTTTTGTTCATAACTCTCCTTTTGAAGACAGTGCTGGTGGTAGACCACTGGAGTTTAAAAGACATTTTCTTTATACAACAGTATGTGTGATTCCCTGTGCAAGCTGGGCCAGGTGTGGCAAACACCTTTTAGATGGGCTCCCACTCAATGTCTCTCTAAGATCTGAAGTCTTTAAGCAATAAATGCTTTCAGCAACAGCTGACAGAGCTCTGGTCTACACTTCCTTCAGAGCCAGTTAAGAGGAAGAAGAGATACTTTGCTGCTCAGAGTCCAGTTTATTCTCAGACGAGGATGAAGAGGTTGACTTCACCTATACATTACAAATGATACTTCCCTTGGGTATAGCTTGAATGATGGGGGACTCTTCTCATCAGGTTTCTGTCAAGAGGATATATCAATGTTCTTCATGTTTTACTGTTGTAGTCCTAAATGATGAAATTTCCTGTCACAGTAGTTCTTGGCTGGCCTGAATACCAGCCAATTTTCACTTCCCTCTGAAGCCAGTGGATGCCATGGCTGATGTCATGATGTCTGGGTGTAAAGCAGACACCAAAACCTCAGTTCTTTTTTGCTTTTGGACCCTGAAACAGAGTGGTAGTCAGTAGGTTTGTCTGTTTCCACCATAGAAAGAAGACGTCTAAACCTAAGTATCCCATTGGGGAACTTTTCTTGACTAATGTCAAAGAAAGTTAATAACTGTCTTTGCTGTGACAAGCAGATACCACACCAAGACTTTCACTCCCTTTGTGTAATTTGTTTGGGCCAGAACATGATGTGCCTAAATAGAAGAACAAAGCAAGCATAGGGCTGAGATTTTAGCTTAGCACTTCAATGAATTTCTAGGATCTTCATGTACTATCTCGTCTGCTAGTCGAGGTAAAAAGGAAGAATGTGCAAAACTTTGGGTATTGGGCAACACTCATCCACCAGTCCACCTAGGCTTGTTATTGTCAAAGAAGGTGAAGCCTTTGCAGTCCCATCCAATGTCTGAGGTTATGGCACAGGCCTCTACTGAGACCCGTTTAGAGTTTGATATGTGCCAGGTCCCCATTCTGTCTTACAAGCTGAAGGCCTTAGCTTGTTGATTGGATCCAGAGCCGCTCCACAGGTTCTGGCTTCTGACTACCACTCTCAAACAGATGAAGGGGTATCTAGAGTCTCTGATAATCAGGAGATTGCCTCAGTTCACCGTCCTCAGAATTTGGCTGTTCATCTGCATCCTGGCCCTAGCACAGATGCTGTCCTTTAGTCTAGGCCTAAGTCCTGACATAAGGCTATATCAACCTTGTTCCAGCTGAGGCCATCCAGCCACCACTTCCAAACTCAGACCTATTAACAGGACATATTTAGGCTGGCTGAGGATTTGATCTCCTTAGTCAGATCCAGACATCTCTCTCTCTCTCTGGTTCTGCCCGGGTTTAAAAAAAAAAGATATTCCCCCCAGGAGTCTTCTGATCCTTTTGACTCTAAGGATGATGATGATGATGATGAATCCACTTTTAAAGAAGGTTTATCTATTGCTTCCACTGTGGTTTCAGAGTCTGATGAGAATCTAGCCTCCACCTTCTCCGATAACATTTCCTTTGGGGTGACCCTCCATACCCTGGGGGAACACTTTAAATGGGAACTGCAGCACTATCCGCAATCCAAGAAGGGGGTTAGAAAATCTCTAAATTTCCCTGAGCATAAACCTCTTGCCATTCTTCCAGTCTTAGAGGTGATGGACGATGTCTTACTGGATTCTTCATTATAACCAGATTTCCTCTGCCCTGCCCCTTGGAAACCTGATAGATTTTATAGGTGGTGACTCAGGGTCCTAAGGGAGTTAAAGCTAGTATTTCCAAAAATCCCATGCCAACTGACAAAGAAAGCAGAGCCTTGTACAGGTTTGGAAAGAAAGTCTACACCTCTGCTGCCCTTGTCATGAGGGTTTTGAATTGCCAGTTTCATATGGTGCAGTATCAAGAAACCATTTTTGACCAGATGAAGCAAGTGGCTAAGCGAAGTGCAGCTGTGATGCTCTGGAGTCTTCCAGTATGGCAGCAGCTACAGGATCCGTCATTAGAAGGCACACCTGGCTGAGAGAACATTCCCTCTCTGAACATGTGAAATCCAGTCTCTTGGATACCCCTTTGGACAAGGATTTCCTTTTTTGCCCCAAAGCTGAACTTGTGATTAAGAAAATGGAGGATAAGGCCAAGTCCATGCAAAGAGTCAAGAACTTTCTTCAGGTTCAACCTCCTAGCTTGAGTCCTTTCTGGCCTCCCAGCCTAAGCCAAGACATAGGAGGTCTCAAAGGCAAAGGAGTAGGAGGCAGCACCAGCGACGGAGCCAGTGGCAAGCAAATTCCAAAGGTCCCTGGGGGATGCCTCCAACAGAGACCCGGCAGGGAGCAATCATGACACTTATTTTTTCCCCTCCCCTCAGGTCCCAGCCCTCCCTATCCCCTGTCAGACTAGAAGAATAGCTGTCCTTCCTAAAGAATTAGTCTCTCATTACCAGGGATCAGTGGGTATTGAGAATCATGCAAAGAAGTTACAAATACCAAGTTCAAGCAGCCTCTGATTTGATCAGGTTTCCCAAATATTCCACCAAACCAACATACAGAGGCCTTAAATTAAATATAGCTCCTGTGCACACAAGAGTCTGTGGAGCCAGTACCAAACTCCTTTACAAGGGAAAAGGAAAAACAGCTTACGCTTTTAGGATATTATGTGGTTCGTACTGATTTTTAATAAACGCTGAAGTTTCCATCAAGTTTTTTTGGTGCTGTTTTTGAATAGTGGACTGGTTGGAAGTTATTGGCATCTCAAGATAACATAGCGGTTGGCGTAAGCTTTTTTCCCTTTTGGTTCAGTGGTTGTGCGAACGCCATATATTGAATTCTTTACAAGGGAAAGGTTTTCACTCAAGGCTTTTCCTAGTCCCAAGGGGAAAGGGTATCTGGGGGCCGATTCCGGGCCTATCCATGCTCAACCGATTCTTGCACTTACCAAAAATTCAAAATACTATCCCTTACACAGCTGCCCATGTTCTCTTCTAGCCCTTTCACGGTAACCTTAGATGTGTAGGACAAATACCTCCACATTCCCATAGAAAATCCTTGCAGGAGGATCTTATGCTTCAGTACAGGTGTGAGGCATTATCAGTTCTGTACTTATTTCTTTGGCTTGTCTACGGCACCCAGGGTTTTCACAAAATGCCTAGTCCCAGTGATGGCCTTCTGTAGGTCAAAGGGTATTGAGATTTACCCTTTCTTTAGACTATCTTATTCAGGCAACAGATTTAGACAAACTCAAAGGAGATCTACTTTACATCCAAGAGATCCTAGCTTCATTGGGGTTTACCATCAATACTCAAAAGTATCAAATCATTCCCACTAACAGGATTGTATTTCTGGGGGCTTTGCTAGATTCATCACTTCATAAAGCCGCCTTTTCTCCAGACCAGGTTACCTTTCTAGCTCTCTACTTCCAAAAGTTTCTTCTTGGGAACTACCTCACAGCCAGAGGTTCCCTCAGAGCTTTGGGTTACATGGCATCCTGCATCTGTATGACCCCCCCCCCCACCCCAGCCAGACTACATATGAGGAAGCTGCAGAGGTACCTCAGAAATGTGTGGTGCCAACATTCTCAGTCTCTCAACTTCAGGGTGAAGCTCCTTCCTTGTCTCAGGAAAGAATTTGCCTGATGGACCTGAGTATGCTTCCTTAACCTGGGCCTTCCATTTGAGTTCATCCTTCAGGACCAGAGTCTGACCACATATGCCTTGAAGATAGCCTGGGGAGCCCACTACAACAACTTACAGACTCGGGGCAGATGGGACTCCCAGTTTAAAAACAAACATATCAACCTAGAAGAACTGAAGGCAGTCCAAAAAGGTCTGACTGCATCCAAAGACCAATGGAAATCAGGAATATTCATGATAAAGACAGACAATACCAAAGTAATGTGGTACATAAACAAGGGGGGAAGGGATGACTCACTCTTGCCCTCTTTATCTGGACATGGACTTTGGTAGACTGCAAACTCCCTAGGCCTATACCTCATGATGCAGTACCTACCAGGAGAAACCAGTCAGCTGACAGATCACCTGAGCAGAAGCTTGTCAGACTATCACAAGTGACAACTGCTTCAGGAGATTTTTCTCAGCATAACCAAAGAATGGGGGTTGCCACAAATAGACCTTTTTGTCACAAAGGAAACACTCTCAGTTGAAAAGATTGTACTCAAAGACCAAAACGCGGTCAACCTGGAAGGTAGATGCATTCTCCTTCCCTTGAGCAGCCCTATTCATCTATGCTCGCCCCCCATGCTCTTGCTGAAGATAAGGGAAGAAGGGCCAAGGGTCATTCTGATAGCCCCAGATTGGCCAAGGCACCACTGATATCCTCTAATGTTCAGTCTAAGTAGGAAGAAACCATGATTGCTGCCCCAGCAAGTGGATCTTTTAACACAGAACAAGGGCACCATCATACACTCCAACCTGAACACTCTCAAACTGACAGCTTGGATGATATCTTAATCCCCTGGAGAGGGGCATCCTTGAGAAACAGGTGCTTGACATTCTAATAGAAGCCAGTAGACCTCGCATAAGAAGATGTTACTCTGCCAAATGCAAGAGATTCACCATATGTTGCAGACATTAGGGGCAGAGCCTCCTGCAAGCTCAGGTGCCTCTGATCCTTTCATACTTATTGGGACTTTTTGTGAACACACTCTTATTCCTCTATTAAAATCCACACTTCAGCAGTTTCAACTTATCTGTCTACTCAACCCCCTGTCTCATTCCATCCTCTCATGAAACAGTTTTGAGATGGGTTATCCACATTAGCCCCTCCCCCCAAGAAAAAACCCTGCTCCCCCTGTAGCACCTCAGTTTCATTCTGGAGAAGCTGGCCCTTCCACCTTTCGAGCCAGAGGCCTTCCCAGACATTAAACTCCTGGTTTAGAAGACAGTCTTCCTTCTAGCCATTACTTTGGTTATAAGGTTTCATAGGTTCAAGCCCTTGCGTGTGTGTCCTTCATTACTTCCACCCTGACAAAGTCTGTCTTAGGACCAACCCTTCCTTTATGCCTAAAGTGGTTTCAGAGAGATCTCTTTAAATCAGACCATCTACTTTGCCTTCCGTCTTACCTAACCCTCAAAACAAGGGAGAAAGAGTCCTCCATAGTTTGGATGTGTCATAGGCAACTACTTTACTATTTGGACCGAACAAAGAATATCAGGAAGTCTGACCAACTTTTGTGGTTTTTACCTGTAGCTCGGAGGGGAGACCAGATGTTCTTCATGTTTCACTGTTGCAGTCATTACATTTGGGTAATCTGCTGGCAGGTTGTCTTTAGTCGGCCTGAATATCAAAGTCTTGGGTCCTGCGTCGGTTGCTGTCTCCTCTTCCATGACGTCAGGTCATTAGGGGTATAAAACATGCAGCCGATGCCATTTTCTTCCATCTTTCTTGCCGCACGGTGCCCGAAACAGAAGCAGTTCGCAAGTGCCTGTCGGCCGACTCCTGAAATGTTCGCATTCAAGTTTCAGAACCGAAGTCTTCAGTTAAAGCTAAGTACCCCGTTGGGGAAACTTTTTCTTGCTTCTTACCGAAGTCAGTAAAAGTTAATAATTGCATTACTTGTGGGAAGCAAATAACTCATAAGGATTTTCATTTGTACTGTATTCTTTGCCTAGGCCCAGATCATAACTTGCCTTGCTGTTGGTTTTGTGCTAGATTTAACCAATGCACTATTAAGTGTCAGTATATCTTTGCTTCAAAATATTTTGGAAACAGATTTAATTACCCTGAAATGTCGTCGGATAGGAATCCGACTACCGGAGTTCACAAAAAACGCAAAGAAAAGGACAGAGACCGTCGAGGTCCAAAACTGATGATGAAGCTTCTCCCAAGCCAGTTGCCGGTACTCAGTGAGGCGCTTTCACAGCCCCTGATACCCGCTACTTTCGAGACACAGGCCTCTGCCGAGACCCATGTGGAGTCCGACATGCCACGAGATTCTCAGAGTATTGTACCCACGGATGTCTCTCACTCGGATGGGTCCGGAGCCGCTGAGCAGGCACCGGCTTCTGAGCGTGTTTTCAGGCCTCAACATTTCTATATAAAACTGACGCCAGCTTCAAAAACAAAGACAAAAGCAACTTCTAAGGCTAAAAAAGCGACGCATGAGCCACATGCTCAGGCCTCTATGCCTAAAAAACAGATGATCAAAATGGCTGAAGACTTAATTACCTTGATCAGGCCCCCCCCCCCTCCCCCCCCGATAAGAGGCCTAGGCAAGACACTGATTATGAATATTCAGATCAGGTTTCTGTTTCTTCTGATTCCTCTTCTTTTCAGGAATTTTCTGTACCACCCTATGATGATTCAGATGCAGAGGAATCCATCCCATCTGCATCTCCTCCTGAAGATTATTCTTTTGGTGAAACCTTGCATACTTTAAGGGAACATTTTCATTGGGAGAGTCAGGATTTCTCTGAGTGAAAAAAGAGGCTTAGGGATTTCCTTCTTCATCAGCATAAGCCTTTGGCTATACCTCCTGTATTAGACATTGTTGATGTGTTTTCGGAATCAAGTATGGCTCCTGATTCCTTTCCTCCGGCTCCTAGTAAGCCAGACAGATATTACAGGGTTCCTGACTCCCACAAATTTTTATTCAAAAATCCTGCTGCTGACCCTGAAATTATTGTTTTTTATTTACAATAAAAGTCTAATTATTCACTATCTGGTCTTGAGCTGCATATTTGACTGTTAACCTTGCTGGCCATCTTTGTTTCTTCATAGTTTGGTTGGGCCTTGCATCCCCCACGTGCATAGTATTTGGTTTGGACTGGACCCTGAAACTATCTCACAGGTTCCTAAAGGTGTAAAGGCCTCAACAGCTAAGAATCCTACCCCCTCTGAAAGAGATTCCAGGGTGCTGGATAGATGGGGAAAGAAAGTTTATACGTCTGCAACCTTGGCATTGAGGGCCTTAAACTGCCAGTTTCATATGCTTAAATATCAACAGCATGTTATGGGATTATTGAAACAGAAAATGATGTTGATTTCTGAATGTGTGGAAAATAAAGAATTACAGGAATTATTTCGTGCAGCAGAACAGGTTGGAAAGCATACTTTGCAATGTGGTTTTGATTCCTTGGAGGCCTCTTACAGGGCCGCAGTTACTGGATCTGTGATTAGAAGGCATGCCTGGCTCAAGGAGCAAAATCTGCCTGATCATGTTAAAGCTAAATTGTTGGATGCACCTTTACAGCATAATATCCTGATAATAAGGCAGAAGATGTTTTAAAGAAAATGGAAGACAAAGCTAAATCTATGCAAACTGTAAAAGATTTCTTACAAGTGCAGCCACCCAGATTCAGTAGACACTGACCTACAAAAATTTTGTCCTTTCCTGTGTCCGACAGAGCCTCACGGGGCAAATCCAGGCACGCAAAAGGCTCTAAATACCAATCACAGGGTTCTTACAGGTCAAAGCAATGGGGTGCCTCTACCTCCAAATCTGAAGGAAACAAAGCACAACCCTACAGTAAACAGTCTCAATGACTTCCCTCTGCCATCACCAAGCACTTACCTTTTGGCAGCCCCCTTAGGGGGAAAATTAGCACTTCATGCTCAAAATTGGCAGTTAATAACCCAGGACAAGTGGGTATTAAACATAGTATCCCAGGGATACAGATTTCATTTCCATACCTTGCCAGTTCCAGATGGTTGGCCAGATCTGCCACAAAATCAATGAGCAGAGGCACAGAGACAAGTTGCGTCCCTCATGGATATGGGGGCTATTCAACCAGTACCAGAACAGGAAAAAGGGCAAGGGTTTTATTCAAGACTGTTCCTGGTACCCAGAAAAGACAATGCCTGGTGCCCAATACTGGATTTATCTATTTTGAACACATTCTTGGACATCCCAAAATTCAAAATGCGGACTTTGCAACAGCTTATGCCCATGCTGGGCAAGACCGCTTGGTTAGTGACTCTAGACTTAAGAGGCATACCTGCATATCCAAATAAAGGAATCGTGCAGAAGATACCTCCACTTCAAGGCTGGTTTTATGCATTACCAATTCTCTGCATTGCCCTTTGGCTTATCTACTGCACCCAGGGTCTTGACAAAGTGCCTGGCACCAGTAATTGCATTTTGCAGACAAAGAAGCATACAAGTCTATCCTTACTTGGATGACTGTCTCATTCAAGCAGAAAACAAGGGCATTCTTCTTCAACATCTGGTGTTTGTAAAAAGGCTTCTAACATGCCTATGGTACACAATAAACAAAAAGAAATCATAACTGGTACACTCTCAAAATATTACATTCCTGGGTCCAAGCTTGAATACAACTGCCCAGATGGCTTACCTTACGCCAGACAAGCAAAGGCAACTGACTATTTACTCCAAACAGATAGCAACAAAAACCCAGTTATCTGCAAGACAAATTCTGCAGGCTTTGGGGTTCATGGCATCCTGCATTCTACTAATTCCATATACAAGACTGCATATGAGGAAACTACAGTGGTATCTAAAAAGTTTATGGAGTCAACATTGTCACAGTCTGGAAACAATGATTTCTCTCATTCCCTGCCTACAACAGGAGTTTCTTTGGTGGGCAGAGGCATGTCACCAGAACATGGGACAGTCTTTCACTCTACCCCCTGCCACCCAAACCCTAACAACAGACGCATCAGACTATGCTTGTGGAGCCCACCTGGCGGAGAGATGCATTCAGGGCATATGGAGCCCAAAACAAATGCGTCTGCATATCAACCAGAAAGAGATGTTAGCTGTTCAGAATGCCCTGACAGCCTTCAAGGACTTACTTCATCCAGGACAGCTACTGATAAAGACGGACAACACCACGGTTATGTGGTACATAAACAAGCAGTGGGGTACACATTCCTACCCCCTTTGCAGACTAGCCATGGCATTGTGGGACACAACCTTGACTTACCAAGTACATCTTCAAGCTCAGTTCCTGCCAGGAAAGCAAAATACTCTGGCAGATGATCTAAGCAGAAATCTTATGGACCCTCACGAGTGGAAACTGGATCCACAAGTCTTCAGCATGATAACAGAGAAATGGGAGAGTCCGGACATAGATCTATTTGCCTCTCCCAAAATTATCAACTGGACAAATTCTAAACAGGGACTTATTACAGACAAGCATGGAAAGTGGATGCCCTATCCTTCAGTTGGAAAACCCTATCAGTCTACGCCTTTCCTCCTCTGACTCTTCTTCCCAGGGTCCTACTAAAGGTCAGACAGGAAAAACCAAAAATGATCCTAATTGCCCCGGACTGGCCTCACCAGCACTGGTACCCAATTCTAAGGAATATGTCTCAACTCCCTCCTTGGTACTTGCCTCAAGTACCAAAAACTAGGAGATGTGTTTGTAATATACATGTGTAATATGGAATATTTGGCAGGAATGGATAGCTTTTACTGTATGATATATATCTGATTCGGACTAACTGTGGGAAATATTGATAACATTTGGATATTGGACCTTTCAGACGTATAATTATAGTGGGCCTATATTGTCTTTATACTGGGCTCTGCATGGTGGCTATAATATGTTAAGATACTAAAGTGAAAGAATATGGCTCTGATAAATATTGGGGCGGAATTGGTGTTTATTATATGAAACAACAGTATTGATATGTTGGCTACCTGATATGACTTTTGATCTTTATGACAATAATAGGGTAATATATAAAATAATTGTATCATATTTAATATAATAATATTCAGGTGTTGCTATTAACAGTCATTAATGGTCTGAATGTGTTATGTATATGTATCTTTTCCAATATACTTGGTGCTATTTGTCTAGCTTGGTTGCACTGTATTAATGCTGCATTTTCTCCTTGCTTGCTATTTATGTTTTCTGGTTTCATAAGCATATGGAAGGTGGTGGGCATGCCAACTATTGTGAAAATAAATAGCAACAGTAGACGGGCATACCAATTATTATGAAAAGAAATAGCAGTAGATGGAATGTTCTCTATCCATATAAATGACTTTGTACCTTTGTTTTGGGGTAAAATACTTTAGGAGTGATATTGCATATCTTTATAGTTTGGTCCAAACCTCTCAGCTAGGGTATCTACCTATGTGTACTGTCTGTCAGAGGCCTTGTTTGGGCACATTTTTTATCTATGTTTATTTCTGAATAGTGGTGTTCTTGTGACAGCTCTATTGGTAACTATATCTACAGACTTGGCATGATAAAAACTCTTTTGATACCTATGGTGATCTAGTTTTGTCTCTGGTGATATTAATAAATAGCATAACTTTGTTTCCAATATTTTTATTGGATTTTTTTCTTTGATATTCAGCTCCTTATATAGCTAACAACAATTGGGAAAGCTTCATTTTGCTTTAAATAAACAGGATCAGTATTACAACTATTATTGGCAATATCGATCTGGAAATCATTCTAGATGGATTATGTGCCGATAGGGATGATATCGAAGTATTTGGCATTGATACCAGACCAGGCAGTAACCGGAATGGTTCCAATATTGATCCTACTGATGGATGCAATATTGCTTTTAATAAATTGGGCAAGGGCTTAAAAATCTAAGAGCCAATATATGGCATCTTAGACTATTCAGAGCATATTTGAACAGAGAAATAGCACCTAGAGGTCTCAGAATTCGCATCCAAACCTGGTTGGTAGATCGGAGGATATACCAACCAGAGAATGGAATTCAGCCTTACAACAGGCTTCTATGATGTTTGTGAATATTTTAACATCGTACTATCAAAGGATGGTTGATATCAGTGTGTTGGAGGTGAAAACCTTTTGTGAAGACTGCAAAAAATATGAGGCTATACCACAGTATGCCATCTCTCTGAATAAGCTTTCTAAGGAGCTGGCAATCTATGAAAAACAAATATGAGAAAGAAAGATTAAAAAATTTAACAGAGACGTAGCTGACTACCAAAGGGGTCGACCTTTTGAAGTATCTAGAACGGTTAGATTTTCTGAGACCAGTAGAGCTGCAAGTATGAACACTACTAGGAAGAGACCTAGATCTATCCATAAGAGAACAGAGAATCCATACACTAGTACATCAGGGGTGGAATCTTCCTTTACGGATAATGACAGTGTCACCCATTCGTAAAAAGTCTAATGTACAACACCCTTTAGATGTGGAAGTAAGCGGCGTGGGGGCCGCAAACATAAACATGGGGGCAGGAATTAGCTCAGTGGAGGGCTTGCTGCAGACCATATTGAAGTAACCAGGAATATTGGCCAGAATGTGTTAAATCTATCTGATGTATCACTAACTGATGAGCAAACTCTTTTTATTGAATAAAGGTCTTGGCTTTGTACCTGGATTCTTTGTGAATGAATATAGTATAGTTACTTATGTTTACCAATTTTGTCGCAGACTTAACCTTAGATTATTTTTTGCAGATAATACTCAAAGATCTGATTAATTCAGGTTTCATAAGTCCGACTTCCAACCACCAATGAATAAACATGTTTTGATTTTTTTACAAGCAGTACTGAGAGATCTTCATTTTCCAAATAAGGAATCATGCATTTTGGGTAATAATCTTTCCTCTGAAGAAGCAGCTGCCTTGGAACAACTTAAAAACAATCATGCTATAGTTATCTTACCAGCTGACAAAGGAGGGGCTGTGGTTGTTATGAATATGGGTTACTATCTAAATGAGGGTAGGGGACAACTTTCGAACTCTAGATGTTATATGTTAATGTCTATAGATCCAACCCCCATCTTCAAAAAAGAGATAGATACGTTCCTATATCAGGCAGTGGATGAAGGTATTCTTAATAGCTCGACTAAGAGCCATCTTACCGTAGCAGATCCACAAAAAAATACTATAGCTATTACCCAAAGTTCATAGATCATTAACTCAGCCTCTAGGCAGACCAATTGTTTCTGGTACTGGATCTCTGACTGAACCCTTGTCAGTATTCTTGACTAAGTATTTGAAACCCTTATTGGCTTCAGTTAGAGCCAGGATCCAGGATACAACACAATTTCTTAAAATTATATCAGATACACAATTGGAGCCTGGATGGCTGATGTGCACCCTGGATGTAAAGGCATTATATACTAGTATCCCCCCATTGGGCTGGTTTACAAGCATTACAATTTTGGTTGGAGCATGCTGCATTTATATCCCCCTGACTTTAATACTCTATTGGTATGTCTGGCAGAACATGTTTTGAATAAAAATGTTTTTTACTTCCAGGGTGAATGTTACTGGTAGTTGCAGGGCACAGCTCTGGGGGCATTCTTTGCCCCCATATATGCGAACCTGTTTATGGCTTTCTTTGAGGAATGTGTGATTTATGATCCACTTCATAACCATCTATCAAGTGGAAATAGATATCTGGCGCAGATATTTGGATGACTGTTGGATGGTGTGGTGGGCAGATGTGATATATCTGCAGGAATTTTTGGAGTATCTCAGTGATAATTTGCAGGGTATTGAATTTACTCTTACATCACATCATGATAGTGTCAACATTTTAGATGCGACTGTGTATCGGAACGAGGATCATACTCTTAGTACTAAGACGTTTCACAAATATCCACAATGCAATAGCCTGCTTTATGCATCTAGTATGCATCCCTGCCACACCATCCGCAATATTCCAAAATCACAATTTATGCGCATCAAAAGAATTAGTTCTTCTACACGGGAATTTGAACATGCCAGACAGGATTTATGTAATAGGTTTTGGACGGGGGATACAGGGAGTCTGATATCGTACTTGCCAGCAATTGGAGTTGTGCTCAGGATAGGGACACATTGCTGGAATACAAACAGCGAAGGCCAACACAAGTGGGTGAAAACCTCAGGTTTGTGACCACTTATGGACGTAATAATAATGTCATCAGAAATGTAATAGATACCCATTGGAATATACTTATGGCCAATGACCAACTTAGAGGATGCTTGGGCCCCAGATGCCAGTTCTCTTACAGACATGGGGGAACTTTAGGTGCACACCTCTCAAACTTTAAGCACAAAGAGACAGTGTATAAACAACTGACCATGTCGGGGGATCAGCTATTGGGAATGTTCCCTTGTGGACATTGTGGGTCATGCCAGTTTGTGAGCAAACTAAAACAATTTACTAGTGCCCAACACAAGTAGGTTGTATGATCTTAGGGTTTTTGGTAATTGTGCCAGTAGCTGAATAGTATATTTGGCCACATGCAAGTGTTGGGGTCAAACGTCTCGTTCATTAAGAATAAGGATGCCAGAACATAGAAGTGATGTCTGAAAGAAAAGGGAGACAAATGCCCTATATAGACGTACTATTAAACATCCTAATGCTGAATTTAGATCTATGGTAATAGATAGAATTATTGGTGATAGGAGTAACCAGCAAGGTTGGCACACTATTCTTAATCATAAAGAAAAGTATTGGGTTATTAATTTAGGAGCATTATTTTCTCCAGGACTCAATGACCACTTATGAAAGATACCACAGATCATTGTATTTATGTTTTATATATTTTTTATATATTCTATATACATATTCATTATATTTTGTATGGAGTATGCTTATCTACTTATATATATATATATATATATATATATATATATATATATATATATATATATATAAAATGATTTATGTATATTTTGTTATTTTTACATCTATATGTATTATAGGCATATACTTTTGATTAACAATGATTGTCTCATTTATATTCACTGTGCTTGTAATTTTTGGGTTGGACCATGTTTGTCATTGGTTGGGAGAGTATATATATTGTTACATCATGTAATTTTTGTAAAATGCTTGTTCACTGAAGAAGGCTGGTTAGCCGAAACCGGTCTGAATAAAAGTATTCATGTTATAATCATTTTTCAAGTGCTTTGTGTACTCCATGCTGGCCACTGGTGTTTGTATTGTGAATGGTTTGGCCGTGTATTTTCTGTACGTGCAGAGCATTGGGTTGCTTCGCTTGCCTCAAATACCTCATCTACTGTCTCAGCAGAGCAATCAAATTCTGCACAATCAGCTCCAAACTCTGAACCTGGCAGCGTGGCTGATCATGTAATTATTCAAACAACACCTCTCAGTAAATCTGTGATGGATGTCATTTTGGAAGCCAGAAGGCCTAGTACTAGAAAATCTTATGCTGATAAATGGAAGAGATTCTGTGCTTGGAACCAAGCACAAGGAACGGACACAGCAAAGCCAAATATTCCTCAGATTTTACAATACTTGACTGAGATGCTTGACTAGGGCCTATCTTTTTCATCAATAAAAATCCATGCCTCTGCCATCTCGGCTCATTACAACACAGAGCCTCCCATCTTTTCTCATCCTCTGCTAAAACAGTATCTTAGAGGGGTCAAAAATGTAAGGCCTCCCAGAAGGTCACCAAGTCCTGCATGGGACCTCACTTTTGTGTTGGAAAAGCTCACCGTACCTCTATTTGAACCAGCAGCTACTGTGTATATAAAGTTTTTATCTTGGAAAACAACTTTCCTTCTGGCAATCACTTCAGCAAGAAGGGTTTCAGAACTACAGGCCCTCATGGCTGTGGAGCCTTTTATTACATTTTACCCGGACAGGGTGTCCCTCAGGACCAATCCTTCCTTTATGCCTAAGGTGGTATCCAGTGTGGCTCTTAACCAAACTATCCACCTGCCAACTTTTTACCCAAATCTGCAGAACAAGGGGGAGCGGATTCTGCATTCCTTGGACATACACAGACAACTAAGATTCTACTTAAACAGGGCCAGATCTCTAAGAAAGTCTGAGCAGCTACTGGTGGCATTTGCTGTAGGATCAGAGGGGAAGGCTATTTCAAAGCAGACTATTTCAAAGTGGATACGCCACTGCATTCGTTTCTGCTACTTGCAACATGGTAAACTGGTGCCCAAGGGAATCGGGTCACATTCCACCAGGGCTGCATCTACCTCAGCAGCTTTTCTCAGAAGAGTGCCAACCAAAGACATTCTAGAAGCTGCTACTTGGAGCTCTGTTCATACTTTTACAAAGCATTATCATTTGCCTCTCTTCTCTAAGTCCAGGGCAGGCTTTGCCACTGCAGTTCTGCAGGGCCTTATAGCCACTCCTAATGCTATTTAGTTCCAGTCTCCCATCCATAGCTTTGGGATTCTACCCAAATGTAATGACTGCAACAGTGAAACACAAAGAACATAGTACAGTTGTGTACACTTATCATAAATGTAGATGTTCGAGTGTATTCACTTTTGCAGTCCGGGTTACCCACCCGCCATCCCCCTTTTTTCTAGAACTTCTCTTTCCTTCACTATATTCTACAGCCTTTGTGGTGTATTTGCTTTTAGATTAAGGTAAAGTTTATGTTGTTACAATTACATTTATATATATATATATATATATATATATATATATATATATGTGTGCTCCCCGTTTGGGGGGCACCTGACATCTGGGGCAAGTAAAACTGAAGAAAATGGCATCGGCTGCATGTTTTATACCCCTGACGACCTGACGTCATGAAAGAGGAGACCGCAACCGACGCAGGACCCAATACTTTGATATTCAGGCCGACTGAGGGCAACCTGCCAGCAGATTACCCAAATGTAATGACTGCAACATTGAATACACTTGAACATCTACATTTATGGTAAGTGTACACAACTGTAGTTTTCTAAACAATCAGAGACCAGTTTCTAAGCAAGCAATCTCCAAATAGATCTCCCACTGTATCTTGTTTTGCTACAGTCACCATGGAAAGAAGCCACCAAACCCTGTGAGGTCGCACTCCAATTGGGCTACTGCTACATATACTGCCTTTCTAAAAGGGATGGCCACTAAGGACATTTTGGAAGCTGCTACTTGGTCCTCTGTGGAGATCTTCACCATACATTATCACCTTCCAAGCTTCAAGTCCAAAGTGTGGTTTGCCAGTGCCATCTTCTAGGACATCATTTCTTCACCTTAATTGTTCCATCCATCCTCTTTTCAGCTTTGGGAGTCATAGAACATAGTACAATTGTGTACACTTACCATAAATGTATATGTTTGAGTATAGTCACTGTTGCAGAATACTTTCCCTCCTTCCTTCCCCTCTTGCCCTAAGGGATTGTGGTGGTTATTCTCCCCTCTGGTACTAGGTTGTCCCCTCCTCCTCCTCTGTGCGTACCCTGGAATGCTGAGCTTATACTACCTGCTTGAGACAAAGTACTGAGGTTATGGTGCCAGATGACTCCCTTTATACCCAGATATCATGACGTTGGTCAGGACGTCTGCCAGCTTCAGGAGGAGGAGAAAATTCTCCGGTAGTTGGGCCAGCCAAGAGCTACCATGACAGGCAATCTCATCAGTTATGATTGCAACACTGACTGCACTTGAACATTTGCATTTCTAGTAACTATAGTTTTTGGGATGCCCTCAAGATCATGAGAATGCATTTTAAATGAGAAACTGAAGAACAGTCCCATAGCACAAAAAAGATACTTTGATCTACTAATCGTGGAGGAAGCTAAGCCCTCAACGGTTCCTCTGGTTTTCAAGGTCTTTGATACCTTTTCAGCAGCCTGTCTACCACTAGACTATAATCCCCCATTTCCCAAGAAAGAGGATAGGTTCTCTATGGTGTAGCAGACTCCCCAATATCTCTACAAAAATCTGGATGCAGACCCTTTGTAGGTATTTTCTTTGAGGCACACAAGGGGAGTAAGCTGGTACCAGACCTGGATACATTGCTAAATAGTAAGGAAAGCAGGATCGTCATTAGTTCTGGGGGGAAAAAGTTTATACTTCAGCCACACTGGTCTTTACATGTTATTAACTACCAGTAAGGAGCCCCAATACAAAAAGGAGTCATGTCCATGAAATTTCAAGTTGAATAATTAGTCTCAGATCAAGATAAGAAATTGTTATATTGCTTTCTGTTACCACATCCTGTCACAACAAAGTACAGTTGTGTACACTTACCATAAATATAGATGTTCGAGTATATTCATTGTTGCAGTCATCACATTTGGGTTATCTGCTTGCAGTAGCCCTCAGTTGGCCTGATTATCAAAGTCTTGGGTCCTGTGTCGGTTGCTGTCGTATCTTCCGTGACGTCAGGTAGTCAGGGGTATAAAGCATGCAGCCAATGCCATTACATCAGTTTTTCTTGCCCCAGATCCCAGGTGCCCCCCTAATGGGAAGCAATTAAATATAAATATACAAGGTTATACCTCCAACAAAAAAGCAAATACACCAAAAAGCTTTTAAGCATAGTGAAGGAGAATAGAGGTATTGCCATAAGAAGTCAGGTGGCTGGAGGGAGAGTAACCAGGACTGCAACAGTGAATACACTCGAACATCTACATTTATGGTAAGAGTACAGAACTGTACTATGTATTTGTGTTTCACTGTTGCAGTCATCACATTTGGGTAGATTCCCAAAGCTAAGGATGGGAGGAGTAATTTAGACAGCATTAGGACCAGCTATAAAGCCCTGCAAGACTGGGGTGGCAAAGCCAGCTCTGGATTTAGAAAAAATTGGTAAATGGTAATGCTTGGTGAAAGTATGTACAGACCTCCAGGTAGCAGCTTCTAGGATGTCCCTGGCAGGTACACCTCTGAGAGAGGCTGTAGAGGTAGAAGCAGCCCTGATTGAATGGGGTCTAATTCCCTGTGGGATAGGTTTTCCAATGTGCTTATAGCAGAAATTAATGCAATGGCCTATCCGTTTAGAAATGGTTTCTTTGAAATAGTCTTCCTCTCTGCCCCTGCAACAAATGCCACCAGCAGTTGTTCAGATTTCCTTTGAGGTTTAGCCCTGTCCAAGTAAAATCTAAGTTGTCTGTGCACATCTAAGGAGTGCAGTATTCATTCCCCTTTGTTCTGTGGATTAGAAAAGAAGGTTGGCAAATTAATGGACTGATTCAGAGCCACACTGGATACCACCTTGTGCATGAAGGAGGGATTGGTCCTGAGGGACACCCTGTCCCCATGAAAGATGATGACGGGCTCCACTGCCATAAGGGCCTGTAGTTCAGATACCCTTCTTGCTGAAGTAATTGCTAAAAGGAAGGCTGTTTTCCAAAAAAGAAATTTTAACTCTGCACTTTCAGCTGGCTCAAAAGGAGGAAGAGTGAGTTTTTCCAGTACAAAGTTAAGGTCCCAGGCTGAAGTTGGGGCTGTCCTGGGTGGTCTTAAGTTTTTGGCCCCTCTGAGGAACTGCTTGAGCAGTGGATGAGAGAAGAGGGGTAGTTCTGTGTTGTAATGAGCTGAAATGGCTGAGGCGTGAATTTATGGAGGAAAAGGAGAGGCCCTTGTGAAGCATCTCAGTTAAGTATTGAAGAATCTGAGGTAAATTGGACGATGCTGTGCCCATCCCTTGTGTTTGGTTCCAGGCACAGAATCTTTTCCATTTTTCAGCATAAGATTTTCTAGTACTAGGCCTCCTTGCCTCCAAAATGACATCCAACACTTGTTTACTGAGGGATGGTAATGGTGAGATTAGGTAATTAGCCAGGCTGCCAGGTTCAGGGTTTGAAGCTGAGGGTGCAGAATCTGGCTCTCCTGCTGTGACAGCAGGGTAGTGTCTGAGGCAGGTGCCATGGAGCCAGCAGTGACAAACTGTGCAAGAGGAGGTACCAGTGTTGGCCTGGCCAGTCTGGTGCAATCAGTATTGTTCTTGGTTTGTCCTGTTTGATCTTTAGTAGTACTTCGGAGAGGAGAGGCAGAGGAGGAAAGGCATAAACTGATAGATGTTTCCAGCTGAAGGACAGAGCATCCACTTTCCAAGCTTGTTTGTGGGGAGACCTTGTGCAGAATTTGTCCAATTGGTAGTTCTGGGGGGAGGCAACCAAGTCTATATCTGGGCTCCCCCATTTGTTTATCAACATGTTGAAAATCTTTGGTTCCAGTTTCCACTTGTGTGGGTCCATGACATTTTTGCTGAGTTTGTCTGCCAGCATATTTAGTTTTCCTGGCAGGAATTGAGCCTGTAGATGCACTTGGTAGCTCAAGGCTGTGTTCCACAGAGCCATGGCTAGTCTGCAGAGGGGGTAAGAATGGGTACCCCCGCCTGCTTGTTTATGTACCACATAACAGTGGTGTTGTCCGTCCTTACCATTAATTGTCCTGGAAGAATGTGGCCCTTGAAGGCTGTCAGGGCATTCTGTACAGCTAACATTTCTTTTTGATTGATATGTAGGTGCATTTTATTTATTTATTTATTTTACATTTGTTTACCGGGAGAAATCTGACTGGATACATGTCCATTTTCAGCGGAGGCCCGGGGAGAAAAGCTCCAAAATCAGACAAAAACAGCAATTATGAGTTAAGTAAAATACATATTAGATATTGAGGATGATTACACGAATACATGTCATTATGTTATAAAAACAAATAAACAATGTAGTAATTATACTAATATAAGTTCTATAGGTAAATTCTTTTAATACATTTACTGAAAAAAAATTTGGCTTGGGTTCCATTTGCCCTGAATGCACTTCCCTGCCAGGTGAGCCCCCCATGCATAATCTGATGCGTCTGTTGTTAAGGTTTGGGCGGCAGGGGGTAGAGTGAATGGTAGTCCCTTGTTTTGGTGGCAGGCCTCTGCCCACCAAAGGAACTCTAACTGTAGGCAAGGTATGATAGAGATCATTGCTTCTAGATCCTGAGAATGTTGACACCATAGGCTTTTTAGATAATGTTGTAGTTTCCTCATATGCAGTCTTGCATATGGAATTAGTAGAATGCAGGAGGCCATGAACCCCAAGGCTTGCAGTATTTGCCTTGCAGATAGCAGGGTTTTTGTGACCATTAGTTTGAAATAAGTTGTCAAATGAATTTGTTTCTCTGGCGTGAGGAAAGCCATCTGTGAAGCTGTATTAAAGCTTGCTCCCAGGAATATAATTTGTTGACAGGGTACCAGATGTGATTTCTTTCCGTTTATGGTGTACCCCAGACAAGTTAGCACCTTTTGTACAAATGCCAGATGATTCAGAAGTATGTCCTGGCTTTCTGCCTGAATTAGACAATCATCCAGGTATGGGTATATTTGAATATTTCTTTGCCTGCAAAATGCAATGACTGGAGCTAGGCACTTTGTGAATACTATGGGCGCAGTAGATAAGCCAAAGGGCAGTGCAGAGAACTGATAGTGCATGTAGCCTGCTTTGAAGCGTAGGTATCTTCTGCAAGATTCCCTGACTGGGATGTGCAGGTAGGCTTCCTTTAAATCCAGTGTTGCCAACCAAGCATCTTTGCATAGCATAGGAAGTAATTGGTGAAGAGTTAGCATATTGAATTTTGGAATCGCCAGAAAGGTGTTTAATATAGAAAGGTCCAGGATAGGACGCCATAAGTTGTCTTTTCTGGGTACCAGGAAAAGTCTTGAGTAGAAACCTTGTCCCTTTTCTTCTTCTGGTACAGTTTGAATAGCCTTTATGCTTGAGAGAGAGTATTTGCTTTTGAGCCTCTGCCCACTGATTTGGGGGTAGATCTGGCCAACCGTTTGGGGTTGGTAACAGGTGGAAGTGAAATTTGTATCCTTGGGAAACTATATTTAAAACCTATTTGTCCTGGGTAATGAGTTCCCAGTTTTTTGCCTGCAGAGCAATCTTTCCCCCTAAAGGAGCAGTCAGTTGAGAAGTGCTTGGAAGTTTTAAAGTTGTCATTGAGACAGTTTACCATAGGGGGGAGTCTTACTACTCCCTGATTTGGAAGTGGGAGCCCCCCCACTGCTTAGCCCTGTGCGTACTCTGGGACTGAAGCCTGCGTGTTCTGCTGTTTCTGGGTTTGGACTAGGAAGGCCTGGAAGAGGCAGAAAAAGACCAATTCTTAGTGGGCCAATGCCTACTAAATCTTGGAGGCTGTACTTGTAGGAAATCTTTAACAGTTTGCATAGATTTAGCTTTTTCCTCCATCTTTTTTCAGAACATCTTCTGCTTTGTTGCCAAACAGGCAGTCCTGATTTAAGGGAGCATCCAGCAATTTAGCTTTAACATGATCTGGCAAAGATTGCTCCTTAAGCCAGGCATGCCTTCTAAGTACAGACCCAATGACAGCAGCCCTGCAAGAAGATGACTCTAGTGAATCAAAACCACATTGCAAAGTATGCTTTCCAACCTGTTCAGCAGAATGCATTAAATCCTGTAAATCCTTATTTTCAGCACAGTCGGGAATCAACATAATTTTCTGTTTAAGCAATCCAGTAATATGCTGCTGATACTTTAACATATGAAACTGGCAGTTTAAGGCCCTAATGGCCAAAGTTGCAGAAGTGTATACTTTCTTATCCCATCTGTCCACCGCCCTGGAGTCTCTATCAGAAGGGGTAGGATTTTTGGAAGTAGTATCCTTAATGCCCTTGGGTCCCTGTGAAATGGTCTCCGGATCTGCAGTAGGATTTTTAAAAGGGAACTTGTGAGAGTCAGGAACCCTGTAATATCTATCAGGTTTTTTTAGGAGCAGGAGGTAAGGAGTCAGGGGCCAAGCTAGATTCAGAAAAGGCATCATCAACAATGTCTAGTACAGGAGGGATAGCTAAAGGCGTGTGCTGGTGCAGGAGTAAGAAATCCCTAAGCCTCTTTTTAGAATCAGAGTAATCCTGGCTTTCCCAGCGAAAGTGCTCCCTAAGAGTATGCAGTGTTTCACCAAAAGAGGAATCCTTTGGGGGGGCAGAGGGAATAGAGTCCTCTGCATCATAATACTCATAGGTAGATAAGGGATAAGAAATTTCAGAATCCTGGTCAGAAGTATCATAAGCACATTCAGTCCTAGGTCTCTTAGAGGGGGGGAAGGCTGGCTTCCCCTGATTAAAGTAATAAGGTCTTCAGCCATTCTTATCTGTTTTTTAGGCATAGAGGCCTGACCATGTGGTCTGGGCGTCGGTTTTCTAGGCATACTTCGAGTTTTAGGCCTTGAAGAAGAAGATGACATTGGTTTAATATGCAAGTCAGTAGGCCTGAATACATCCACAGAAGCCGGTGCCTGCACAGCGGCTCCGGACCCATCCAAGGTAGAGACAGGTTCCACAACTGAAGCATCTCACAGCATACCGGACTCTGAATGGGTCTCAGTAAAGGCCTGCGATTCTGAAGTAGCGGGTATCAGGGTGCGAAAGCACCTCACTGAGTACTGGCGACTGGCTTAGGAGAAGCGTCGTCGGCAGCTTTGGACCTAGGCAGCCTGTCTCTGTCTTTATCTTTGCATTTTTTTCAGAATGTCAGTAGTCAGATGGCTTACCGAAGACATATCTGGATAATTGAGCCAAGTACCAAAATATTTAGAAGCGTAAATGCACCAACGACGAATACTTAGTTGCTTAAATAAGGCACAAAACTGACAGCGAGGTACAGGGCCTAGGCAAGGAATACAGTACGAATGAAAATCTTTGTGAGGTATTTGCTTTCCACAAGAAATACAATTATTGACTTTTACTGACATCGGTTTAGAGCAAGAAAAAGTTTCCCCAACGGGGTACTTAGCTTTAGTTGAAAACTTCGGTTCTGAAACTCGAAAACAAAAATTTCAGGAGTCGGCCGACCGGCGCTTGTGAACTGTTTATGCTTCGGGCACCGCACGGCAAGAAAGACTGATGTAATGGCGTTGACTGCATGCTTTATACCCATGACTACCTGACGTCACGGAAGATGAGACAGCAACTGACGCAGGACCCAAGACTTTGATAATCAGGCCGACTGAGGGCTACTGCAAGCAGATAATCCAAATGTAATGACTGCAGCAGTGAAGCACAAAGAACATCCTTATGCTGTTACTGTTAACTGTAATCCTAAATCATTAAATTTATTAGAAGTGTTCTGTTTTATCATTTGGACCTTATCGAATAGCTCCAGTACATTATGCAAGCATTTTTTTACAGAACACATGGTACTTCATAAATGAGCTGAAATGCTGATTTAATAATGCAGTGTAAAACAATGGAATAAATGTTAGAGAGCATAAATGTTTGTAGTAAGTAGTTTATGAAAGCATTGATTAATGTCTACATATAACCATTAATGTCACAAGCAGCAGTATATAGATGGCTTATTTCTTAATAAATGTTCTCATTTTTTAACTTTTCTTCTACTAGGTAATATATGGTGATACAGATTCTGTCATGTGCAAACTTGGTGTGAATTCTGTAGAGGAAGCCATGGCTGTGGGTCAAGAGGCAGCCGAATGGGTCTCGAGCCATTTTGTGTCTCCCATAAAATTGGAGTTTGAAAAGGTTAGTGAATTTCAACTGGGAGTCTTGGGACATTGTACTTTGCTAGCTAATTGATACCTGATGCTGAATCTAAGTAACTGTTAGGCAAAATCTGCATGTGACATAAGTAATTTCAGACAATTCTTTGAATGATTTGGACACTGAATTTAAGGGAGAACTAGCATCCAACTAAATGCAATAAACTCTGAAGATGTAACACCCCACCTGAGGTTGGCTGGGTGTTTATATTGACTGAATGATTCAGCAAATTAGTACTCAGTTAAATTCGTTCTGGCGTATTCTCCCGTTAGGCACACTTTATTGAACATTGCATGATTCACTTATTTTTGAACTGTGATAGGAGTGAGAACTACTTATTGTTAAACAGAAAATTTAGTTACACAACAACTGGCTTAATGTTAGACTAGCACCAGTTTTTCCTTATGCAGAATTTTGTGATTAAGGATATTTGTAGGGTGACAAATGATATAGCCGTTTCTTCTGCCTTTATTTTTGCTGCAGTTATAATCTTAGTCCATTTTTTCTTAATTTGAAATGCTTTTAGGCCTGGTCATTGTTTTTTTTTTGTTTCTCTGGACCTTCATAGTATTACAGTTAGAGCAATTTAGTGGATATTTTAGTAATTTTTAGTACTCTTGAGGCTGGAAAAATACAAAAGTGACAGTGCAATGAATAAAGGAAAATAACTCAGTCCATGAAAACTTCATGAGACAGTAGCTGGGGTTTATAGACTTTTTTCAACAGACACAAGAGTGTCATCTTCATGAAGAGAGAGAAAGACAAGAAAGCTTTGGGAGGAAAATGCATTGTGTTCAGGGTGATTATTCTGGGTTAATCTTCTGGCATAGTGGTCAGGTGACTCAGGTAATGAACTTCCTAATTATAAGAGTGGTTTCTAAAATCAGTAAGTCTACATTTGTTGCTGGGGACTGAACATTCTGGGCCTACTAGCCGTCTGTGGGGTTGGATGGTGACTGCCACAATGAAGCTTGTATGTCATCAGTAACCTAGATGTAGGGGAGAATGGAATATGTCAATTACAGCACACCTTACTCACATAAAGCTGTTGACTTTTGCCAATGATGCTGCTTCTGGTAACCTGATTTCTGTGATATCTAGCAGCTGGCTAGTGGCTGGTTATTGTGAAACAATGTAATGGGTGGCAGATGCAGCCAGCACAAATTAGGAGGTCATTTGTGGTATTGTTTGATGTGGGTCAAACTAATTGAAGGGTAACACCAGAAAATATAATGAACAAAAATTGGATGTTTATTTTGAGGATCACTGTTCCATTAGCATACATATAATGTATGGCAATTACTCCACATTTGGATCTTTAACCATTTAGCCTGATTTCTAGAGCTTTTGGTCATTCCCTGCACAGAGCGACTTTTTACACACCACAGACATCAGTAGAATGTGACATATTAAGGGGAGAGGCGTGTACACCATATTCAAGTCTTTTTTGTTGCATTTGCAATCAAAAATGTCTGTTAATATTATCCAAGCAAACTTTATAGCACTATAAGAAATACTCAGACTAGAATTTTGTTTTCTATTATGTCTGTAAAATTTTGTTGCCTCATTGGTGTTAATTAAGCTCTTTATAAACTGTGATTTGAAGATTTTTCTAAGGCTTATGACCTTCTCTGCCTGTTTTACTTTGGCAAAGATCATTAAAGTTTCTGGCTGCGAAAGCATTGTGCTGCATAATTAAAATTTACAGTGAAGGTTGTATTATTTAGCATCCCTTCTAAAATGTAAAATATGGTCTTAAGAAAACCTAAGCAAATTGTCTTAAAGCAAGTGGAGAATGGTAAAGAAGTTTGCAATTAAAATGTTTGCAAGAGTGAGTATGAAGCATTTGCAGCCCCATCTGTCATGATAGCCAGAGGGGCATAAGCTTTGTAGAGGTGCACTTTAGTTAGTTCTTTACTCTGACATCTGCTTCCACAGTTACCTCTCCAAAGGCTGACATTGGAATGTAGGCATCTTCATCTTGCTAAGCTTTATTGCAGTTGTTTTACTGTATCACTGCCAATTGCCAGTTCCTGGGTGCCCACAGATAGCATTTGGTTTGCACTTTAAGGATTGCTGTTTTTCTCTAAATATCCCATTTTTTGTCCAGGAGACTTTTGGCCTTGGAATTAGTATGCTTTTTTATTAAGAAAAACAGGATGGCTGTGCCCAAACCACTCAGTTGTCCAGATTTTCTCATAATTTCCTGATTTTTGGCTCATACTTTTGGTCTCTTCCTCATAAAATGTGTGGTTTTCTAGATTTTTGTAGGAAATCAGTGAGGTTTGAGTTCACTAAATGACAACCATTTGAGTTTCAAACTTCATATCTACATGGTAACAATACAACCTTTTATCCTAGCAACTTTCTAAGTTTATAACAGAAATATTTAAAATATGTCCCTATTTTGGAGCTTTGTCCCCCATTATTTTTTGCTTTGTCTAGATTTTTTGTGCTAAGAGGTTGAGAGCTATGGCTGTGCTTCCTGCTGTACTCTCAACAGGCCAAATACCTCTGTTTTATCAGTGCTGATCTCACTCTCTTCAGTTTTTGATTATTGGCACATTTCCAAAGAGTATGTTGCGGCATTGTTGAATATTTATGCCCCATTTTTCCCAAACACAGAACACCCAGACATTGTCAGGTGATGATCTGTCCATCTCTAGAATAGTTCTTACTAAGAGGAGGAGGAGAGTTGGTGGAACAGTCCAAAGAGTCAGATATCAAATGAGGCGGAGGACCTTGCGTACTTTACTCCTAAGACACCGAAGACAAGGAGTCCTTATTCTCCGGGCTTCCCATCCTCCTCATTCTCTTTCCCCCATCCCAATTTCCAAGCACATCTCCTTCAGGGAAACGCTTGATTTAATTTGAAAGCATTTTATGTGGGGTGAAAAGGAGTTACCCGACTCCCACAAGTGACATTATGATCTTTTTGTCATTGAGAAGTGTAAATGTCTGCTTAGCCCCAGTTAGTCAAGCATTTAGGGATACCTTGTTGAAAACCTGTTGACAACCTGATTCTGAACCACCAGTACTCGGAAATCTAGATCAGTTTTATAAGCTGGAAACAAAATTGCGTACTTGTGTATGAACGCAATAGTTGAACCCTCTGTAATCTCGTTGGATGCAGCCACAGGCTCCATGTTGGAATCAGCTGGCAACATGCTGCCCAGTGATAAACTGATTTTTCATTTCGGCAAAAAAAAAAAAAAATATATATATATATATATATGTATATATATATATATATATATATATATATATAATACCTATATAGGTTCATATATTCATAGATTGGTACTAGGCTATCGGCCCTAGGAGCCTATACAAGCCTAGCCATAACAATTCCCTGGCTATTTCTTCCCAGAATATTTGCTTCCCTGGTCCTCTGTCTAGCAGGGCGACTAACGTGATCCCCGGGGTGAATTTCCTATCTCCCATCCAATTGTCAAGGTTCCTTTTGAAGAGGACCAAAAATCTTGATACGTATGGGCAGTCTATTCCAGAGTATGGGGAGTCGCTGGGTCCGGAGCCTGTCCCTCCAGCATGTTTTGTTCATTGTGATGACCAGTACCTTTATATATCTATATCTGCTGCCTTGGTAAATGGTGTTGCCAACTTCCAGACCAATATTCATCTGTACCGGGGATATTATCGAACAAATAGAAGATTTGTTGGGAAATTCCTGACTCAGCTTTGAGGCATTGGCTTTTGCGGCTTTTACAGAACCACCTATCTCCTTATAGTTAGCAAACACAATGTCAAATTAAGTTATGATATGTCAGATGCCTATGCTAAGACAGCCATCTTGGGATCATCAGCCAGATGATATGCTTAGCTAGGAATGCAGCCCTTGGTTGAAGACATCAAAGGGCATCTCTTGAATGCACTACTAGCCAAACAGGTGTTGTCTTGACCACTTTCATATGATCTTTTCCTACCATTGGAAGAAAAAAAACCTTTCAAATGGTGAAACAACATTTTCTTTTCTCTCGTATCCAAATCTAGTGGGAATTTTCCCACAGAGCAATGGTATTTTTATTGAAAGTAGCCTCCGGATATAGAGATTTTGAAAAAGTTAAAGTGAAAGCAGTGTAACTTCATACTACTATTCCCTCTACAGACTAGCTGTGATAACCTGGGAAATGGCACTGAAGCAGAACCTTCATCTCCTGGTACATCCTACTAGTATAGAATGCATTCACTGACCACCTAAGCAGATCCACCCCTATTCTCACCAGTGTAAATTTAACTCCCTCGCAGCCATGTTTCTGTTGAATTTTCATCAGGACTAGGAATCTGAGGGTAGGTCATGAACCATCTCTTCTGGAGACAGAACAGTTTACCGGACTGCTGTTTAAGCCTTGCATATGCTGAGATTTTTCCTTGAGTTGTAGGGCACAAGCTTATGCTTACTGTCTGCTTTAGCAGGCAAAAGACATGAGGGGTGCACATGCCTAGCTGCTAGTTTTGGGGGTTGCATCCCAGGGTATATGCATTGCTCACCTCCAAGGTGATTTCCTAGAGCTCTGTGCTAACCAGCCTGATAGTAGAAATATTTCAAGTCACCCATGCCTGTCTTGGAGCTACTCACTATCAGTATCTCCCCTTATTAGGATCTTGCAGCTCGTGGGGGTGGGGCAGAAAGTCATCATGTTCCACAGTTCATGATTCTGGGCTGAAATTCTGACAGATGATTAAGATCTGGTCAGAACTTAAATTGTAGGTGCAGGAACATATCTTTTTGGGAGCATGGTCTAATGCTAGTACCAGGCACATCCTTGTGTCACCTTTGGCAGGTATGTGTCTGAGTTCTGAATCCCTATCAGCTGAATTCCAGTGCAGGCCTATTGCTCACTCATCTCCATGTAACACAGAGCAAGAGCTTTTTATTCTGGAGCTGAGAGCAGACAGGGGATGTCTTTCAACATAGGATCATATGAGGAGTCTGCAGAATTAGACGCTAGTATTTCCAGGATGGATTAGCACAGTTCTACCCTATCTGTCACCTTATAGCTCCTCTTCCTGCACAAGTGATCTCGCTTTCAAGGAAACCTTATAACTCATGAGGTCCTCTTTGGGTGATCTGTAGCCGTTTATCCCCTACCCAGAAATGCTTTAATTTGTGTGCCTCTAAGGAACGAGATTTAGATCATATGTCTATAGATCCCAGTCATCTAAGGGTGCTTAATGTGTCTGTGGCCATAAGAAGTCTCTTTACAATCCACCAGTTACGTGGCATAAGACCCTGTCCATATATCCTCAGGCTAATGTCTTTGTGATATCTCCAGTCAAGCCCAGGGTACAGAGAACACAGCAGTTGATGTCCTTCTATTCTTATGTTGCAGTATTCTTACTGTGGGATCTTCAGCCTCGGGCGACCTGAACGGTGGCTCCTTTACAAAGGTTTTCAGCCTGGTTGCTGTTGCTGTGTGGGACGTCACACGTAGGGCCATAAACCAGGGACCTTAAATGTGACGTCTGCACTCACAGACCTTAGAACTTTTCTGCCGCAGTCGAACGTCACATCGATCGCTTCGCTCATTTTTATCAAGATGTCCAAAGCTAAGTACCCCATTGGGGATTTCTTAGTTATATTACTTGACTGAGCTTGGTTTGCTGGTTTTTATATTAGCTGATGTCTACTAAGAATGGTAAATTCCAATGTGGGTGTCAAATTCCACATAAGGACACCCATGATGGTTGCATCCTTTGTCTAGGCTGGGAACACTATCATACCTCCTGTGCCATCTGCAAATCCTTGTCCCTAAAACTCTTAGAAGTCATTTGGCTGCCCTTAACCTGTACTTAGAAAATCAAAGGCTTGAGAAGCTAGCCCTTAGGATGGATCCGGAATCAGTTGACCAGATAGAACCACCAAAGAAAAAGGCCAAAGTTTCGCGGCCTACCACCACTGCCTCTCAATCATTGGACAGACCGCCAACCACCGGTATAGGGGTTGAGGGACATCTGCTAGAGCCGTCTGCTTTTACAGCTCCCCTCGAGGTAGCCATATCCAAAGCTCTGGCTGGCACGTCCATGGAGATGTCTCGGAAGTCGATTATTCCAGATGTCGAATGGGAAACAGGTTCTACCAGAAGCCCTTCTGAATCTCTGGAATCAGAGTCTCCTTCCTTAGCTAAGGCTCCAGAATCAAGGCCTACTGTGTCTCCCAAAACTGCTCCTTTTAAATGAAGACAAAAAAACTAAACCTTTATCTACTCCCCCTGAAAGACAACCGGACTAGCAGTCCTTTACTCAGTCACTGATGCAGGCCTTCATGGCCCTTAGGCCCACACCCTGCTCAGCCCCCTCCATTCTAGTGCTCAACCCAAGGCTACTTCTGCTGCCTCACTCCTTCCCTCTATTCCCCAGGAAGAGGAAGAGGAGGTCCTCTCCTCTTGCTCAGAGGAGTCTATCACCTTTTCATCACAAATTGCCTCCCCCCTGGAATATTATTCTCCAGATGAGGATTCTGTTGAAGGAGATTCCCCTCCAGAGGACAAGAAATTTGGTGAAACCATCACTAAGATGAAATAATACTTCAAATGGGATACTTCCCAAATAACAGAAACTCAAATATATACTTTGAGTTGTTTCAGGTTGAATCACCCTCCTCAGCAGCCATTCCTCCAGTGATCCCTGCATACCTAGACTCATTTGCTTCCTGCTGTAAGAACACTGACTCTCAGCCACCTGCCCCAAAGAGACCAGACTGTTTCTATAAAGTGCCTGATGACCACAAATTCCTAGTAAACCCCACATTGGTGGACCTTGCTGTTATAGCTGTGGCCCCAGACAGACAATCTAGATTGCTCCCTTTTTCGTCTCGTTTACCTTCAGATAAAGACAGTAAAATTATGGATAGGCTGGGCAAGAAGACTTGCACCTCCTCCACCCTGGCCTTCAGAGCAATTAACTACCAAACACGTATGGTAAAATATGCCTTGGACTTGGTATCCCAAGCTTCTACACTTCTGAATTCCCTGCCTGACTTCCCTACCAAAACTGAAGTAACTTCTAAGCTATCCCTGACATCTCAGGTGGCCAGGCACTCAGATCGCTGCAACTGCATCAGTTATGCGTAGATACTCCTGGCTTAGGCTGCAACCACTGCCAGAAGATTTTAAGTCCAAAATCCTGAATGCTCTTCTTGATAATAACCTCCTATTTGATAAGCAGTCTGCAGAGCTATTTAAAAATCTACAAGAGAAGAGCAAAGAGCTGCAGGATATTAAACACCTGCTGATCTCTCCCATACTCAAGTACTATAAAAATTATCCTGCTAAGACATCCTATGTCAGAAGGGCCCTTTCTACTACCACCCCTTCCTCTAGCAGGTGTAGGAAAGGGACTAAGAGGCAACCTTCTTCAAGGACTACTTCTCAGCTAACCCAAAGACAGTCCTTTCAGGACAGAAATAATGTCAACAATGCGTGACTGCCATACACACCTCCCTCTATCTTCCTGTCTCTCTCGCTGTCTGCCCCTTTGGAAAGAAATCACCACAGATCACTGGGTGCTGGCAATAGTTAAAAAAGGATATTTCCTATCCTGGCAGGAAAGACCCACCCCCACAGTGCATTCCTTTCCCACCCAAAAATCAGCTTCACCTTCTTCCCCACATTATCCAGGATCTATTGGCACAAGGCACCATAGAACCCATCCCTTTAGGATGAGAAGGAAAAGGGTTTTACTCCAGACTTTTCTTAATTCCAAAAAAGGATGGACCATGGAGACCCATCCTGGACTTATCCATTCTAAATCTTTTTCTAAAAGTTTCATCTTTCAGAATGCTGTCCCTACAGACCCTACTTCTGCTATTGCCACCACAAGCATTCATGGCCACTTTGGACCTAAAGGAGGCTTACCTCCACATCCCCATACACACAAACCATAAGAAATACTTATGCTTTGCTGGGCCTTGCTCTCATTTTCAATTTACTGCCTTGCCCTTTGGTTTGTCCCCTGCATCACCAAATGCCTAGCTCCCGCCATAGCCTTTTGCAGAACCAAGGGCATACAGATCAAACCCTGCCTAGACGATATTTTGATTCTTGCAAAAAAAACAAGAGACCCTTAAAAATCATCTCCAGTTCTCCGTGTCCCTGCTTCAGAGACTAAGTTTCACACTGAACCTTCCCAAGTCATCCCTATCCCAGAACAAGACAAGGTCTTCCTGGGGTGCAGGATTCGGACGGACCTAATGAGGGCATTTTTACCCCAAGACATAGTAATCTCCCTGACAAACCATTTCCAAGACCTCCTTCAGATAAGACCATCTGTCAGCAAGACAGTTCATGCACCTTTTGGGTCTTATGGCAGGCCACCATCCCTATGCTTCCCCTAGCCAGGATGCACATGAGGAAGCTACAGTAGTATTTAAAGAACGTATGGTCCCAGCACAGACATCTGCTAGACTTCAAAATACCCTTCCTACTTTGTCTACAAAGAGAACCAAGGTGGTGGATACAACAGGTCCAAAGGAATCCAGGACTTACCCCTCCTACCCCCCACACCAGCTCAACATATGCACACAGATGCATCGGATCTGGGCTGGGGGGCTACCATAAAGGGACTTGAGGTGCAAGCACTTTGGCAGCCATCCCTCTTGAAGAAGCATGTCAGTGTCAGGGAAATGACAGTGGTTCATTTAGCCCTGAAGGCTTTTCTCCCTATCCTTCAGCCAGGCCCTCTGCTAATCTTCACAGACAACACCACTGCCATATGGTGCATCAACAAACGGGGGGGACCAGGTCCGACCTTCTATGCAGGCTGGCAATGCAAATTTGGGAATTAGCCTCACAGAACAGCTTCTCCCTACAGGCAACATACATCCCTTCCCAGGACAACCTTCAGGCAGATGCTCTAAGCAGATTACTCTCTCTACATCAAAACTGGATGTTACACAGGGAAGTTTTTCTAGACATTGTCCACCGATGGGGGTACACCGCATATAGGTCTGTTTGCCTCCCCCCAGAACAGACAGCTGACAAATTTCTGTGCCAAACACCACTGTCCCCTAGCTTGGAGAGTGGATGCCTTCACCATGTCATGGAAGGGACGGTTTCTATATGCCTTTCCACCCTTCCCTCTTATTCAGAAAGTCCTCCTGAAGATCAGGCCAAAAATCTTGCTGGTGACTCCCTACTGGCCAAGGTAGCATTGGTTCCACCTTCTATAATCCCTCGCCAAGGGCTATCATCACAAGTTACCTCACAAGGTGGGCCTACTCAAATAACAGAAGGGAACTCGCATCCAACCACACCTAGATGCTGAGCCTAACTCTCTGGATGATAAACTTCTAGTACCCTTCAAACACCCCTACACAGAGGACGTGCTTTTTATCCTGCAGGAGGCCAGAAAACCTAACACAAGGAGATCCTACATTTCTAAATGGGACAGATTCTCCAAATGGTGTCTCCAAAGACATAAGGACCCCCTTCTAGAAGATGTCCCTTTAGTCTTAGCTTGTGTGTGAGCTGATTAAAGCATATCCATCATACTCTTCAGTGAAAGTGCACCTCTCTGCTATCTCTGCCTGCCTGCCCCTGGAACCTCCCTTACTGTCCAGGTTGGATGTTAAATTGTTCTTAAAAGGGGTCTTGCACACACCACCACCCAGAAAGCCTACCCCACCACCCTGGGACCCGAATTATGTCCTGGAGAAACTTATGCTGACTCCATTTGAACCAGCCACTTCTGCATCCCTGCAGCTGTGCACATGGAAAACAATTTTGCTGGTAGCTCTCACTTCAGCAAGAAGGGTGTCAGAGTTACAGGCACTCATGGCATGCTGTCCTTACACTATCTTCCATAATGACAGGGGTGACCCTGGGCACCAATCCCTCCTTCATGCCCAAAGTGGTCAGCGAGCTATCACTAAATCAGTCCATTCCCTTACGGACCTTTTTCTCCTCTCCCCAGAATGACAGTGAGAGAATACTACACTCCCTGGATGTTCACAGGCAGTTAAGATTTTATCTGGACAAAACCAAGTCGATCAGAAAATCAGATCAACTCTTTGTTTCCTTCCACCCCAGAGCCCTGGGCAAGGCAGTCTCCAAACAGACTATTTCCTGTTGGATCAGGAAAACCATCTGTTTATGCTACTCATACCACGGAAAAGACCTGAATCAGGATCAGAGCTTATTCTACTAGAGCAGTAGCTTCTTCCAAAGCTTTCTTCAAAGGCCTAGGCACAGCTATCATCCTTGAAGGAGCCACCTGGTCCACTGTACATACCTTCACCAAACAGTAAGAATACTGCAACATGGAAGACAAAGGGCATCTATGTTTATGGTAAGATTTTACATCACTATCCATAAGTAGTCTAAAGCCCTGGATATGGTTGGCAAGAGATGTAACTCCTTTGCCATGTTGGACTCGCAGCCCATGACTGTTAATTTCACCAGCTCAAATTCTAGTCTTCCCTAGTAGACTAGGCAGTGGAGAAGTTCTCATCCCTCTGAGTATGGTTGCAGAGAGAATGTGATAAAAGCACTTCATGGCACTGAGTGAGCTTCCTCTGCTTTCTGTAATGTGTTTTTTGGGAAAAGATGTTTTTTTTCACCCATTTCAAAAGCAAAATATTGCAAACATCTGTATTAGTAAATCCAGTCAGATAATTATGCATTCAGATTCAGAGAGTAACACTTGAGACTGGGTAACATCATTATAATGGGCATCTGTAAACATGATCATTAATGTAATAATAGTGTACAGCAGTGCCGGACTTGCACAGTTTTTCTTTGTAATCCAGGCCTACATAGAGAAAATATAAATTAATCCTAGGTTGTTGATCTGGTTGACCATATGTAGCCTAGCCACGATTCCACATTGCATTTGCCATATGTTGTGTACTCACCATCATTACTTCACGTACATAAATAATCCTTTCATAACTTTACTTAAGTTGTAAAGATAGCATGTTCTCACATAAAGCCATCTCTGCTACTACAGAAAAGAGCAACTGAATACATTTTGAGGGGGATAAGCTTCATTAGGCCCAGCCTGAAATATTTATCAGTCCTTTTCAATAAGACCCACTTCTCTAATACAAGATACTTGTTTTAAACTTGCCCATATTACTTTAATCAGCAGACTCTTCCCTCAGTTGGATTAGACTCGTGCAGCAAATATGAAAACTGCCATCTTCACCAATAAGCATTATATGCTTGGTAATATTCTTGTTACAGATTCCCCAGCAAATAGCCTATAAGACTAGGCAGTTAAGACCGTCAACCTTGCCAAAAAAAAAAATTCAACCAGACCCTTTTAAACTAACATCATTACTTTATAAAATATATGCAGATCTTAACATGTTACTGAAAAGCTACCTATGAGCAGTTAACACATTTAATAGCACATGAATTACCATTTTTTAAACCTCAGTTATGTATCCTTATTCAATAACTGAAACATATTTAAAGCAATAATTATATCTCGATTGTGGATGACAACTATGTCGGGCAAGTTAGTCATAACTGTGAACCTGACTCTATTATCTTATGTATCCAAGGACAACCTAGACATCCAAACATTCAAATGAAGTATCCAAATATGCCCTTTAAAACCATCTCTTACCAGTTAGTGACCAAATATACGCACCTCCTTTTGGATCATGATTAAGTCTGCTCTTCGTCTGCTCTTCTCATGCATCCTTCACTTCCACTGATCTGCCACCTTAGAATGACCAGGCTGTATCATTTCATCCATCACAGTGTCAGACCCTGACATAGCTCTTTCAGCTTACCTATCACCAGTCTTACATTTGTAAATGCATGTGTGCCGTCTGGTTAAAACAATGCAAGAAATATATCAGTCTATAATGTTCCATCATCTGGAATCCTTGATTGTTTCAGCAGGATGTAATCCCTGTTGCAGTGTAGATACTGGGAAATTGTAATCTGTGAGGAGTGGTTGGCCTTCCACAATGCATGACTTCCCTGGTTAACAAAGTTGCCACAAAATGTGATTCTTTTTTATACCATGAGGTAAACTGAGCCAACTTTATTCTAGGCTCATCATTCTTTCTGTCATCTAATGATAATCGGCCTACTAGCTCTTTGTGCCAAACAACTTAATTATAAAGCCAGTATAGAGTGCCGCCTCTGTTTTAATAAAATCCAAAGAAATTGTCCCTTTTTCACCATGTACTACACCACTCGGTCTCAGATTCTTTAGTATAGTTTTATCTTTCTGCTGTTGTGGCGTAACTAACAACATGCCTGTCTTATTGGTTGTGCTTAGGTCAGTCATCAGCTTCACATATGTGAATACTTAGCAAACTACTCAGAGCCATTATGAACCTAGCCAATAATCCAAGGTCAGATTCAAACCCTGTATCTGCTGTTTGAGGCAAAGATCCTCATAAACTCACCTCCATACTTTCAAATTCCTGGCGTACCTAACTAACAGTCCTGATGCATGCTTCTCAACATGTGAAATCCTTAGTGTAGTTCCATCCTCTTTATACAAGTCTTAACAGCCTTTTTCTATTCATTATTGCTAGTTACAGATCAGACTGACACTTCTCTGTCAGTGTCATTCTCCAGTTCTTCTTCTAAACGTCATGTATTTTCTCATCAATTCATCTTCCATATGGACTACTATGGCACTTTAATACAATTTTAGTACGAAATCTTTGTGGACTGAACAACTTAAAAAATTCATTTGCTTATTCACGCAAAATAGATGTTCCAACATGTGAAGCATTGCAAGAGCTAGTTTTTTGCAGTTTTGGTTTTGCAGTCACTTTACCTAGTGCCACATGCCTCAGGCATGTATTTTACAAAAATAGCTTAGCTTAAGCTATCCTTCTTGAATGAGAAACTCAGTCTGTCCTCGATGCCTCTTACTGGGAAGTTGTCTTCATCCAGCCTTCTCCTGACTTGACAGATAGTTTCTTGAAGAGGAAACGGGTCCTTGCAATAATGGAGAATTCTTATGACCCACCTTCAACACATGCTACCTATTCTTGGTCAATGTCCAGAGAATTCCAGGAATAGAGAAATCCTCCTTGCAGAAAAAGGCCTCGAAGTGTTCTTTTAGTTTTGCTTTCAGGCCATTTCACCCAAAATAAAAATGCTAAATGAATAACTACGTGTTCCAAATAATAAAACCACAAAAAGCACTCGAATCCAGGAAAACTGTTAATAATTTAGGATTTTCATCCTTTTAATGAAGAACTTCATGAAGTTAATCATTAAAAGGACAAAAACGCTAAATTACTAACAATTTTCCTGCATTTGAGTGTTCTTTAGTGGTTTAAGCAGTGGCAGTTATGCATTTGGTAAGTATTCTAGAGCCCATGGACAGCCTGAATGGCAGAGCTACAAACTGAAAGTGATGTTGGGTTTAAAATGGCTCTTTGGCCAATAGCCTAGTAGCCACATATGAACCTATGAATTGTCATAAATCTGAGGTAATTTCTGTGAGACAGCCTTATTGAAATGTTTGTATAGATATCTTTCTTATCCAGTATTGTTATTCAGAATAGTTTCTGTACATGAGCTTGTTCTGGTCTGACAAATCTAGAGCTGTTCTCAGAATGGTGTTGGTTTATGGAAATCGGAAGTAGAAGTCTCAACCCATGTGACTGGACGACAGTATGTGCTTAATTTCTTTCTTTGGAAATACACCAATGTTCCTGATGAGATGGTGTTTATGGAATAAACTGAAACTTTGGTTTGTTTTGGAACTGTGATGTAAACCTGACCATCTGAAATACTCGTTTGCTTTGGTTATTTGCTTACCAGTAGGATAGATAATATTGAAGGCTGCCTTCTCTGAGGTCATTTTAGGGGTCATTTGGATGATGGTGTAAAACCAATCAACCTGCCAACGTGCGCTTCGGATTGCTGCTGTCTTTATAGTTTCATTGATAGGATGCAGCTTTGGAAGTGGATGATGTGATAGTAAGAAGGAGGCTCAATGTCCTCTGTATCCAGGAGACGATGGAAGGACAGTGCAGCAAAGCCACTTGGCTTGTTGGATCCAGTATCTTTCCTACACTTGAGCAGTAGACTTGAAATGGTGGTGAAATTTTGATAAAGGAGAAGCTTCAGAAGACAGTAAGGGGTGACAGACTTATGGCAATCAGACTCCAGTGTAAGGATAGGGCACCTACTAGGTAAACCAAGACAGCATGAATTGGTGTTGATAATGAGGAACCTGAATGCTCATATTGGGGCAGACAGGACGTGATATGAGGATTGCTCGAGTCCACATGATTGAGACAGTAGGAATGGAGAAGGAAAGGCCATTCTAGAATTCTGTCTGACAAATGGCTTGATGCTGGAAAACACATGGTTCAGCAAGAGAGGCTATCGCAAGATCACATACAAGAGTAGCCAGTATGCTTAGTCCTTGTAAGGGAAGAGCACTGGAGTAGAATCAACAATTGCAAAGTCATCCCCAGTGAAACCATCAGCCCACAGCATAAACAACTGGTTGCCACAATCAGCTGCAAGCAGTGGTCAGAGAACACTCAAGATCAACAGACACTAGACTGAAGATCTGGAAGTTGACTGGAACAGAAGTATAAGAGGTCAAGAAAATATGCTGGGTTATAATACCTCAAGAAGAAGAGGAAATAGGTGGAGTTGAAGAATGGCAGTTCCTCAAAACAGCATGTGTGAGAAGTATAGAGCAGATATGCTATCAAGCCAAATATGGAAATAAGGTATATGGAAAGCATCTGAGTCCAGGAAGTAATCAGAAGAAAGGAGGAGTGTAGGAGATAGAAAAGACAGATGAGGCTAAGGAGGACTATTACTTTGCTAACAAAGTTAAGAGATGAGGTACAATAGTGAAGACTAAGGCATCAGAGGCACTCAATTAGCTTTGGAAAGTGACTCAGCAGATGGCACAGAGAAACTCTTTCAGGTTACAAGGCAAAAGCAGACACCCTTCATAAGAGAAGCCAGCAACAACCTGCTCACCAGCCCAATGGATATGAAAGAGAGATGAAAGGAATGCTTCCAACAGCTTCTAAATGAAGAAAACCTCACAGAACTTGTACTGCCCCAGACACTGCCTACAGTGAAAAAAGATGAGGAGCACATCCTAGAAGAACAGCGTTAAGAAAAATGTCAAGGAAAACAGCAGGCTCAGATGAGGTCACAGCAGATATGATCAAGATGTTGAGCAAGATAACAGAGAAATGGCTACAGAGGGTACTCCTAAGAGTATGCAGAGAAAGGTGCATCTCCGATGACTGTAAAATAAGCATTCTAGTGCAAGTATACAAGAACAAAGGGGGCATTCACAACTGTGGGCAATATAGAGGTATTGAGCTCCTGTCACACTATACGAGTGTTTTGGAGAGGATAATTGATAAAACAAATACACGTAGTAGTAGAAAGTAAGATGTGGAGACGAACAGTTCAGATTCAAATCAGGATGCTGTACAACATGACTCTGCATTTGCAGTGGGAGAGTTGAGAAGAGTCTAAAGATGAGAAAAGAGTCCAAGTAGGCATTCATAGACTTGGAGAAAGTATATGACAAGGTCACAAGAAAGGTGATTTGGGCAGACCTGCAGTGGTTTGAAGTTCCAGAAACATTGGCAGAATTATTGCATGCTATGCACAAGGACCCAGTGACAGAAGTATGAACAGTGTTCATGCATACAGAGGAGTTCCCAGTAGGAGTGGGTGTGCATCAAGGTTCGTTTCTGTTCCCACTGCTGTTTGTACTTGTGAATAGATTACATTTGCAAGCAGGTCAGAAGGGACAGATCAACAAAGCTGCTGTACGCAGATGATGTGCCATTACAGGCAGACTGAGCAAGAACTTCAGCAAGTGATAGGGAATGGAATGCAAAACTGAAAGCACTGGATGAAACTGAATATGGATAAAGACGGCTGTTATGACGGCAAATGGGAGAAGTCGGAAGAAGTTGAAAACTGAGATAGAAGGGAAAACATTGGGACATCTTAACAGTTTCAAGTATTTGGGAGAGGTGGTTGTGGAGAAGGGAAGTCTAAATGAGGACGCCATAGCTGGAATCAGAGGGACTGCAGCCAGGTGACACAGAATATTAGTGGTGATATGTGTTTGAGGAAAATAAGGTCTACAAAACAGTGGTGCAGCCAGTATTTACTGTATGGTACAGAAACCTCGGTAGTGAAGGCAGAGCAGTTGAAGCTAGAAGTGATGGAAATTAAGTACTTGAGATGAGGGTGGTAGGATGCAAACTGTGGGGTAGATGAAGAATTGCTGACAGTGCACAAGCCTTAGTATCTCCAGTTGCCAATATTGTCAAAAAACAGATTATGGTTGTTTGAGTACATGTGGAGGGAAGCAGAAGAAAACGTGGTAAAGATGATTTGGAATAGACAGGAGGAAGGCAAGAGGAAACATGGGTGTCCAGCAATCGGATGGATAGACCTTACATGGGCATGACTGCTGGCGAAGGCAAGGAGGAAAGTGGCACTGAAACAAGAGATATGGCAACAGTTGATGTGACACCCAGGCCCCATGTAGAAAATGTGGAAAAGAGGGATGATGATCGCTAATTGTATCTGCCATTTCCTTGTGAACTTGAAGTAGAAGAGACCTACCTTCTTCTGTACTGTCATTATCCATGAAATTGTTGGTAGGCATTTCTTTCTGTGAAAGCGACTTTAATCAAATTCTGTTTGAAACTGTTTTGGTAGCAGGATGACAGATCTCTTTAAAAGAAGATGCTGCCTTTCTAGTCTTATGGTCTGTAGTAATTATTGCCATTAACTGGTTGGCCAAAGGGTTAACTGAAACATCTAAAATCTGAGCTCTAACATCTTAAAGTTATGAACCAAGCCTGCCTTCTCATAACTACACCTGATGTAGTTGTTACGTAGGAGTTAACTAGATCACTAAGTATGTAGTGTCATCACCTATCGTAAGATTTTTCATGTTGCTTCTGGGAGTTAAAACATTCTTTTTAGTGCCTTCCGTAGGACTGTTAAATGGTGTAATTTGCCTTTAGTTTTTTTCACCAGAAATTCAAGGAATGATGAAAGCTGCAAGGGAAGAACTGGCAAAACAGATGTGTGCCCTTCCTGCCACGAAGAGTTATTAAAACCTAGGAAATAACATTAAAAGAAGAAAATGCAGCATGCACATCAGAAAACCAAGTGGCATATACTTTGATAAGCAGGATCCCTGTGAACCAGTAATCAAGGCAGCTACAACAGGTGAGAAAATCGATAATGAAGCACTTTATAAAAATAAATGGGACACTGGAATAGCGCATTAAATTAATCAAGAGAAGGTCATAACAGACCACTGAGTTGCAGTGTAGACACTATCTGAAGATGTGAAATAAAATTTGCAGCAGTGGAAGTAAAACAGGAAGTATTTGGAGACCATTCAAATGGATGACCGGTCCAATAAAGACAATGTATACGTTTCAGGCATCCTGGAGACTAGTAATGAGAAGAAAAATGTTTGTTATGTTTGAAATTTCAGTGACAGATGTAGAGGAATTCCTTTGCAATAAATAATGCTAGAGAAAGCTCATCAATTCTGTACACCAGAAAGCAGACAGATGACAAAGCAGCCCAGACCCATCTTAATTAAGCTTCACATCTGCTAGTTTAGACAAAATCCTGGCCAGTCTATGGCAAATGGCCAAACTTCTAAAAGTGGGTGAGAGGCAGGTGTTTGTGAACATTGATTTTTTCCTCTGCCACAAGGAAAAGAAAAAACATACTTTTCATATGTGAAACTGCATAGACAAGGTTTAAATTGTGGCATCTGCTTATGTCAGTTTTCTATTGTAGAACACTTAAAGCATATGTGGATTCATAAGAAATGTTTAAGGAGATGGAATATCAGGATTGTTGTACGTATCTGAGATCAGAGAAGCCTGAAAGTTGCTTACAGTTGGCTTCTGTGGGTAAAGTAAGCTGTGGGAGATTTTCAGTGAAGCCCTTCCCACTTTTTGAAGTAAGAATGGAGCAAAGGCAGAGGAGGTACTCTCCTCTGGTAAGGTGGTGATGGGCTTGAAATCATGAACACCTTTTACTACTCGAAGATGGAGATGTAAAAAAAAAAAAAAAAAAAAAAGTAAAAGCAGTTCACATAAGAGGAGAATGCAGTATTGAAGAAATGTTTAATGTATTTATTTTATTTTTAGGGCTAACCACATAGCAGTATGACCCTTTGCTTTAGATTATTGTCACTGTTGATGTGACAATGTTATCCATGTGCAAAAATGGGAAAAATGTTGTGGATAGATTTTATTTTAATTTGTCAACCAAGGTAGAACACTGATCTTAGGGGACTATTTTCGACTTAGCCCAGGAATTCAAAACAAGATCAAGCAAAGCAGGTACAAATGAAGGTTTTAAACATGCAGCAGAATGATCCACTTCAAAATAAAGTAATGCATGTTTTTTTTTTTTTCCTGGATAAATATAGGAGCAAAAGTTGTTTTCTTTCTACATAAGAATAGCAGTCCATTCTTTACAAAAAAAAATTGAAGGGAAAAGGGAGACTGCTCTAGATGGTATAGTTGCACCTGGCTTAGGACAAGACTAACCTCTGCCAAGATATGCTTTGTTAGGAAAAACTCCACACATTTATACTAGTCCTGTGATTTATGTTGAGCAATGAAGTGGAACTGTAATGTTTTGCTTAACTGAAATCCCACTTAATGGTACTTAAGAAAAAAATGCCTTTGTGTGTTTAGTGAAAGTGGTAAGTGAAAGATTAGATATACAGAACTAATGATTTTCACTAGTGCTAACAGATGAAGTTGGGGGTTATCGTTCACAAGAAATGCTGCTAAATTAACAAGACTGTTTACATTCAATGTTACAGTTGTCCATTCTGTGAAGACAGGATAGATTTGAGCTTGTCCATTTTGCTAACAAATGTGTGGAAGTGGGTAGAAAACAAAAAGCATGTACGTAAGAGTTTGCTTTATGAAGTGTATTGAACAGCATTAACACAAGAATTGCATGTGGTCCCAAGGGAAATTGAAGTTAAATGATGCAGATGAATATTTAGAGTGTCTGCTGGAATGCAAATGAGCTTACAGACCTAGTTAAACATTTTTTGGTCATTTATTGAGATCTCAACCACATCTAGTTAGGCTTTTAGAGATGCATTTAGACAAAACAGAACATGGTAAGATAATATGAGGTTTATGTAAGGATATTATTGCAACTTATTGTGTGATCTACAAGAGGAAAATACAGGCAAGGAAGGAAGGTATGTAGAACAAGGAGGGTACTGGGAGAGAAAATAGCCATAACAAATATAGATGTCCTCACAAAACAGAGCAAAGTTACAGAAACTAATGAGAGAGAGAGAGAGAAAGTATTTTGTCAGGAAGTAATGTATGGGGGGGTGACTAGAATACTATTACAAGAAGAAAAAAAACTATGTGAGTGCTGTCTTAAAGATTAATATTGTTAACAGAGCAGGAGGCTTTTGCAGAACATTCACAAACGCAATTTGGCCTGTTTGATGTGTCAGACATAATGGGAAACCACAGATGAGGGGATGTTGGGACGGTGTCCTAATGGTTAAGGTGTTTGCCTTACAAACACCAGGTGCAGGGTTTGAGTCTCACAAGGGATAATTGGCTAGGCTTAAAATGGCTCGCAAGGGCAGTTCGCTTAGTACTAATCTATGAACCTATGAATTTACTCTTTACTCAGGGAGATGCTTGCTATGGTCAAGGATATAGTTAGGGTGTATATTTAAGAAGAAGCTGTATGATCCCATTGGCTGAAAAATAATGGAATGTATATAACTGTTAGTGTGGTGCATATAATTATATTTCTGAAGAACCACCTATTGGTTTGAGGCATTTAGGCTGAACATTATCTGTATCGGCACACTGTATATGCAGTTCCACAGGATTGCAATATGTTGCAGCGTGTTCAGCTTGTACTTGTTTTTATGTATGTACAACAACTAGGAAATTGCCTAAGAGAATTTAAAAAAAAAAAAAAAAAAAAAAAAAAAAGATTTCATTATGCAAATGACCGTCCAGGTTATAAGAAGTTTTATGTTGCAGTATTAGATCATCAACCTATAGATTTTAGAGGAGATAACAAGAATAAGCTTGAGGCAAGGGTAACTAGTTGGCAGTTACAATTGCAAGCAAGTACTTTTCCTGGTTATTAATTATTGCAAGCAAGTACTTTTCCTGGTTATTAATATTAAATGTTTTTTGTCAGGAAGAAGATTGGAAAGGAAATTTAGTTTATGGTATGTATTGTATTTTAATTATTTAGTTTACTGTATGTATTGTAGTTTAATAAATATAGTCATAAATGTATTTTGATATTTATGAAATATATACTCTGTTATGCGACTTTGCCATGTGCTTTAGTGAATGTATAATGTGACCAAATGAATTTGAGTTTATTCAGAAAAAGTCTGTGTTTGTTGGATGAAAGTGCTAAATATATTCATTAAGTTCTTTGTCTCTTTTGTTACCCATTTTACAGTGGTGTTTTTGGTTGGTTTTGGTTGTTTGCATTGTAATCAAGATTTATTTATTTTTTGTTTGGCTTATAAAGTGTAATACACATATCAGCCAAGACTTTGACAAAGTGGTAGGTTGTTCTTTTTGGGACTACAAGCTGAACTAAATCAGAATATTACTGTTGTCCTTCTTGGGGCTGCAAGCTGAACTAAATTTGATTAGTACAAAGTGGAGGAGGGTTTCCCAGATGTCTGCTTTAGCTGAGCTATTGACTGAGTTTAGAATGGATATGGCAAGTATGAAAAGGCTAATTAGTAGAATATGTAAAGTGGATCAAGAAAAAGAACAGTAAGAAGAAGTTGAGAGCTTGGGAGAGGAAGATCTCCATAGATTGAGATAGTTTGGCAGAAAAATGTTCAGTAACGAGTTGTACCACCTAATTGAGAAAATGTATTATTATTTTTGGCGTTGGAATGATTATATACTTGTGTGTGTGTTTCTGTGTCATAAGAGCAAAAGACTGAAAACCAAAATATCTAAAAAATTCAAAGTATCGAAAACATTTTTAATGCAGGAGGGCAAGCCCCCCTTGCAGTCCTTGTAGTCTAGCATTGTATGTTATGTTTCATGTAGTTAGCCACCTTGCCCTTTGAGTCTAAGACCATGCTTACTAAAAAATTTTTGTTGTGGAGCTAGAGGAAGTATTGATTTTCCCTAACCTATTTAAAGTGCTTAATCTGCTGAAAGATGCCAAAGAACGAGTATGAAAAAAAATACATTTTGTAAGACTTGAACTAACCTCACATGAGTAGAATGCATTTGTTATTCAGACTGAAAATTGAATACAACTCATGTAAACATATTGTAATGCAAAGCTGTAGTTTATTTTTACTTTGCCTTTCAGGTTTATTTCCCATACTTGCTTATTAACAAAAAACGTTATGCTGGTCTCTATTTTTCTTCAAGTCCGCATACACATGATAAGATGGATTGTAAGGGGATTGAAACAGTCAGAAGAGATAATTGCCCACTTGTTGCTAACTTAATCAACACTTGTTTGCAAAAAATCCTGATCGATAGGTAAGTTGACCACTTTTGCTGCCTCGCTTGTATTTATATGAGCTGGTTTCTGTCTTAACTTTTTTCAGCACACTGATCAGTTTTGTGCATCTGTAGAATAATGTGTGTTTGGAAGTCCAAATGTGGTGCACAAAATGCAACAGATCGTCCAAAATGGATGTCCCATTAGCTAGACTTCTCCCATTACCTGGATGGTACTCTGTGCTTTGCCGTGTTTTCTTGTCAGCAGTTCTTGGTCTGACAGTTTTGACGGTTTGACCTTAAGAAGTATACTGCTCAAGGGAGAAAAGAGGGTGGAACAAACTGTCTTCCCCCAACTACGAAAAAAAGAATTTAATAAGAATTTTGTCATTCATTTTTACTAAAGGAAGCCAGAATATAAAGGTCATATGCCACCAACTTCTTTTTAAAGTATATTTCTGTATTTTAAAGAATGTGTAACATAGAATTTCACATCTTATGGCCTCCAAGTTGGTGTTTATTACCCTTTATAACTTGTCACATAATACTTCCTTGCACTTAATTGAGTTTAAGATCTCTACTGATAAACTTTGGATGACTTTTGCAGTTGATAATTGTCAGGATTGTTTGTTTATTTATTTATTTTACATTTGTTTACCAGGAAAGTCCCACTGCACACATCCTTTTTCTGCAGAGTCCCAGAGAGAAAAGCTTTACCTACCAGAACTAAATAAAGTAAGGTACATACAATTGCATGCAATAAACTTTCAAAACTAGATCTAGAAGATACAGGTACATTCAGTTTAAAATACATAGAAAAGATACACAATTACATGCAGTTTAAGGTAACATTGTATATGCAGAGACAGGTTATTCAACAGAATACATTGATTGCAAGCACATTTAGAAAATATTCAAGTGTCCTGTATAAGTAGCATGTCAGGAAAAGGTTTCACTAAGTCTCCAGAGTTACAGTTAGAGATGCTTGTAAGTAAGCAGTGGATTTATTGGAGGTGAGATGAGTGATAAGCCTGAGACTTCCCTCAACTTCCTGAAGATTAACTGTGGGATGTAGTCACTGCTGCTGCCAACAGGAAGATCTTTCATGCATTCTAGACTGGTACTAGAGGGAGTGAAAGAAGGTGAAGGGGGTCAAAGGCCAAATATCAGTCACTTTTTCTGCCTGTCATTTCTGCTCTTAAGGCAGCCTTATGCATTTTGTTTGCATCTCTTTCACTATTGAAGGCTACAATTCACAAATGTTAATTGCTAACAAAGCAATTTACCCCCAGCAAGCACCACTGTAGTGTGGGGGGCCTAGAATTTCAGCACCACCTTTCCCAACACAAGGTCATGTAGTACAGCTCCAAACATGGCCTTCTCAATTATACTGGTTCCTCAGTTCAGGCTTGGAAGTTGTAACTGGGACTAAGATGTGTTCTCCCCAGTCTGTCCTCTCCATCCAAAGTCTTGCAAATCTACTCAACAAAAATAGAGCAGAGTCCCACTAGCCCTTCTGATCTGTTTGTATTCATGTCCTCCTGTGTGCAGGATCATATTCTTGGTAGGTAGGCATGGGTTGACACCAGTGCTAAGCTCTGCTCAGATGTTCATCGTGTTTCACTGTTGCAGTCATTACACTTGGGTTATCCTGCTGGCAGGCTACCCGCAGTTGGCCTGAATTCCAAAGTCCTGGTCCGGCGTCGGTTGCTGTCGCCGCTTCCCTGACGTTAGTGCGCCAGGGGTATAAAAGAAGCAGCTGACGTCATTTTCTTCAGTCTTTCTTGCTGCAGGGTGCCCAAAGCAAAAACAGTTCGCAAGTGCCGGTCGGCCGACTCCTGAGATTTTTGAAATCGAATTTCAAAAACAAAGTCTTCATTAAAGCTAAGTACCCCGTTGGGGAAACTTTTTTCTTACTCCAGACCGATGTCAGAAAAAGTTAACATTTGTATTTCTTGTGGGAAGCAAATACCTCATAAGGATTTCCACTCTTACTGTATTCCTTGCCTAGTCCCTGACCACGACGTTGCTAGCTGTCGGTTTTGTGCTGGATTTAACCAACGCACTATCAGAATTCATAAAAAACGCAAGGATAAAGACAAGGACAAGCATCCAAGGTCCAAAACCGACGGCGAAGCCTCTTCTAGGCCAGTCGCCGGTTCGCCGGTGCTGAGTGAGGCACTTTCGCAGCCCCTGACTCCCGCTACCTCAGAGCCACAGGCAGCCTCCGACTCCCACGTGGAGACAGCTAGGCCTCTGGATACTCAAGGTATTGGCCCTTCGGAAATTAATCCCTCAGATGGGTCCGGAGCTGCTGAGCAGGCATCAGCTTCTGAGGGTGTCTTCAGACCTACACAACTTTATATAAAGCCTACTTCAGCATCCAAAAGTCTAAAACAGTTTTAAATACAAGGAAACCACTGCAGCATTCTCCAGGACAGACTTCTATGCCTAAGAAACAGATGCTCAAAATGGCTGAAGACCTAATTACTTTGATCAGGGGTTCCCATCCCCCTCCTGATAAGAGGCCTAGGCAAGACACTGAATATGATTCCTCTGATCAGGTTTCCATTTCCTCTGATTCCTCTTCTGTTCAGGAATATTCTGTTCCTCCCTATGAGGATTCTGATGCTGAAGATTCTATTCCTTCAGCTTCTCCTCCTGAGGACTATTCATTTGGGGAAACCCTGCATACCATGAGGGAGCATTTCCATTGGGAGAGCCAGGATTACTCCGATTTTAAGAAAAGACTTAGCGACTTCGGTGCACACTTATACAAAGCACTACCATTTACTTCTCTACTCTAAATCCAGAGCAGGCCTTGCCACATAGTAAGTTGTGTACCTACTATAAATGTAGATGTTCGAGTGTATTCACTGTTGTAGTCCAGGTTACCCTCCCACCATCCCTCTTTTTCTTTGCTGGGACTTATCTGTTCCTCTCTGTTCTATACAACCTATGTGGTGTATTTGCTTGTAGATGGTTATGTGCATGTTTTTTTATGATCATAATTTTTACAGCCTACCCTTTTGGGGGCACCTGACATCTGGGGCAAGAAAAACTGAAGAAAATGGCATCTGCTGCATCTTTTATACCCCTGGTGCACTGACGTCAGGGAAGGGGCGACAGCAACCGATGCCGGACCAGCCCTCAAAAAAAATGGGATGCCCTTTACAGGCCTCCACCTGTGTTTGATAGAGCATCTTTCCAAGTATCCTTGTACTGATTCCTTGCATGATCTCTTTGGTCCAACACAAGTCCCAGAAATTTCAACACATTTCCTACCCTGCCACAAGACAAGGAGTCCAAAGCTTTAAGTAGCTGTTCCAGAAGAATCTACTCCTCTGTTGTGTTGAGAAGAAGATTTCAAACTACTGATCTCACATTTCTGGTTCTATTCCCTTGCGGTTAATATGGCTGTAGAAAAGCTTGTGTTTGCTTCCACAAGATGGTGTGGTTAAAGTTTCCATCTTTAAAGAAAGAACTTGGAAATGAGAGATCCTGGGTGCCATTATTGAGAAGAAAGTGTTGTTTGGGCAGCCTGTCCAGGAACTGGATGATTTTCCTTAAGAGGGACCTTGCATCCTTTTTGTTAGGGACCTTTATGGCCTCAATTCTTCTAACTCTTTCTACATCTTCCTCTTCAAAGCCTAGCAACCTCACCCCCCAAAAAAAAAGAAAAGAAAAAGAAAGAGGCCTCATCATGCCCCAGTGAAGATTTTGAAGCACCACATACTTTTTTTTTCTCATCTTGTTCTGACTAAGACATCAGGTATGATGTCCTGCTAGTGCCTTGTTACAGTCCTGATTCAGATGTGGGTTTGACTTTTGGGGGCTGTTTATCAGGTTTACACTATATTGGAAAAATTATTGTATCATTGTAATGTTGCATCATATCAGATATGGTAACCCATCCTGTATATTCAGGCATAGCTCTTCAGATAGTCCTCGATAGTAATGTTCAGGGATGATAAAGTGACTGTTGCAGTATATTGTGTGTGTTTTACTACTTTTCTGGAGATTTGTGTGATTTTTTTTTTTTTTCAGTTTATTCTCTCATTGGCACCAGCCAGTGAATCTTCTTTCTCAGGTCAGCATCTGCAATTTGTTATTTAGCCACCCTTCCATTTGTGTTCGCCATTCTTTTTGTATTAGGTTCCCATTGTGCAGTATTGGTTTCATTATCACATTTAACCTGGTAGTTGAAAACAGGACTTTTTATTGGGATTTTTTTAAATTATTACATGTAATATTATTTCTTGTGAATGTTCTGTTCTTGAGACATAGGTAGTGTCTTTTCTGGTCATCTGTAAAAATATTAAAAGTTAAACCATTTACTTTTTCCTTTCTTGGTAAAATTCATTTCATGGGCCAAAATGTGTTAGTAAAGATAAATGAATACCTTTAACTTTCATAGGTTTTAAAATTACTCAAGCTTTTAGGCCTGAAGGAGTCCTTAATGGGAGTTGGGAAGGGCTTTTTGATAGCCTGAAAGATCCAATAATCACAAAACCTCTGTTGGTTCAGTAAAAGGTATTACATAATTTCACTGTTCCAGTGTGTTTGTGTTTTCAGTAAGTGGACCAGCATTAATTTTTTTCTTCCTTTGACTCTGACACTCAGTCCTGTTCGGGCTTCAGTGTCCATTTTGATCATACATCTGGCCAACTTGTTGACATTACTTCAACTGCCCACTTCAGTTTTGTTTCTTTGAAGTCTGTATTCTTAGTGTTGACTTTGATTTTGGTTCTGGGTCAGACATTGAACTTTCTGAGGTTGATACCATTGGTACTGAACTCCATATTAACTTCAATCTCTGTTCCAGGTCAAAGTCTATGATAATAGGGGGGTCTACCCTTCTTGACCCCCTAGCTAGAAGTCAGGTCGAAAGCAGTCTCAACCTTGGCTGTTCTAACATGTACTTTTTACTCAAAACTACATTTAGAATCCTTTTTTTCTACCTACTGTATTTTAAGCTGAAAATCCTGTTTTACCCCAGCCGTAAAGTATTTGCTAATGATCTAGATCCTATGCATGTGTATGTGAGAAATCTTATGTAAAGTGCAGCACCTCTGTATTAATATTTTTATGTAATTTTAGTGTATTAGAATTGTGTTTTCTACGTAAATTGTCTATATCATTTTGTGTCTGTGTGTGTATATTGATTCTCTTAACCTTTGGCCTTTTCTTCCTGGGCTATTGCTGAAAAAGGGCCTGAAACTGGCTTAGTCTGCATTTCCATATTAACCTGGAAAATAAATAATTATCATCTGTGAACTGACTTCATCATAGTTAAGTGGTTTGTTTTCCTTAAAAGCATATTTCTCTTCTCTAGATGCAATTTTGGCATTTTTCTTGTCAGTCCAACTTGGATAAATCTATTCAGTGTCTGTCTCTCCAGTTATGCATCACTATACTACTGAAAAACAGAGTATAAAAACAAAAAAGACCAGCCAGTAACCAAAAGCAGTTTATTGTTCTCCAATGTTTCGGCCAAAAGCCTTCAAAGAATAAAATATTAAAAAATTGCCTGCCTTATATACACACATAAATAAGATAAATGGCAATTAATTAAACATTCAAGTAAAAAATGTCCCGTTGCACTCCAAGTTTAACCCTTTTGGAACTAAAGTATACAGATTTCTTGTATAATAGTTTGTTTTTATGTTCCATAATATTGTCTTATTGTGTAGCTATAGTAGTCTATGCAACTTCCTTACCTAACTTTTAATTGTTCCTCATATTTTGTATGCCTGTTTATGGCCATTCCCTTTGTTTGTTTGCTGTTTCCTTGGGGCAGCTGAAGTTTACCTTCACTATATGTATATCTATATATATATCTATATCCATATATGTATATATATATATATATATATATATATATATATATATATATATATAGTCTACTTGTTGATGTCTCCTTTCATGGCCTTTCCTTCCTTTCTCTTTACATGTCCAGTCTTGTATAGCATCTGCACATGAGCAGTTCACCATTTCCATTTGCTTTGTTCGTTTATTCGCCAAGTTGGTTGGTTGTTTTGATCTCATATTGGCCTTAATCATTTTTGCCATAGATTTTTCTTCTATTTTGTCATGCCACTTTAGTCTTATTATTTACGAAAGTGCAATATCCTTATGCCCTTTGCCAGTCTACACTGGTGCTTGCAAATATCTGTAACTCTCATGTTCATAAACCCATTTTTGTTTATTAGTATGAGAGCCCTTGCTTGGTGAGCATTGCTTGCAGTTCTTCATGGCACTAGTTGTTGAACCAAGAAAATTCATGACAGCAAGTATTCAGATTCAGCTATGCTTTCTATCCTCATTCTTTGAGTGTGGCCCTTAACTCCTCAACTCGTATCAATTCTTTTCCAGCACAAACAAGTTTTTAGGTTACATTGTAGCATTATTTGCTAGCAGTTATGGCTGCAGAATTCTAATATCGTCTACTGAGGAGATTTCTTCATTCAGCCTTCTACCTACAGACTATCCTTGTGCATACTGTGGCAGGTTAGAAAATATTATTTGAAGGCTGTTTAGTCTTCATCTTTTTTAGCCCTCTGTTTACTTCTAAAGCTATGTATATTTTTACACAATTTCTGCTTGTTTATGGATGGCTTGTGACACCGGCTGTACTTCACCTCTTCAGCTGTGCAAAATCTAGTGTATGCATGCCGTACTAGCTTATTTCCCAGACATTGCCCACAGTATATTATGGGTTAGTACTGTGTTGTTTTGACAGTATTTCACACTGCTGCAGTGTTTTAAGTGTGGATCTGAGATCCTTTTTCCAATCTACTTTTGATGGGTCATGATCCACAGCGAAGCTACCCACAAAGCTAAGCTTCAGGCTCTGTCCTAAAGGTGAAGATGGAAAGCCCAATCTGTGACACTAATTTGATATTAACTCGTTTAGGCTTGGCAGTCTTGTCTGGCCTCGGGTAGTTGGTTAAGTATTTCTTTTTCCTAAGTGACCTGTGTTGAAGAAAGGTAGTGATGAGTCTCTTTATAGGATCCCTCTACCTGTTGTTCCCCATCTGGGTGTATATATGGCTGAACAAAAGAGTTCTCAACAGATGAGCAATGTATTTTTTGCCAAGCTGCATTGGAACACTACTGAAGTATACCCACACACTGAATCCAAACTGCTGAGAAAATACACCCATTGCCATAAAGGCAGGTACAGCTGCAAAATCTGTCATAAAGTAAGGTGCAAAGCAGATGCTGCAGTGAAAGTATTTCACATAACAAATGTTTCTGTAAAAATCACAAACAAAAGAACTGCAAACTTTCCCTTGCTCTATAAAGTGTGTATTTTGGGGGGGTTACATTTTGCACAGAGTTTCAGTACTCACTGTTCCATGTTCCTTTCAAAGCCCAACGGTGGAAGAATGGAAGCTACATTCTTAGTAATTATAATTTCAAATGAGTTCTTATAAACCTATGATTTCCAGATGAAGCCTTTTTCCTGTTTCAGTCTTTGTATAGTTAACTATTCTTTCAGTTGAAGAACTTTGTAACACATTATTTTGAAGTTATCATTCCTTTTGTCGTGAGTTGAGCTCAGAATAGAGCATAGTTAACAAGAGTGCATTGTTGAGGCCTTCTAAATGGCAAGGGTTTCTCCTGCGAGGGTATTATGTATCACTGTCATAATTCTTTTTGACTGAAAAAGTGGGCAGAGATTTCCCTTGTTCTGGCATCAAAGCGGTCAAGTGGTCCCCCATGAGGGCCTCCATTTTCCTTATTAAGTGTCAGTGAAGACTAGCATCAGAGATTTATCCTTCCGTAGTGGTGAAAATTTTGAGCTACTTTTGCAGAACAGATTTTCTGAACAGCCAGTCCTATTTGTCTTGAATTGATTGTACGGTGATATGTTCTATGTTGCATGCAAACCGAATCATCAAAGATGATGTGTAGTCTTCTTTGTCCGCCAACCTAGAGAACTGGTCACATTTTCAACATATGTTGTCCATCTCAGTTGTGGTGGGATGACCCACTGCAGTGCCCCTGATGGTTCAATGACACTGAAATGAAAGTTATTTTATGTAACTGACAAGGTATATTGCTTCCATTCCATTAATAGTAGCAAAATTCAGTTTCATATAGTAAAAGTGGTCTAGTTGTTCAATCATCTTGAATGGGTTGGGTTTCATGTGGGGTGTGAGGCTATCGGATATTGTTATCTGTGCTACCATGTCTGGCTGCAGTTTTGTAAATACTTGTAAATAATTATAAATTATCCTGTGTTGTATATGCCAGTATGACTAGCTATAATATTGTAAATAAGTTTGTTTTTTTGATTGCTTCTTTGATTTGTGTGGGATATTTGAATCAAACAGTGTTCTTCTGGCTGACCAAATGTACATGTCTTTCAAAAAAAAAGAATGCAGGTTGTGCCAGTCAGTTGACCTAGAGTTATGTCATCGTGTGCCAGAGCAGAAAGGAATGGAGTCTCCACAGCAGCTGTTTTTGTTTACTCTCACATTTCAGACTTTTGAAAAGTAGAATTTTCATAACAGCTTTTTGTGACTTTTAAAAGATTCTGCTATAACAAGCACATTCTGAGTCAGTTGAGTTCATTGTAGTTGAGTTGCGGCAGTTTGTTGTAGTAGTCATTGGTTGTTTTCCAGATCAGTATTTTAGTTTTTCAGAGCTGTTCAGCAGAAATAATGGGGTTTGCTATTCCAGTCAGTGAGAACAGGACAACATCCTGAACAGTGGACATATATTCCTATTTTGCTTGCAAAAGTAAGAGTATTATCTTGCCTTGCTGAGTTAATTACATTAGACAGGGACAGTTAATCTTTAGACAGTTAGAAATCTACAATTAGTTTTTCCTTCGGTCAGTGTAAAACATATTCTACAAGGTTATTTTTGTAATTCCTGTTTGTGAAGCTCTGTGGGTTATTGAAATCAGCTGTAAGTATATTTTATTTATTAAATATTTTACTAGGTTTACCTTTAAAACGGCGATCGCAAAAAGATCGACCACGCTTTCGCGAACTCCGAAATGCAAACGTCCCAAATGCCGAAAACCATATATGCGAACGGCTAAATCTCGGCCCCTTTTGACCCAAGGTAGCACTGGTGCGGAGGTGTGGCGTGGCCGGAAACATTGAAATTCGACATTAATTCGACATTTTAAGACATGTTACGGATTCGAATTCGTGGAAAACGGGTTGACAAAGTGGTAGGTCGATCATATGTGATCGATATAAAGGTAAACCATTTTACTACCTTCTGTTGTGGCTTGTTATTTAGAAAGTACTTTTAGTAAGCGGAGTGTTTATGCTTATTGTGATATTTATTTATTTATTTAACATTTGTTTACTGGGAAAGCCTAACTTGAAACAAAGCCAGTTTTCAGTGGAGGCCCACGGGGAAACGCTCCAGATGCATGTCTTTGTAATGTGGGAGGAAACTGGAGCACCCAGAGGAAACCCACACGAACACAGGGAAGACATGCAGACTCCGCACAGAAGGCACTCCAGCTGAGAATTGAACCAGAGAACTTCTTGCTGTGAGGCGACAGCGCTACCACTGTGCCGTCCAGTAACACCGGGGCCACTCCAAAAAGCCTTACTGCTTGGATAACATGCTAACTTACATGTCAAGATTTATTTTACCCAATATAATTGAACACCCCTTTTGAAGGATGATATGGTGTTTTGACTGGTGGCAGTGTTATTGTGTTATGTAATTTGGGAAAGTGGACATAGCAGGTAAATATGTGCTAGTCTTTCCCAAGAGTGTTTGTATGTGTGTTTATCAAATATTTAAAAGTGCTTGCGCCAAATAACTAGAACTGTGACACCAGGGCTCTGTAGTGGGTAGTGTGAAGACTCATTTGGGGATCTGGATTGAAGCAAATAGTTCAGTCCCAAGTTTCGAGCCTGTTCCCAGTGTATCCTTAGGGGAAACTATGTGTTCTTTCCCTGCTTACAGTGACGCTTCCTTACCGGAGACGGTGGTGTGGATTGAGCCTCCTTAGTTACTGCCCCGGGTTTAAGTAGGGGGTTGTCACATGGGGAATTGCTGAGATGATAAAAGTTTGCAAGCCACCCCATACAAAGTCATCCTTATGGCAGGCAAATATTCCAGTGGTGTTACTTTCTGTTCTCTGCAGTAAAACACAGCAGAGTCAACTTGTGCATTTCTTCCTCCTGACTTGAAGTATTCTACTTTATTATACCAGTGGAGTGATGTATCACTCAAAGACCATAAATATACTTATTGAATTTCCTCAGTTGTCCCATACATCAGTTTTAGCCAAAAGGAGTTGGAGAACTTCTGATGCACATGTTGGTGACTCTTTTAGATCATTTCTGCAAAACAATTTAAAAACCCTCTAGTGAGAAGAATTGCTTTGAGTGGTTTTTTTTTCTTTTTTAAGAATTGCTTTGAGTGTTATTCCTTTTGGAATTTCTCAGTGGGTACACACCCACCTAATTGAAATGTGTTTTAGCTAACTTTTTTTCAAAAAATATTGTCTTTTTCAGCCTTCTGTCTAATCTTGTTTGCATCCTCAAACAATATATCCTCAGTCAGGAGTACATTATGTTCCATATGTGAGTCAGAGGACTGCATCTCATCAGATTCTAGTTCACTTGAATGTCTTCTACTTAAAACACATCAGCCAACATTTTTGTGTCTTCAGTGTCACCTGGGCATACAAACATTCAAGGTCTGATGTAGTTTTGTCAGTTCCTCAACAGATGGGTCTCTAATCTGACCTCTGATCAACTTCAGCCCCATCATTAGACTTTGGCTCCATAGCCCGAGCTCCTCCCTTACTTGTAATCCTCTCTTTTCCTGAAGTACATTAGATCTCGTTTGTCACTTTTGTGTTTGGATGCGGTCACCTGTAGCTCGTGTAGCATTTTGTGATACAAAAGTCCTTTTTCTTATTTATCATAGTTCTTATTATGTAGTTTCACTTGTTTTTCTTCCTCCCCATTTTTCTGTTAAAAAAAGCATATATGTATGTATATAATATATGTATGTATATATGGGTCTACTTTAAAACATTGAAATCTTTGGCGTCTTCCAAGGGGGATGCTGCTGATAAGACTAAGGTTTTGAGGATCGCTCTCCTCCTCCTCCTACTTCAGGCTTGGCTCTGCCCAAGAAAATCACAAAGTCATGGAGTACAAGTGCTCCCACAGGTCAGACCCCATCAAAACTGAGACTATCAAATCCAACTGTCCCTCCAGATCTCACTCAGTCCAGGTCATAGCCTCCACATACAAGGTCAGAATTCTCTCTAGAACCTGTTTCTTTGAGGCTTCACTCACCTTTTTTTGCAGGAGGCACCTTGAAGGATATCCGGACCAGCCACAAGAACCTCATTCCTCAGATCATCTAGGAGCCTAACAGAAACGGATGTGGACAGGATGACGAGAAATTTTCTCAGAACCTAAATTCAGTTGGGAGTTATCTCATCTCCATCTTGCATTGGATCTGTGTGCCTACATCAGTTCAGTGCCAACTTGTGACTCGTACACCAGTCTGTCCTCTGGTTTCAGAGTTTGTGGACCTGAGAATTCCAGGCTTGTATGATCCTTAGGCTTGGGTTTCGTTGACTCCCAACACCTTCTCTGATCCAGACTGTTGCGACTATGTCAAAGCCAAAAGGATCTCAGAACTGTAATGTTGGCACCAGATCCCAGTGGTTTGGATTTAGCACCAATGTTTTCGGAACCATCCCTCTAACTTGGAGTCTCAGCACTGGACAGCTTGGCTCCAACCTTTTTGTCAAGGTGGATCTTAGGCTATTCTGTTCTGTCATGGGCAGGTGGCTTCGTCTTCTACCAGGTCGGGGCTTGTTTCCCCATTACCTCTGCCTTTGAAGTAGTAGAGTGTTATCCATCCCTGTGGATAAGATATCCTTCTCGTCCTTGGGTCCATCCTTTCCTCAGCTATCTACTTTGGACTGCGTCTTTTCAACCTGTCCAGTTAGGATAGCCTGTGTGGTCAAGCCTGGAGACAGTTCTCATTAAGGACTCTGCTGGCACTTCCAAGTCCTTCCCTGGACCTCCCACCAGAGAGCCCCTTTCAAAGTGTATGGGTAAAAGGAGGCAGTTAGACTCCCCACAGGAATCTTTAATGGAAAACACTGACTTTGAAAGGGAGGGTTTCCCTAGATCACCCTTTGAGGATGTCGCTGCTTTGAGGAAATCCTCGAACATTTGAGACAGAAAGGGGTTGGTCTTTTGACCCCCCCCCAAGAGAAGTCAGTGTTTCTCAAGACTTTCAGAGCTGCCTCAGCTGCGGCCCGGGTAGGTGTGTGTGTGTCTGTCCCACGGAAGTTGAGATGGTAGACCTACTCTCCCACCAGGCTTGGAAGGATCCTGATGTCATAGCATATCCCAAATAGGCCTGATAAGTACAAATCTGCACCAAATGATAAGGCCCATTGGAGCAAGGGCCCCCCAGAGGGTGCTATGGTGGTAACAGCAGCCCACAAAAAAAATTCTGTCCATCCCCTGAACAGAGAGTCCTGGGTGCTGGACAGATTTGTTTATGCTTCAGTGACCTTTATCCCCTGGTCTCTGAACTACTTGACACACATTACGAGATTTCAGAGGGAGTTAATCGGAGTTTTCCAATACTCTGTCAGGGCCCATGTCTACAGAGGACAAAAAGACTGTATCTTTGCAACCTGTATCTTTGCAACTGATCACTATTCAGTCACTGTTGAATGCCTCCAAGAGGCAGATTCCTGATGTCTCAGAGGGAGCTTCAAGAGTCACATGTTCAGGAATTGCTTTAGGAAGACACATGGATGCACCTTTGTGACTTTGCAGAGTCTTCAAGTCATCATTCATCATTGCTTCCTTTGATGGATCCACCTTGTTTGGCCCTAAAGTTAAAGAAACTCACTCTAGGAGCAAACAGGATGGGAAGACATTATCTGTCACAGGGATACGTTTTTCTTCCTATCAAAGGACTTTTTCCCAGAACCAGAGAGGAGGTAGAAGGATGTGGTTCTGCAAGACACAAGACTGTTCCCAAGACTCTTATGGAGACAGATCCACCCACATCAGAGGAGGGAATTCTAAAAGAAGAACTCACCCCGTAACAGAGGTGGCCCACAACATCAGGGCTTCGGAAGTCCTTTTTCTGAGAAACCCTTTTAGCTCAAAAGATCTTTGGTGGTTGATATCATATAAAAGATTTTAGCTCAAAAGATCGTTGATGGCCTTCGCTAGTGCTCATTTGCTTTATTTAAGCCCTTTCAGCACCCCTGAAAGGTTGTCTGACTGCAGCACTCTGGGGGCAGTCAAGGGGGGTGCTCATCTCTGCACCCAGAAGCCAGAGCAGCCATTACCAAAGATGCCTGGGTGCACAGAATATTATACAGAGGTTATTGCATACCATTTTTCCTTCTACCTCCCCAATGGACAAAAAATTACACCCAGCCGGAGGAAAGCAGCAGCCGTAGAAATAGAAAAGCTGATGGGAAAAAGTCATCCAAGTAGTCCCCCCAGAACAACAAGCATCCAAACTTATTTGAGATTCCGTAACCCCATGTCGAGAGGGAAAGAGTGTGGCGATGGACAATTTCTTCTGGCCTCTTTCTACTGGCAGTGCATATTCCAGGGACATCCAACATACTGGCAGAGAAACTGAGCATGTCCATCTTACTTCCTCATGAGTAGCCCCTCAATCTGTTAGCAATGGAAATTATTTTCTCCAGTGGGATCAACCATGCTATGACCTCTTTGCTTCTCCCCTCAGTTCCAGGTGCAGCAGGTATTTTGCCCTGATCCCTGCAGAGGGGGTATTACCAAGGATGTTACTAGGCTATTACAAGCCTAGCCATGTAAAAACCCGAATACCCTTATAGATCAAGTTTAGACAGTCATTGTTAGCAGAGCTGTACTGTGATCAGTACTGACTGCCCCTGTCCATGACGGCTGTAGGTGCCACCCCCAGGATGAATCTACAGTCACCCATCCAGTTGTCAAGCTTGTGCTTAAATAAGGCCATTGAGGAGCTCTGCTTCACGTGGAGTGGGAGCTTATTCCAGAGGACTGGTAATCGCTGGGTGATATCTGTCTTTCCAGCATGTTCTGCTGATGTCACAGGCTTGGTTGATTTCTCTGGAGCAAGTTATTCTTGTCCCATTTGATTTGTGGATGTGCAGCAATTCCATTAGGGTAGGGTCCGAGACTGCTCTATAGGCCAGGTAGAGGTTACCACTCAGCAGCCTGTATGTACAGTAAGAGGGCTTTTAGTCTTTCCATGTATGTCATGTTTTGGAGATCATGGATTCTCTCGGTAAGAAACCTCTGTGCTCTCTCCAGTTGCTGCAGGTGTCTGGTAATGCATGTACAGAAGGGAGCATTATACCAAGTTTTAGTCCATGAGTTTGGCACCAATCATTTGTCTGCATCAGCCCTTTCTGTAATATGCTAACATCATTGGGGACTCTGTGATTGCTCCCAGTTTACAGTCATCTGCAAAGCTGGTAAGCCACAGGACATCTACCTTCACCTGGACTTAGAGAAATTGATTCCAAACAGTAGAGGGCCAAGCACAGATCCTTGCTGTACACCACTGGTAACTGGTCTACTGGTGGAGGTGGACTCTCCAACTTTGACTGTGTGTTCTGTTAGTGAGCAAGTTTGCTACCCATCTAGTAATGTATAGGTTGATCCCAAGCTGGAAGAGCTTCTATATGATACCTGAATGTGGGATTGTGTTAAAAGCCTTGGCTATAAATCAAGATAGGTGCTATGTACCATTTTACCCTCATCCAGGGCTTTGGTGACATTCTCAAAGAAGTCCACAAGGTTTAATAAACAAGATCTACCCTTGACAAAGCCAAACTAGGTCAGGGAAGAGTTTGAAGGTCACCTATGTCCTTGTAGTAAGCTCCATGATGTTTCCTTCCATGGCTTTACAGATGAGGCTGGTTAGGCTTATGAGTCATTAGTTCCCAGCTGTTGCTGTTCTCCACTCTGCTGGGACAAAGACAGTTTTCAGACTGTGGTTAAAGAGAGTGCCGAGGGGTTCTGCTAGGTCTTTTTAGGTTGTTGAGTAGGCAGACTGGGATGTTGTCTGGTCCTACAGAGGCTTTGAGAGAGCTTGTTTGACCTGTTCTTTGGAGATACTCAATAGAGGACTGATGTTGAGAAAGATTTGGGGTATGTCAGGTGGGGACAGTGGGGTGAAGTTATTGCCAAAGCAGGTTGGCAATTTCCTCAGGTTCAGTGTGAGTGGCACCATTTACTATAAGATCGGCACACAGCTGGTCATTCCCTCTTAGGTTACACACATAGCTAAAGAATGCCTTGTGATTGTCTTTACCTAAGGATGCTAATTTTGACTCATAGCTAGCCTTAAAAGACTTAACAAGCTATGTGATTTGCTTGTTCAAGCTGTGGAGGGTATTCTTCCTCTGTTGGGTTAGCTCCTTCCTGTTCTTAAATATCATTTATTTTCTTTTGTTGTATAACTTATTTATACTTGCAGTCCACCAGAGTGGCTTGTTCCTTCAAGAAGGTATGGTTTGTTCTTGTTAGGTATGGCCAAGTCAATGCATTTGTTTGTGACCATATAGGGCATTTGTGTATTTCTGTGCGTGGGAGACATTTTTGTCTATGTTGGCAGGGGATTCAAAACTTTTTATATGATCGCTTAGTAGGCAATAGTTGGTTTTGGAAACTTTTTTTTTTTTTTTTTTTATAACTCCTCTGGAGGTGTCAGATTTAATCTTTACTTCAGACAAGACAGATTTGTGGTCTGACCTTACTAGGCAGAGCAACACTGGGGCAGTGCAGTGCCCCCCCCCCCCAGTGTTGGTGAGCACTTGGTCCATGACCTTGAAGTGATCGTGTTTGTGCTCGTGTAGGTCACCCAATCGATGGAGGGATAGTTGAAATCTGCTATGACCAGAGTGTTTGGCTGTATGTTGAGTGACTCTAGCAAGTCCAGGTGGGCAGTGTGCTTCTCCTGGTTCATAGTGGGGGTCCTGTAACTAGCAATGATGTGGAAGGGTGTTTTTCCTATAGTTAATTGGACTGGAGTAGCTCTAGAGAGTCATACTATTTCACCAGTCTTGAGGTATATTTGGATTTGATGAATATGGATACACCACCGCCTTTGGTTCCTTCACTCTCATTTTGGGATCTGAACATGTGAAAGGCATTGTAGCTTTGTATAGTTGGGATCCTCTCAGCAGCCTTGAAGCAAGCCTCCGTGACTACACAAACAGCATCTTCCAAGGTGAGGTGTGCTTCCAGGGGGTGCAGTTTACTGTTTAAGCTTCTAGCATTAAACAGCATCACCTTGAGTTTGTCTTTAGTGGATTTCTGTATGTCAGAAGATTTGTTGTTTGGACATTGCCTAAAAAAGGCACTATGGGGGAAGCAAGATATTTGCCGGTATTCTAAAGCCTTGAGGAGACAGGTGAAGGCCATCTCTAGCAAAGCAGCATGGACTGTCGATCATGTCTTCCCAGGCAGATAGATGCTGCATCCCCTGGAGTGACACCAGAAGCTATGCCAATTGTTTAAATCAATTTTTTTTTTTTTTTTTTTTTTCTTTGTCTGTAATGTGGCATCATGCTCGTTGTAGGTAGAATGCTCTTTAGAGCTAGGGACATGCCTGCCCTGGGAGACACAATCTGAGAGTTCGGTCATGTCTCTCTTCATTATAGTCCAGGAAGGTACGTCTCAAGTTTTTTACACGAACATGTACTATGACAGAGTCATAGTGGTAATTGTTGCTGAGTGACATGAGTCTGTGCATTGTTTGACAGATCCTGGCACCTGTGAGGCAGCTGACCTGGACCTTCTCATTATTCAACATGGTGAGGGGGGCGTTTGTGTGTCTCTCTGTCAAGTTGCCTATAACCAGGTCATTTGGTTTTCAGGTGTTTTGCCTTAGGGACTTAATTGCTGAGATACCGATGTGTGTTGCGTGTGGTGATGGATTTTGTTCATGTACTGATATGTGTATGTTTCAGCTTGGGAGGTCTCTGGTCTTTTGATAGGCTCTTGGTGAGTACCTCTGCGTATGTGGTTTTGTGTGTCTTGACCTCTTGTGTGAGAGGGAAGGTGTGTGTGCTGACAACACGTTGTATGTCTTGTTTGTTGTATTGTGAGAGGACTGATTCTAATTTCATGGTATAGTTAAATTTCTCACATACTGTATTTGTTTACTTTAAGAGCAAGTGGTTGTCAGTGTACTTGAGGATGCCCAGGTCAATCGGGTTGGCTGGAGAAACTCTCCTTTCTTTATGGCAGGTATATGTTATAGTGACTCGTGAGAATGGGTTGGGTGTACCCGGATTTGCTTGTAAGATCAACATGGGATGTTATCCTATGGATGTGTAAGGGTGGAAGATTACGCCAATGCCTTAGAAAGTGCAGCTGGGTGGCAACACGCAACTGCATTTCTCCCAGAGAGGCTGTGGAGATGAGAAGGGTTCACTAGCAGGTATCCAGGGAAAATTTTTGATCTGAAGCAGTTAACTTCATTTGGTCATCAACCTGTGAGACCTGTGGGCTTTGGATCTGGACCGGATCCGAGACTACAGTTTCACCAGCATCAGATCCGAGCTGCAAGCTCCTCCCCTTACCCATACCACCACTGCATCTCCTTCCCTCCCTCAGATCTCGTTTTCCGCAGCTTCGCCTGCATTGTGATTGCTGAGCTCCAGGTGGGCAAGACTGTTGTTTCAGGGTTTTTTGAGTGAAAGTGTGTATGTTTCCTAATTCTTTAGGTCCCTTTATTCCTCCCCTTCACGTTCTCCATTGAGCTTAAGTGTTAGCTTAAAAAAATCTGTAGTAGTGTTTTGGTAGTCTAGGGTTAGCATAGGCCTTCTCTTCCCCTTTCCCGCCTCGTGTTTTGAGTGTGTGTCTAAGTGTTGAGGTTGAGTAGCCAGCTACTATTATGGCAGAGCAACATAAGTTGGTCTTCAGAAAATGCACAGAGTGTGGCCATAAGTTATCCCCTGTGGATGGCCACACTTTGTGCATTGTTTGTTTAGGGGCCGCTCATCTGACCACTGAGTGCACCATATATGCGGGGTTTAACCCCGGGGTCTTAAAAGACCTTAAGGCTAAATTAATCTTGGAAGCTTCTCCCCTCCACGGAGGCAGCTGCCTCCTCATCTTCTGTAGAGCCGGTCACAGCTTGGACCGCTCCCCCCACTTCTCTTGTGTCCACTCCTCCCTCCCAGGCTGGGACTCACCCTTCTGACCACTGACCCGGGGAAAGGGATAAGAAAAAAGAGAAAGGGGGGAAGAGATCCCCGGTGTGCACGGATCTGGTGGGTCCTTCTCCCAAGCTTCCTGCACCTTCAAGGCCAACTTCCCTCGGCTGCGATCTCTGAGGTTTTCCCCAGAGCCGGAGGAGGTTCGGCCTTCATCTAGGGCCTCCATTCACTGTCCTTCCCGGCTGACGTCGGTGGACTCTTCTAGGTCAACTAGAAGCCTTTCTGAAGCCAACATGAACAGATTTATGCAAAGGTTTGTTCGCACACAGCTTTAAATGGGGGTCTTGCTGGCTCCCTCTCCCTCTGGAGGGGATAGCTCACTGCCACTATTTGCCCCAATTGTTCCTTCACTGATCCATCCTCTGGTTCCCGAGTTCCTGGATCCGAGAGGTCCCGGAGTCGGGGGCGTCATCGATGGTACCACCTACCTCAACGCCAGCAGTTAACTTGAGTGTGTTTGATCCAACTGGGTCGGATCTGAGCTCTTGAAGCTGTAGTCTGGGTGTCGGATATGAGGGGTTGGGTTTTTCCCCTTCCACTCTGACTTTGTGAGGCCGAGACCTACCCCTCAGAGCCTCCATGCCTTCCGGCTCAGCTTCGATCCCCATGTCGGATCTGGGGAGGCCATCCTCTGTCAGTTGCTCGGGAAGCTCACTCCCCCTCGGCATTTGATGTGGTGGAAAGGTTTCTCGCTAATGGATTGAGGCCCTTATATCCTCGTGTCCACCCCCCGACCCCCTCTATTTCTCTGTGTGTCTTCTGCCAGTCTGCCCATGCAGGGACAGGCCATTATCGACATGCCCCAGACTGTTCCCCCCCAAGGAACCCCAAGCGGTTCGTGAGTCCTCTCCGGAGAGTCCCTCCAAAGAGGTCCCACACAAATGTAAGTGCAAGAGGAGTCACTTGGACTCCCCCCGAGTCCCTCACAGGAGATACCGACTTGGAGGAAGGGGAAAGCTCCCCAAGATCACCCCCCCCCCGAGGATGTCTCATTTGGAGACATCATGAAGATCCTGCTCTGTCGGGGGGGGGGGGGTTGGTCCACCCCCAAGCCTTCCCCAGATGAGTCGGTGTTTCTGGAGGCATTCGACACAGGCCCATCTACTTCTTGGGTGTGCCCCCACGGACCCCCTGGTGGATTTCATTACCACCAGGGCATGGAAAGAACCAGACACCATGGAGCCAATCTCAAAATATCCAGATAAAATCTTGAGCCCCCCCGGTAGATAGACCGAGCTGGAATAACGGGTCCCCAGTGGATGCCATGGTAGTAGCGGCTGCCACGAAAAAGGAACTGGCTCAGGGAGAGTTCTACAGTCCGTCCTCTGGACCAAGAGTCCAGGACGAGGAGAGCTGGCTTTCTGATTCTTCTGTGAATGTTTCTCTTTCTCTGAGAGTATTGCTAGAATTTCCCATTATTTGTGGTGGGAGCACACCCTCAGAAGAAAATTGCTATGAGTTGTTACATATTCCAAAACCTGCACCCATTCTTCCTGACTTGGCTGCTTTAGAGGATTGTGTCTTACTGCCTGCAAATTTCCTAATAATCAGCCAGCTGTCCCTAAAAAGACAGATAGGATGTATAAAGTTCCTCAGTCTTTTACATTTTTGTAAACTATTCCCAAACTTGACCCAGCAGCTGTAGCCTTAGGCGGCGACTCTGCTGCTAAGCACCTAGTTAATTGCAATCCTACTCTTTCTAATAAGGATGGGAAATTGATAGGTATGGGGAGAGTGTATACTTCTGCAACTTTGAATTTCAGAATTTTAAATAGGCAGGCTCATACGTTAGTTTTTTTCTGACGTATTGTGAAAGTATGAGGAATGTCTTGTGAAGGAAAATCTGTTTTAAATAACTTAGCTTCTTCTATTCAACAGGTCAGTACTCATTGTTTGCAGAGCGTTTGATTCTGGTGATACTTCTTTCAGGGCTATGACCACTGGTATGGTATTAAGGAGATTTGCTTGTTTGCATTCTCCAAAACTTCTAGGTGATGTTAAAACTTAGATTTTAAAGTCTCCCTTGGATAGAGATTTAGTGTTCAGCCCTTCTGCTGCAGAGGTGATCAAAAAGTGTGATGAAAGGGGAAAGTTAATCCAGGGTATCTCTTACGATTTTTCAGCCCTCGTTTTCCAAATTGCCCAAGGGATTTTGTTTTTCCTCATCCAATTTCAGCAAAAACAGATAATCCAGTTTTGACAGAATTTAGGTAAACAAGTTTAAGAAGTGGCAAGGAGGTTCCAAAATGAAGTCTCAAACCTTCCAAAACCAAGGACACTCCAACAAGTCTGAATGACTATTCAAGAGAACTTATGACCCCCTCCCACCCTGGCCCTCTTTTCCTTACATAATGTTTGAATCTCCATGTTTCTTCTGAAAATCATTCACCACGGGTACAGATGGCAGAGGGATGAAATTCCTCCTTTTTAGGGGGATCATTTAAGGATGTTCAAGAAAATGCTAAAAGACCAGTTTTTGTTTTTTTCTTTCCTAAACCTGTTTGTAATAATGCCCAAATTCAAAATGATGTCACTTCACAGCCTGTTGCCTCCTCTTCCTCTTTCAAGTTTCCTTTCAACACTAAACTTAAGATGCTTATCATCATATTCCTATTCATCCAGACGTCAGGTGTTTAAGTGATAAAAGGGTTTTCAAAAAGGGGGTTTTGAAACCGGTTTTCCCCCCAGCCGGGGGCCTTTTTAACCCCCCCTTTTGGCTTGGGCAAAGACCCCCCAAAACCTGGATGGTGACTCTGGATCTCAAGGAGGCTTATCTTCATGTTCCTATCAGGCTCAGTTGCAGGAAGTATCTGCGTTTTCGGCTGGGACTTCTCATTATCAGTTCTCTGCATTGCCCTTTGGCTTATCTACTGCCCAGAGTGTTCACGAAGGTTCTGGCTCCAGTGGTAGCTTTCTTCAGGCTAAGAGGAATACAAATTTATCCTTATTTGGACGATTGCCTGATTCTGGCCCAAGAAGGGACGAACTTCTTCATCATTTACAGTATGTGATGGCAGTGTTAAGATGCCTGGGGTATTCTGTGAACGAAATAAAGTCCAGTCTAGTACCCTCTCAGGACATGTGCTTTCTGGGTGTGAGACTGAATACAGCATCCCAGATGGCCTTTTGACCCCGGACAAACAAAAGAATCTTTCTCTTTACTTCCACCAATTGTCTCGTCAGTCCAGGCTGACTGCAAGGACAGTCCTTCAAGCCTTGGGGTTCATGGCATCTTGTATTCTGGTACTTCCCAATGCCAAACTGCATATGAGGAAGCTACAATGGTATCTCAAGAATGTATGGACGCAGCACTACAGGATTTGGACACTGTCATCTGTCAGATAATACCTTGCATTCAAAGGAATTTTTGTGGTGGGCTCAGGAATGTCACCTAAACAAGGGACTCTCTGTGACCCGACCAGAGGCGAGTCAGATTCTAACGACAGATGCCTCAGACAAAGCTTGGGAGCTCATCTAAATGGAAAATGGGTACAAGACACGTGGCCTGCCAGACTTCAACATTTACATATCAACTTGAAGGAGATGTTAGCAGTCCAGTTTGCATTGATAGCTTTCTAAGGATTTACTTCTTCAGGGCAGGTGTTGATTCAAACAGACAACACAACTGTCATGTGGTACATCAACAAGCAAGGGGCGCATTCATATCCTCTATGCAGACAAGCAATGATTTTGTGGGAGACTGCTCTCAGTTTACAGCTAAATCTTCAGGCAAGGTTTCTGCCAGGAGCACAGAACTCCTTAGCAGATGTGTTGAGCAGACAAATTATGGATCCCCACAGTGGAAATTCGATCCTGATGTATTTCAGAAATTGACAGTGTTATGGGGAACTCCAGACATAGATCTGTTCGCTTCTCCACTAAATTACCAGCTGCCAAAGTTTTGCACAAAAAGGTTTCATCCCACAGCTTGGAAAGTGGATGCTCTCTCATTCAATTGGAGCAATCTTCACGTATGCCTTTCCACCTCTGCCTCTCCTCCCAAAGGTACTCCTGAAGGTCAGACAGGACAAGCCAAACATGTTTTTAATAGCTCCGGATTGGCCTCGACAGCACTGGTACCCATTACTGAGAAGTCTGGTACGGAAGCCTCCATGGCCGTTGCCTTCGATTCCTCACCTGCTGTCTCAAGAGAACAGTCATTTACTCAATGTCAAACTTCACTCTCTACATCTAGCAGCCTGGCATATTCTGTTTTAAACCCTGGAGGGTCTCAGCTTCCACAACAAGTTTTGAATGTTATTTTGGAGGCCAGAAGGCCTAGTACAAGGAAGGTTTATGCAGATAAATGGAGGAGATTTTTATTTTGGAGTACAGCAAAGGACTTTGATGTTTCTAAACCTAATTTAAGTGTTGCTCTTCAATACCTTACTGAGTTATTGGACAAAGGTTTGTCCTTCTCCTCTATAAAGGTTCATGCTGCAGCAATCTCTGCTCACTATGACTGTGACCCACCATTATTTTCTCATCCTTTGTTTAAGCAATTCCTTAGAGGGGCAAAGAATATAAGACCCCACGTAGAGCTCCTACTCCTGCTTGGGATCTCAATTTTGTGTTGGAGAAACTCACTCTACAACCTTTGAGCCTGCAGCAACAGCAGAGTTGAAATATTTATCATGGAAGACTGCTTTTTGTTGGCCAATACCTCTAGAAGGGTTTCTGAATTACAGGCCCTTATGGCGGTTGAGCCTTTCTTAATTTTCCACAAGGATAGGGTGTCTTTGCATCTAACCTTCTTTTATGCCTAAAGTGGTTTCTAGTGTGGCTTTAAACCAAACTATTCATTTGCCTACTTTTTATGCAAACCCCCAAAATAAAGGGGAGAGGATTTTGCACACTTTGGATATACACAGACAGTTGCATGATATTATTTGAGCAGAACTAAAGGGTTCAGGCAGTCTCAGCAGTTGTTTGTTTCTTTTGCTTTGGGTTCTCAGGGCAAACCAGTTTCAAAACAAACTATTTCTAAGTGGATTGGTTTTGTATTACTTTCTGTTATTCCCATCATGGTAAGGAGATTCCAGCTGGAATTAGGCCTCATTCCACTAGGGCTACTGCCACTTCTACAGCTTTTTAAGGGGAGGCTACTAAAGATATTTTGGATGCAGCTACTTGGAGTTCAGTGCATACTTTCTCTAAGCATTACGACCTTCCACTTTACTCTAAATCTAGGGGCTGGATTTGCCACTGCATTTTACAGGCATTTTGGCAGCCCCTAATGCTTTTAGTTGGCCATCCTCCCTTACCTCTGCTTTGGGATTCTACCCATATGTAAGGACTGCAGCAATGTGAGATGAAGAACATAGTACAGTTTTGTACCTACCATAAATGTAGATGTTCAAGATCCACATTGCTGCAGTCCAACCCTCCCTCCTTCCCTCTGTAGTTAGAGGTGGTGGTGTGGTTTGGGTTGTACATATTGTAAATATGGTTAGTGCAGGGGTGGTTGGTTATTTTTTGGCTTTAGCCTTTGTTGTTAGGGCCTTCTGACATCTGGGGCAAGAAAAGACTGAGGATATGACGTCGGTCATGCGCTTTTGTACCCTGACGTTCTGATGTCAGTCTAAAGCGCCTTGACCGACGTCAGCCTAATACTTTGGTATTCGGGCCGACCGAGGACAGCGGACTACCCATATGTAAGGACTGCAGCAATGTGGATCTTCGAACATCTACATTTATGGTAGGTACAAAACTGTACTTTTCACCAGCATCAGATCCGAGCTGCAAGCTCCTCCCCTTACCCATACCACCACTGCATCTCCTTCCCTCCCTCAGATCTCGTTTGCCGCAGCTTCGCCTGCATCGTGATTGCTGAGCTCCAGGTGGCAAGACTGTTGTTTCACGGTTTTTTGAGTGAAAGTGTGTATGTTTCCTAATTCTTTAGGTCCCTTTATTCCTCCCCTTCACGTTCTCCGTTGAGCTTAAGTGTTAGCTTAAAAAAATCTGTAGTAGTGTTTTGGTAGTCTAGGGTTAGCATAGGCCTTCTCTTCCCCTTTCCCGCCTCGTGTTTTGAGTGTGTGTCTAAGTGTTGAGGTTGAGTAGCCAGCTACTATTATGGCAGAGCAACATAAGTTGGTCTTCAGAAAATGCACAGAGTGTGGCCATAAGTTATCCCCTGTGGATGGCCACACTTTGTGCATTGTTTGTTTAGGGGCCGCTCATCTGACCACTGAGTGCACCATATATGCGGGGTTTAACCCCGGGGTCTTAAAAGACCTTAAGGCTAAATTAATCTTGGAGGCTTCTCCCCTCCACGGAGGCAGCTGCCTCCTCATCTTCTGTAGAGCCGGTCACAGCTTCGACCACTCCCCCCACTTCTCTTGTGTCCACTCCTCCCTCCCAGGCTGGGACTCACCCTTCTGACCACTGACCCGGGGAAAGGGATAAGAAAAAAGAGAAAGGGGGGAAGAGATCCCCGGTGTGCACGGATCTGGCGGGTCCTTCTCCCAAGCTTCCTGCACCTTCAAGGCCAACTTCCCTCGGCTGCGATCTCTGAGGTTTTCCCCAGAGCCGGAGGAGGTTCGGCCTTCATCTAGGGCCTCCATTCACTGTCCTTCCCGGCTGACGTCGGTGGACTCTTCTAGGTCAATTAGAAGCCTTTCTGAAGCCAACATGAACAGATTTATGCAAAGGTTTGTTCGCACACAGCTTTAAATGGGGGTCTTGCTGGCTCCCTCTCCCTCTGGAGGGGATAGCTCACTGCCACTATTTGCCCCAATTGTTCCTTCACTGATCCATCCTCTGGTTCCCGAGTTCCTGGATCCGAGAGGTCCCGGAGTCGGGGGCGTCATCGATGGTACCACCTACCTCAATGCCGGCAGTTAACTTGAGTGTGTTTGATCCAACTGGGTCGGATCCGAGCTCTTGAAGCTGTAGTCTGGGTGTCGGATATGAGGGGTTGGGTTTTTCCCCTTCCACTCTGACTTTGTGAGGCCGAGACCTACCCCTCAGAGCCTTCCGGCTCGGCTTCGATCCCCATGTCGGATCTGGGGAGGCCATCCTCTGTCAGTTGCTCGGGAAGCTCACTCCCCCTCGGCATTTGATGTGGTGGAAAGGTTTCTCGCTAATGGATTGAGGCCCTTATATCCTCGTGTCCACCCCCCGACCCCCTCTATTTCTCTGTGTGTCTTTTGCCAGTCTGCCCATGCAGGGACAGGCCATTATCGACATGCCCCAGACTGTTCCCCCCCAAGGAACCCCAAGCGGTTCTCCGGAGAGTCCCTCCAAAGAGGTCCCACACAAATGTAAGTGCAAGAGGAGTCACTTGGACTCCCCCCGAGTCCCTCACAGAAGATACCGACTTGGAGGAAGGGGAAGGCTCCCCAAGATCACCCCCCCCCCCCCGAGGATGTCTCATTTGGAGACATCATGAAGATCCTGCTCTGTCGGGGGGGGGGGGGTTGGTCCACCCCCAAGCCTTCCCCAGATGAGTCGGTGTTTCTGGAGGCATTCGACACAGGCCCATCTACTTCTTGGGTATGCCCCCCCCCCCCCCCACGGACCCCCTGGTGGATTTCATTACCACCAGGGCATGGAAAGAACCAGACACCGTGGAGCCAATCTCAAAATATCCAGATAAAATCTTGAGCCCCCCCGGTAGATAGACCGAGCTGGAATAACGGGTCCCCAGTGGATGCCATGGTAGTAGCGGCTGCCACGAAAAAGGAACTGGCTCAGGGAGAGTTCTACAGTCCATCCTCTGGACCAAGAGTCCAGGACGAGGAGAGCTGGCTTTCTGATTCTTCTGTGAATGTTTCTCTTTCTCTGAGAGTATTGCTAGAATTTCCCATTATTTGTGGTGGGAGCACACCCTCAGAAGAAAATTGCTATGAGTTGTTACATATTCCAAAACCTGCACCCATTCTTCCTGACTTGGCTGCTTTAGAGGATTGTGTCTTACTGCCTGCAAATTTCCTAATAATCAGCCAGCTGTCCCTAAAAAGACAGATAGGATGTATAAAGTTCCTCAGTCTTTTACATTTTTGTAAACTATTCCCAAACTTGACCCAGCAGCTGTAGCCTTAGGCGGCGACTCTGCTGCTAAGCACCTAGTTAATTGCAATCCTACTCTTTCTAATAAGGATGGGAAATTGATAGGTATGGGGAAAGTGTATACTTCTGCAACTTTGAATTTCAGAATTTTAAATAGGCAGGCTCATACGTTAGTTTTTTCTGACGTATTGTGAAAGTATGAGGAATGTCTTGTGAAGGAAAATCTGTTTTAAATAACTTAGCTTCTTCTATTCAACAGGTCAGTACTCATTGTTTGCAGAGCGTTTGATTCTGGTGATACTTCTTTCAGGGCTATGACCACTGGTATGGTATTAAGGAGATTTGCTTGTTTGCATTCTCCAAAACTTCTAGGTGATGTTAAAACTTAGATTTTAAAGTCTCCCTTGGATAGAGATTTAGTGTTCAGCCCTTCTGCTGCAGAGGTGATCAAAAAGTGTGATGAAAGGGGAAAGTTAATCCAGGGTATCTCTTACGATTTTTCAGCCCTCGTTTTCCAAATTGCCCAAGGGATTTTGTTTTTCCTCATCCAATTTTAGCAAAAACAGATAATCCAGTTTTGACAGAATTTAGGTAAACAAGTTTAAGAAGTGGCAAGGAGGTTCCAAAATGAAGTCTCAAACCTTCCAAAACCAAGGACACTCCAACAAGTCTGAATGACTATTCAAGAGAACTTATGACCCCCTCCCACCCTGGCCCTCTTTTCCTTACATAATGTTTGAATCTCCAATTTTTTCTGTTTGGCAACAGAGTGTTTCTTCTGAAAATCATTCACCACGGGTACAGATGGCAGAGGGATGAAATTCCTCCTTTCTAGGGGGATCATTTAAGGATGTTCAAGAAAATGCTAAAAGACCAGTTTTTGTTTTTTTCTTTCCTAAACCTGTTTGTAATAATGCCCAAATTCAAAATGATGTCACTTCACAGCCTGTTGCCTCCTCTTCCTCTTTCAAGTTTCCTTTCAACACTAAACTTAAGATGCTTATCATCATATTCCTATTCATCCAGACGTCAGGTGTTTAAGTGATTTTGTGTCTGGATCACACTGTCAGTTCTCTCTGCCTAACCCTTTGGACTATCCACTGCACCAAGACTGTTAAGTGTCCTGCTCCAGGGTATCCACAATTTTTCATATTTAGACAGTTTGCTTATCTTTGTAGCATCTTTTTTAAAATGGCAAGAATCTCTCTTTTGGGTTTGAGATTTGTTACACAAGCTGGAATTCCAAGAGAATATTCAAAAGTCTTTGTTGGCTCCCTCACACAAGATTGTGTTCCTAGGATGTCAGCTTAGACACCTCGGGGGGTCAAAGAGCTTTTCTTCCACAGGAAAAAAGTAGGTCTTTATCTAGATCTATTTCTAAGGGGTTCCTCTCAGACCTCCGTAACTGCAAGGGAATACTTCTAGATTTTGGATCTCATGGCATCTATGATTCTCATGATACCCCAGGCAAGACTCCACATGAGAAAAATAAAGTGATGTTTGAAACCTCTTTGGCCCCAGCATTCACACCCTTTATCTTTTCAGATCCCAGTACTGGGGCTTGTCAGAGGAGCAGTCACTTGGTGGAGACAACAGATATTCTTCAATCAAGGTCTTCCCTTCTCCCTCCCTGCTCAAAAACAGTCACCACAAATGCTTCAGACTTTGCTTGGGGAGCAGCTTCAGGAGAAATGAGTGCAGAGGGTGTGGGACACAAAGAACAGATGCAAGCACGTAAATATCAAGGAGATGCTTGTCCTGATCAAGGCACTCTGAACCATCTTTGGTCTCCTGGACTACTACCAGTGGTTATAGATAATACCACAGTGATGTGGTACATCAGCAGGCAAGGGGAAAGCAGGTCATACCCCCTTTGCAGACTAGTCATGGCTTGGGAGATAGCCTCGCAGAACTGTCTTACTCTACAGGCATCCTACATTCTGTCAGAATAAAACTGTGTGGCAGGCAAATTCAGCAGGACCAGGGGAGGCCCTCGCAACTGTAAACATGATCCAGGGGTCTTCCAAGATTTGATCCATCTGTGTGGAGTTCCTCAAGTAGACCTCTCTGCCTTCTGTCTGAACAATCAACTTGCAAAATGCTGTTCCAGGCCTCCATGCAAGAAAGATGCCTTTTCTTTGGACAGGAATATTCTTGTATTCTTTTCCACTCTTTCCATTAATATCCAGGGGACTTCTGAAGATTCAGAAGGCATCTTCCAAGATCATTGTGGTGACTCATTTCTGATCAAGGCAACGGTGCTTCTCCTTCTTTTGGAAATGGTCAGGTGCAATTACAACAAGCTTCCTCACAGAATGGATCTACTCACACAAGAAGATGGGTGTTTGATACATTCTGACATGAATCTTCAATTAACTGCCAGGATGAAATGGTCTTAATTTCTTTTAGGCACCTGTTTTTTGAGGACGTGCAGAAGGTAATGGAGGCAAGAAAGCCTGCTACTAGAAAATATTATATTTGCAAATGGAAAAGGTTTTCTAGTTGGTACCAGCAACATAACTATCACCCTGTCAGGGCTAGTTGTTCTCTGGTTTTATAATATTTGTGTGAGTTACTATCCTATGGCCTTTCTTATTCCGCTGTCAAGGTTCATTTATCAGCCATTTTAGCATGTCTGCCCATGGGGCCTTCTCTTTCAGTGCAGTCTCATGTCAAAATGTTTTTGAAAGAGTTTTTTTTTTTTTTAATAAGAAGCTTCCAAGTAAACCGGTTGCCCTTCCTTGGTATTTTAATTTTGTGTTAGAGAAATTAACACTTGCTACATTTGAACCAGCTAATCTGGCTGACTTGAGGTTCTTTTATTTTTTATTTATTTAACATTTGTTGACCGGGAAAGTCCGACTAGGTTCCACAGATCCTGTTTTCAGCGGAGGCCCGGGGAGAAATGCTCCAGAATGCTCCATGTTCTTAACAAGGAAAACAGTTTTACTGATTGCTCTGACCTCTGCAAGAAGAGTATCTGAGTTGCAAGCTCGAATAGTGAGTTAACCCTATCTCATTTCCTACAGGGACAGGGTTTTTTTGAGAACTAATCATCCTTTTATGCCTAAAGTGGTATCCATGTTTTCTTTAAGTCAAACTGTCCATCTCCCCGTTTTCTTTTCTGAACCTAAAAATGAAGGAGAAAGGATACTCTCTGATGCCCACAGACAACTCTGGTACAGCTTGACAGAACTAAATCTTTCAGATCATCGGATCAATTGTTCATTTCTTGTGAAGGTAAGAAGAGACAACCAGTGTCAAAACTATATCCAAATGATAGTCTAAGGCTATTACCTTTTGTTATACTCACCATGAAAAATCTATTCTTGTCAGGATCAAAGCCCACTCTACAAGGACGTTGGCTTCTTCTGTGACTTTTTGGAAAAGGTTGGATTCTAGAAGCTGCTACTTGGTTTTCTGTACATACTTTTGTAAGGCACTATAAACTAGATTTCTTCTGTAGGTCTAGATCATACTTTGCAAGGAGCATTCTCCAGGGGCTCCTGGACCACCACTTTTCACCTCCTAAGTATAGTTTAGCTATTGTAATGTACCGGTATAGCTAAGGCTACCGCTACATTGATCAATATGAAGTAAATAGTACAGTTTAAGTTTATCTTACCATAACAGTAGCTGTCCAAATGATCACTGTAGTATCCACTCCCTCCTTCCATCCCCATTGTTTTTTTGGAGTGTTTTTTATGCAAGGGTGTGGACATTTATTTTTTTGTTATTCCTAGCCTTGTCCTTTCAAGCTTTTACTTCCTTCTCTCTGCTGGCAGGAAAGCTTTGAAGAGCTTTGTGCCTAGACTTGTCTTATAGTCAGCTCCGTTCAAGCTGCTTGACAGTTTGGGTGCATGGAAGGTGCCTTGAAGCTTTGGAAGCTTGCCTGCTCTTATATTCTTGGCAGAATATAACCCATTATAGCTAAGGATACAACATCTACTGTTATGGTACATTCAGCTTACACAACTGTACTTTCCATGGCCTTGCAAATAATACTAATAAAACTAATAGGCCTGTAGTTCCATGGTCATTAGAGGGGCCACCTTTACATTAATGGCACTTCAGCTGCCATTCCCCACACCTCAGGGACATGACCAGTAGAGAGACTAGCTAAAGGATTGGAGTGGTTTTGCTAGGTGAGACATCACACTTCTCAACTGACATCTAGCAATGTTGCTAGGACCCATGGAAGTAATGTTTTTAATTTTGGAAATTACCAAAAAGAATTAGTCCATATTGATCTCAGGAGAATAAAGGGAACGGAGAGGAGGGTGGGTTTAGTGAATTTGCAAGATAATTTTTCTGCAAGAATATCAATGTCATTGGGGTAAGAGAAAGCGCCGCCATTGAAAATAAGTTCAGTGCAGAATTGTAGGTTACTTTTAAGTTTCCTGATAATGGAAAGGAAGGCCTTATGGTTGTCTCTTGAATTAGCTGCATTCTTAAGTTCATAGTTGGCCTTGCATTTCCTAATAAGCTTGTGAGATTGACTAAACAGTTTTACATCTCTTTGTACTGATGTCCAGGAGCATTTTCTTTTTATTGTAGTTATTTCATGTGGTAAATCTACCATAGGTTTTTAGTTTTAAACTTTCTATTATGCTTTCACCAGATTTGTATCTATACAAGTGAAAACAAAATGAAAACTCCAGCAAAGCTAGAACTTCCAATGAGTGACCTCCCAAACCTCTTGTATCAGAGGCACGTGGGATAAATATATGCAAATGATCCTTATGAACATCAGGTGTTTCAGCTAATTGGCAATTATGAATGCCCATGACTTGTTTTGTCATTTTACTAAACAATTTCAGGCCAATAAAGCCAAATCCCACTAGCTGTGGATAAGCATTATGCTTAGTCAAACACTGCTTGTGCTGTGCTGACGAGGTCATAACAAGGGCAAATACACTGAACTGGAAATACAGAACTCAGTTGTTTTGGAATCGATTCAGACAAATAGCTATTAGATACATAACAGCACAAAGATTCTTAGTACATACTCAAAAACTAAACAAACATTTTGTTGAATTTTGGATCTCACTAATGGATCATATCTTGAGATAATATACACTGACTCCTAACAATTTCTAACTATTAAATCATAAAACTGTATTTTTTTCTTCATCCTGTCCCCCCACCACCACCATTTTCGTTATAACCTCTAAAATGTTAGGCTACTTGATGTAACCCAGCCGAAACTTATACTTCCCCAATAGTAATCACTATATATCAAGTGCACTCACAATGCCATCATATTGGTTATGTTATGCTGGCAAGCAGTACATATGTATATATAGTTTATGGAATGATTTAATACTTTTCTCAGATTTTTGCTAATCATGTGATAACATCAACCTGTCATTCTATTATATTTCATTGTACTTAACATTGTTACATACCTATATTTGTTTTTCTTTTTTTGATATGTTTGCTGTTGGTATTGAACTCAATGGACATGTCATTTAAGAAAAGGCAATAAAGAGACTGAAAAAAAAAAAAAAAAAAAAAAGGTTTGCAGGGAAGCTATACAATTTATTATTATCAGTAAGCTCAGTAAATAGTAAATTGTATTTTGAATAATCCCTGATTGTAGAGTTATAAGAGCCATAAAGGAGGTTTTCCTAGAAAATGTTCCAGCATAGGGAGGGGCAACTAGTAGGTTAGTGCAGTTGTGAGAAATGTTTGTGAAGACAAGATTAAGAAGAAAATCACTGCTGTATAATGTAAATAATTTTATCAAGTGTAACTTGGACTTCAGCCAGTTCCAGATTTATATCCTGCAAAATCTTATGAGAAAAAAATGACCTTACAAAATAACTGAGAATTCTCCCACAGTTGCCGGTGGCTCAGAATGTATGATGGGCATTGTACCCTAGAATGTAGGTAGTGCTGTCACTATAACAGAGCCAGATTTCTGTAATTGCACAGATGCTGATGTTCTTGAGGTGCCAAGTCTTCATTTATTTATTTTTTCTTTTTTTCTTGATTTGCTAGTAGCACAGTGGTCGGGAAGGGAGTTTTGGGGCTAGCTGCTCTGTCATCACTTGGTGCATGATGTCACATGTTCCAGCATGGAGTGCACATGCCCTCAAGTATGAGACTGTCCAAAAAAGGTATTGAATTGGAATAGGTGAGAGGGTAAACCCATTTGTAGAACCACCAAGGAGCATCACCTTATAGATATTTGATATAGTAAGAATGTGTCTGTTATGTCCTTCTCAGATACTGATAAAAGTAATAAGATCTCTGTATAGCTTTCCATCAAATGGATCATGAACTAATGTCAGTACCATGCTCCAGTTAGTCTTATCAAAGCTGTCTGTCACCATTGTTAAGCACATTCCCAGCGCCCACCCATTTCACATTTGGTGCATGTTGTCTTTTCGTGGAAACACCCACTTCTGAGCTGTATGGATAAGGACCTCCATTCATCTCTTCTTCCTGTGAATAGTCAGAGAACCCAGAGGCCATTGTCTCTGAAACGGATCATGCTGATCAGACTTGGTTTCTGTTGTTCCCCTCCCCCAACCTCACAGCTTGCCATTAAGAAGTGCTGTATGTGTAGCCTATAAGTAGTACACAGGTTTTGTTCCTGCTGCTACAGGTGATGTGGTTTGTCAAGTTTGCAACCCTAACTGAATTAAATGAGACCCAATCCATGTATGCTGGAGTGTACTTCTTTATGATCTCATTGGTCTAGCACTGGACCCAGGTACATCAACATTATTTCACCTTGACACCTGACAAAGCATCCAAAGTGTTGAACATGGTGGAGAAGAGTGTAATATTTTCTGTGGTGGGTGCTAAATCCCTCAACTTGTCTCATCTGTCCAAGTTTTTGTCCATTTGTTATGGATTACCTGCCAGAAAAGATTCTATCCCTCTGGTGGGTGCTCAAGGAGAAGCTGGTCAAGGCTGTTTACAGTTTCCCCAGCAACTACAACAAGGCTTAATGTAGTCTTAACTGTGCCCATTTTATATTTGGAGTATCAGGCTCAGATGTACACCTGCGTAGAATGATGTTGAGGCCATCTTCCCTTAAGAAAAAGCTCAGGCACTGCATCCTGGATGAAGAGGATGTTCTTTGTGTTTCACTGTTGCAGTCATCACATTTGGGTTATCTGCCTGCAGGTAGCCCTCAGCTGGCCTGAATACCAGAGTCTTGGATTCCTGGGTTGGACGCTGTCTCTTCTTCTATGACATCAGGTCATCAAGGGTATAAAACATGCAGCCGACGCCATTACATCAGTCTTTCTTGCCACTAGGTACCCGAAGCAGAAGCAGTTCGCAAGTGCAGGTCGGCCGACTCCTGAAATTTTCGTTTTCGAGCTTCAGAACTGAAGTCTTCAAAAAAGCTAAGTACCCCGTTGGGGGTGCTTTTTCTTGCTCTTAACCGATGTCAGTAAAATTTAACAATTGTCTTACCTGTGGAAAGCAAATACCTCACAAAGATGTTCATTCGTACTGCATTCCTTGCTTAGGCCCAGACCACGATGTCCCTCGCTGTCTGTTTTGTGCTTTGTTCAACCTCCGAACCATTTGTCGTCTGGTTATATTTGCAGCAACTTATTTTAGTACTCTGTATAACTATCCAGAAATTGCTTCGGCAAGCCCATCTGACTACCGATATTGCGAAAAAACATGAGGATAAAGACAGAGACAGACCACATAGGTCCAAAACTACCGATGCTTGCATTAAGCTAGTCGCCAGTCCACCGGTACTCATGTGCATTCGCTGCCCCTGATACCCACTACCTCAGATTTCCAGGCCTCTACTGAGACCCATTCTGAGTTGAGTATGCAACGAGATGCTTCTTCGACTATGGAACCTGCAGATGTCTCTAACTTGGATGGGTCCGGAGCCGCTGTGCAGGCACCGGCTTCTGAGGGTGTATTCAGGCCTACAGACTTGAATTTTAAACCGACGCCATCTTCTTCATCCAGGCCTAAAACTCGACCCATGCCTAGAAAACCGACGTCCAAACTGTGCATGCTCAGGCTCATATGCCTAAAAAACAAATGCTTAGAATGGCTGAAGACCTTATTACCTTAATTAGGGGAAGGCCAGCCTTCCCCCTCTAAGAGACCTAAAACTGATTTTCCTTCTGATTCTTATCAGGAATCTTATATTTCTGTTTCTTCTGATTACCAGGATTTACCCTCATCTACCTATGAGGATTCTGATGCAGAGGATTCCATTCCCTCTGCTTCTCCTCCGGAACATTTTTCTTTTGGTGAAACCTTGCACGCTCTTGGGGAGCATTTCCGCTGGGAAAGCCAGGATTACTCTGACTCCAAAAAGAGGCTTAGGGAATTCTTTCTCCTCCCTCAACACAGGCCTTTAGCTATCCCTCCTGTTCTGGACATTGTAGATGATGCTTTCTTGGAATCTTGCCTTTCCCCAGACACTTTACTCCAGCACCCAGAAAACCTGACAGGTATTAGAGTACCTGACTCTCTCAAGTTCCCCTTCAAGAATCCTACTGCGGATGCAGAGACCATTTCCCAAGGACCTAAGGGCATTAAGGCTACTGCTGCCAAAAACCCTACCCCTTCTGATAGAGATTCTAGAGCCTTGGACAGATGGGGGTAAGAAGGTATAGAGTTCTGCTACTTTGGCCATTAGGGCTTTAAATTGCCAGTTTCATATGTTAAAGTACCAGCAGCATATTATGGGACTACTGAACCAGAAAATTGTTGATTCCTGACTGTGCTGAACACAGTTACAGGATTTAATGCATTCTGCAGAACACGTTGGTAAACATACTTTGCAATGTGGTTTTGATTCTTCAGAAGCATCTTGCAGGGCTGCTGTCACTGGGTCTGCACTTAGAAGGCATGCTTGGTTTAAGGGACAAAACTTGCCAGGTCATGTTAAAGCTAAATTATTGGATGCGCCCTTAAACCAAGACTGCCTGTTTGTCAACAAAACAGAAGAAGTCCTCAAAAAGGTGGAGGAAAAAGCTAAATCTATGCAAACTGTTAAAGATTTCCTGCAAGTACAGCCTCCCAGATTTTAGTAGGCATTGGTCTTCAAAGAATTGGTCCTTTTTGGCCTCTTCCAGCCCTTCAGTCCAAACCCAGCAACAGCAGGCCACCTAGGTTACAGTCTCAAGTTACGCACATTCCTAAGCAGTGGGGGGCTCCCACTATCAAAGCAGGGAGTAGTAAGACACCTACCCTACGGAAAAATGGCACAATGACTTAACCTTAACCCTTCCAAGCCCTGCTCAACTACCTGCTCCCTTAGGAGGAAAGCTTGCCCTGCATGCAAAAAACTGGGAACTCATTACCCAGGACAAATGGGTTTTGAATATAGTTTCCCAAGGATGCAGATTCCACTTCCACACCTTACCAACCCCAAACTGTTGGCCAGACCTATTCCCAAATCAGTGGGAAGAGGCTCTAGAGCAGATTCTCTCTCTTCTAAGTATCAGGGCTATTCAGCCTCTCCCAGCAGAAGAAAGGGGACAAGGTTTTTATTCAAGACTTTTCCTGGTACCCAGAAAAGACCGCTCCTGGTGTCCTATCCTGGACCTCTCTACTCTAAACACCTTTTTGGTAATCCCAAAATTCAAAATGGAGAGCCCCTACTCCAGCCTGGGACCTTAACTTTTGTATTGGAAAAGCTCACTCTCCCTCCTTTTGAGCCAGTTGCAACTGCAGAGTTGAAATTCCTTTTTTGGAAAACAGCCTTGCTTCTAGCCATCATTTCAGCAAGAAGAGTGTCTGAATTACAGGCCCTCATGGCAGTGAAGCCCTTCATTATCTTCCATGCAGACAGGGTTTCCCTCAGGACCAGTCCTTCCTTTATGCCCAAGGTGGTGTCTAGTGTGGCCCTAAATCAGTCCATTCATTTGCCTACCTTTTTCCTGAATCCACAAAATAAAGGAGAACAAATACTGCACTCTTTGGACGTGCACAGACAACTTAGATTTTTTTGGGGCAGGACTAAGCCTCTCAGAAAATCTGAACAGCTGCTAGTTGGCTTTGCTGCAGCGGCAGAGGGGAAGGCCATTTCAAAGCAAACAATTTCTAAATGGATAGCCCATTGCATTCATTTCTGCTATAAGCACCATGGAAAACCTACACCACAGGGGATAAGATCACATTCCACCAGGGCTGCATTTACCTGTACAGCCTTTCTCAGAGGAGTCCCTACCAGGGACATCCTAGAAGCTGCTACCTGGAGCTCTGTACATACCTTCACCAAGCATTACCACATGCCTATTTTTTCCAAATCCAGAGATAGTTTTGCCACTGCAGTCTTGCAGGGCCTAGTAGCTGGCCCTAATGCTCTCTAACTTCCTCCTCCCTTCCTTAACTTTGGGAATCAACCCAAATGTGATGACTGCAACAGTGAAACATGAAGAACATAATACAGTTGTGTACACTTACCATAAATGTAGATGTTAGTGTATTCACTGTTGCAGTCCTGGTTACCCTCCCTCCAGCCCCCTGACTTCTCTTGGCTCTACCTTTCCTTCTTGTTTGGTGTATTTGCTTTTTGATGGAGGTGTACAGCAACATATAATTGCTTCCCATTGTGGGGGAACCTGACATCTGGGACAAGAAAAATTGATATAATGGTGTCGGCTGCATGTTTTATACCCCTGACGAACTGACATCATGGAAGAAGAGAGGGCATCTGAAGCAGGAATCCAAGACTCTGGTATTCAGGCCGGCTGAGGGGGCTACCTGCAGGTAGATAACCCAAATGTGATGACTGCAACAGTGAATACACTCGAACATCTACATTTATGCTAAGTGTACACAACTGTACTTTCTATTTATCCAGCCTTCGCAAGACATGACGGATGGATTTCAGAAGAAGCAGGTTCTCACTATGGCTGTTAACCCTTACAGATCCTTTTTCTAAGCCTAGCCAGCTCCCAAAACCTTAGAAGTGAAGAAAGGCCTTTAAGCATTAGACTGTTTTTTGCCTCCTCCCCAGAGCTCCAGCTGTTCTGGCTAATCCCTCAAAGAGAAGATATCTTTGTCATCTGGGCACTTGGAGTTTTTTCATCTAATGCTATTGGTAGATAAGGGGGTAGGGTTATTTCCTTACACTTGGCTTTAAAAGAGTTGGTGTTTGTCCATTCTCCAGAACAAGGCCTTTAGTAGCTCATGAATGTTTCGTATTGAATGGGAAGATTTCTCTACAGTCATGGACAGATGCAAGCATGAGCACATTGGGTTTGTCAAATCTCAGATAACAACTGCAAAACATCATAAACCTGTTTCAACAGTCACTTGGATAGAGTCAGTGGACTTAGGACTCTTTCTGGGACAGTATTCTGGGATTTCCATTGACAGTTCCTTCAGTCAACCCTGGGCAAGTAACACTTTCATTATTAACTGCTGACAGTTGATGACTTGTCTGCATCGGTTTACTATCAAAATTTAGATTGGCACTTATGTGAAGCTAGGAAGGTCAAAAGGCTGTTTTCAAGTTTTCGTAATGCTGATCCAGAAAATGTTAGACTCCGCATTAGCGAATGGTGATGTGCATTTGCTAATGTGGAATCGATGTTCTGATAACAGATCGCACTATAGTGGGGATCCGGGAAATGTACCCTTTTCTCACTGTAGTGCGATCTCTGAGTTGGAATATATAATATGCAGGGGGTGGGTGGGACAGTGATACCCCCCCCCCCCCCGCAGAAACATTACTGGTAACACGGACGTTCAACATTGGAACTTCCAGTGTTCAAATGTCAGTTCTGTGTTGCTCTTTCCAAAATTTTGGCAATTTGGTATTACCTGTTTTGGTAAACTGGTTCAGTGAAAAGGTGGAAAATTATTTTGATTTTCCACATTTTGATAGTAAACCCTCTGCTTACATAGTGTTCATCAAGGTGTTAGCCATGGTGACTGAGGCTTTGCAGGACAAGGAGCACCTCTGTTTCTCAAAATGTATGACTGGCCCATGGTGGCTCTTTCAAGAAACTTCTTGGTGGTGTCCCTTGAGTGGACACTTTGTAATTCCTGGGGAGGTCAGAAATAAAACTGATAGAAGTCCCATCTGATCTCAGCTGAGAATTTGTGTTGATGTTGGAGCTGGACATGCTTTTTTGTATTCCTGACCATGGAGAGAGGTTCCAGGAGGTCAATCTTTGATCAGCCTAGGTGACGGAGTAAATGGTTGAAGCTTAGACTCTCCTATGCCTTGAGCATCTTATGGCTGCTCAAATGCTGAATTGAAGTATCAGGTGATGCATAGTCACCATGCATTTATTGATCTTCCTGCTGTTCTCCAGTACCTGTCTGCACATTTGATAGTAGACATTCAGTTCCAGTCTAAAGGTGGATCTTATCCTGCTGACTTGACTTATAGCAGGTTCTGATGATGGACAGTTTGCTAATAGGACATGGTGCTCATCTTGGGCGTACCACTGTTCAAAGGAAGTGGGTCCCTGCTGCAATGGAAGAGGAAAGGTAGGCTTATATCTACTAGCTGAAGTTTTGTACATTGCTCCTGGGCTTTGAAACATTTGGATTGAAGGCTGTGTGCATGGGAATTCTTTTAGTTTTAAACTGGCAACCAGTACATTATGTGGAACATAAGATGGGGTGATATAGTCATCTCTGTCTGTGGAGAAGAGGTATAGATCTGGCAGTGGGCCATTGACAAACGTATGAGCTTCTCAAAAGTTCAAATTCCAGGTAGAGTAAACTTGATGGCTGACTCCATAATCCTATTAATTTCTCCTTTTTATAGAATTGAAGATTTTGGAGTAGATATTTCAGGAGTGGGGAACCTTAGAGATCAACCTTATTGTGAAAAATGTACTTCTACCTTTTTGTACTCTGTGCTGCAAACCAAGAAGTGGGAATAGTTGTAGATGCAGCCTGTTACCTATAGCAACAGTGATTCTTGTATACCTTTCCATATTTTCCCTTTTTTTCTGCATCCAATTACAAAGTACAGGAAAGGAGGAGAAAAACATTCTTGTTGCCTGTTGATGATTCAGTAGTAGATTTTTATTTTCAGGCTGTGCTGTCCATAGTAGTACAGGAACCCTTCCTGATGCAAGCAAGTTAGTCTTTCATTATTGGTGAGACAGCCAGATCCATTCCTGGGCATAGCTGTTACTGTAAGCCCTCTTCCTGCTGGAACTTCCTTCTTGGGCCTTATTGGAGTGAAATGTTGCCAAGAAGCCTTCCAATGTATAGAAGTACTCTTCAGATTAGTGGAGATTCTTTTATGCTGAGTGATATCCGATGCTTTCCCAGTCATTTAGGTTACAGACACTGCTGATGTATTTCAGGTCTTCGTGATTTGGATCTTAGCAATTCTGTAATTAGTGTGTATTTTCTAGCTATTTTTAACCCATCAAATCCTTGGGGAAGAGGACTGGACTGGGTCCTGCCACTGGCTGGCTTTTCAAGCATTTCTTTAATAAATAGGTTTTGTCGCTCCCAGCTTGTTTTTGAAGACTGTTCCCCTTTTGGGACTTTGCCTTCATGACTGAGTCCTTGTACTCCCCAATTTGAACTTTTTTTTTCTGAAGGTTTGACAGGCGTCTCTGAAAAATATTTTCTAAACATCATTGCCTCTGATTGCAGGATCTTGAAGCTTTGGCTACTGACCTGCAGAGATCTAAGGGGTATTTATCACCAGTTCAGGTTCAACCCATTAAAGGTTCACAAGTTTAGGAAGATATTTTCAAGCACATCCTTTCCAAGTGGATTAGAAAATGCATTATCTTTTGCCATCAGGCTGCAAACCACTCGAAAGTGCTGCTGTCAAAGGTCTCTCCACCAGAGATATGGCTACTTAAAAATGTCACAGTGGCAGACCAGTAGCCTTTTTTGTGCTGCAGTTTCATGATCACATTTTCACTCCTTCACTTCAGCAGGCATTATTACCTGGACCATGACTCTAGTGATTCCTTTGTACTTCAAAATTCAGCGTTTTGAACCTTTCCTTTTTTAATGCCTTTTGTCTTTCATTGTAATTTTTGTTACTGTTTTGGATTCCTCTCAATTTTAGACCTAACAAGAATGTTTTTTATAGGTTCATAGGTAAGTACTAGGCTAGCTACCCTTGCGGGGGCTATATTAAAGGTAGGCAGTTTCCATTTTTTGTGCTGAAAATAGCGTATCCCACCATTGACAATGCCTCCTTCACTATACTAAGCCAGGATAACACCCCATTGAAATTGTATCTCATACACAGCTGCTTGATGTCATCATTAATGAGCACAGAAAATTTGACATCCATATTCAAACTGCCATAAAAAACATCAAAAACTAGGTCTCTTCCTCACCCCCTCCTGCAGAAAGGCCCTAGCCTCCTCCTACCTTCTCCCCCTCTCTCTTATACGGTGCTCCCCTGCTCACCAACATTCAACTTGGATTACAGTCCAAACTAGAATCCAGCTACAATAAAATAAGCAAATTCGTTACATACTCCAAAAATTCTTCCCATCACTGCCTCTCCTTCCAGTCCCTACAATGGCTAGAGCTACCTAACTACCTAAACTTTTAAAACTCACTACTGCCTACAAACCTATCTTCAGGCCATCCAGCTGTCCTGCTCTCTCCACCACCTTAACCCCCTATATTCCAAACCGCTCACTGTGATCTGAAAACCAAAACCTACAAGTCCACAAACCTTCCTGGACCCCAGGCCACTTTCTGGTTTCATACTTCCTAGCCAAACTATGGAACTCACTCCCCCCTCCCTTTGAACTACTCCAAACCTCTCCAACTTCAAATCCCTCCTACACTTGCCCCTGCTCTTTCCCCACTTAAACCCATTAGCCCCCACCTATTGACACCCTTTTTCTACTCCTAAAATCTGCTTATTACCACCATCCTACCTTTCTCCTAAATACAATTACTGCTGAACTGCATTTCTGCCCTCATTTTATTACCTGCTGGACTGCATTTCTACCCTCATTTTATTATCTGCTATTATACATCTATTTATGTAAATACTGTTACTCTTGTCTAGAAATGATTCACCTATGGAATTCCCTGTGTGCTTGTATTATTTCCTTACAAAGTTATTTGCTTACTACCACTACTACCAATCTGTACCAAAAGCATCTCTTCTTATGTAATTAATTTACCCTCAGCATGGACGGCATCCGATACCTGAAAAGCATCACTAATATTTTGTTCTGAACTCCCATTGTTTTATTAATGCACAAATCCTACCTCTGTAAATTCTTACCAAGTTTTATTCTGCTTACTGAATGTATATCTGTGTACTGAATATATATCTGCTATTTCTACAGATGCTCTATATACGTATGCTTGTGTATCTCTTCATATTTTGTTAATTGTACTTTCAGCATGTGTTATATATTTGCTTGATATGCATGTTTATTATTATTATTATTATTGTTAAATATTTGTTACTGTTACTGTTATTGGAGCTTTTCTCCCCAGGCCTCCACTGAAAATGGGCTGCTCTTAGCCCAGTGTACTTCCCCAGTCATCAAACTGAAATAAATAAAATAAATAAATATTGACTGGCCTTACCTATCTAATGGTCAGTAATTATGCATTACCCCTAATAGGTTCATAGGTTGGTACTGGACTATCTGCCCGAAGGCATATATTAGCCCAACCACGTTGTGCGGTATTCACCGCCCCTTTAGTAGTTCCCTAGACCCTTGCACTAGCAGCTAGTATCCTTGGCCCCTAGCTAGTAGTGCTGTTGGTATGATCCCCTGTGTGAACTTTCTGTTACTCATCAAGTTTCCTCTTGAAGAGTGATAGTGAGGGGCTCTGTCTTATGTAGATCGGGACCCTGCTCCATAGTAAGGGAAGTCTGCGAAGGGAATCTATCCCTCCAGCATGTTCTATTCATTGTTGTGTTGAGGTTTATATCCCTAGAGCGTGTAGCTCGAGTAGATTTGGTTTTGCTTAGATAGAGCATGTTCAACAATTCTGGGTAGGACATGGCTCTGTACGTTAGACAAAGATCGCCTCTGAGAAAGTGGTATGCAACAGAGAACAGTCATAGCTTTTTCAATCGTGCTGCATAGGGCAACTGTTTGAGGCCAGTAATCCTCTTGGTTAGGTACCTCTGTGGTCTCTCCAGCTGCTGGAGATGTCTAGCCAGGTACATTCCAATTGGTGCATTGTACTCAATAATGGGTCTGATGAGGGAAGAGTAGAGGGGGCACCATTACATCCTTAGATCTTGATGTGAACCCTTTTATGATCTGATGGGTCACATAGAAGGATCTTCTAACCACTTTGGCAACATGGTTATCAAAGGAAAGCTGACTATCTACTTGGGTCCCTAGATCCCTTATTTCTTCTTCAGATTTCAGGGCATTACCTACTGTGTTGTAGTTTGCGGGTACTCTGTTTTTTCCAAAGGGGATTACTGCGCATTTTTTTGCATTTAGCTTGAGACCATGGCTTTGACATCATGCATCAGTCTCATTTAGGCCCTTCTGTAGGATCTCCATGTTGGCTGGAGACTATTATAGCACCCAATTTGCAGTTGTCCGCAAACCTAGTCGGCCACAGCCCTTCCGTGCTTGCCTGTACTTCTGAGAAGTATATGCCAAACAGGAGGGGTCCCAGGACAGAACCCTGAGGCACACCACTCGTTACTGGTCTGGATTCGGACATAGATCCCACTACTCTTACTTTATGGGATCTGTCTGAGATCCAGTTTGCGATCCATCTTGTGATGTAAGGGTTTATGCCCAGGCTGGTGAGCTTATCAATAATACCTGAATGAGTAATTTAATGAGATTAAATGGGATCGTACCATAGATAATTTGAGGGACCCAAGCATGGAATAAAGCTTTTAGGAGCTGTATCTGAATATTGGTAGTACAAGAAGCAGTCCTGGGATAAATTTTCCATTTCTCCATCCATAGATCTAAGTTGAGCTTAAAAATGGACAGGAATGAACTTTGTTTAATGTGGATAGGAAGTCTGATTCACAGCAGCAGTGTCCTCTGAAATATTAACTGTCACTCCAAACCATTTTGTTGGTGTTGCAGAAGAGGTTTAGATTCCTAGACAGTGTTTCGGATGCCATTTAACTCACTGATGTGCAGTAAATCTATCAGTAATTGGTTGGAGGATGATTTGTATACCTGACACAGGTGACCTCTTAGCAGTCTATAGGGTACTAAGTATAGTGACAGGGCTTTGAGTCAGTCCATGTAGGACATGTTTAGGCATTTTATCCTTTTAGTAAGGTATCTCTGTAGGCGTTCAGTTGTTACCTATCTGTGGACAGATACATGACAAAGGGGGTATTATATTCAATGATTGGCGTAATGAAGGCTGAGTAAAGATGGCCACAGACATCCCTAGATTTAGACACAATCCCTTTGTTTATAAGCTGTGCAGTACAGAAGGGCTTTCTTACAACAACAGACATATGTTGGTCAAAAGTTAAATCACTGTCCACATAAGTTATCAAATCCTGAACAACTGGGTCAACTCTTAAGGGCATAATGTGGTCATTTCCTGGGGTTCCGACTTCCCAAAGGATAAAGTAATGCATTTTTGGTATTTAGTATCTGACCATGATTTTGATACCAGTTATATGAGACAGACCTTCTTGCAGGAGAATGGCCGAGTCATTTGGGGAATCAGTGACTGCTCTTAGCTTGCAGTCATGTGCAGACTTAGAGCCCTTTGGTATTGGTTTGTACTTCAGAAAAGTAGATCCCAAACAGGAGAGGTCACAGCACAGAACCCTGGTGGACTCCACTGGTGACTGGTATCTCCGTAGTGGAAACTTCCCTAATTTTGATTATCTGCATGCTATCTGTGAGCTGATTGGCAATTCACCGGGTAACACAAGGGTTTATTCCCAGTTTATTTAGCTTTTCTACTATGCCTGAGGGGGAATTGTTTCTAAAGCTATGGCCAGGTTGAGGTATATAGTATTTAATGTTTTGCGGTCATGCATTGCTTTGGTGACTTTTTCAAAAAATCCACCAGGTTGAGCAAACATGACCTGCCCTTGACAAATACAAACTGAGATGTGTCCATTGTTTGGGGGTTTCCTATGGACTGATAGATTAATGTTAGAAGTCTTTCCATATGAGGCTGGTCAGACATATGGGTTTGTAATTGCCTGGTTCTGTGGAAGGTTACCCTTTAAGCAGGGGAATGACTAGCTGTTCTCCATTTGCTTGGTACAAAACCTGCATGGAGACTGAGACTGAACAGTGTTAGGGATGCAGGTGAATTGTGCTTCATGATATTTATGATGCATTCTGGTATATTGTCAGGACCCATTAATGCAGCATTTTTAGATGTTTTTAAAACTTTTAGGATTTGATCTTCTGTGATAGCTGGAGGTGAGACAGTTTCAGGTACATCTTGTGGGACAAGGCAGAGGGGAGGTTCTTAATGATACATAAAACATTACTTCCTACCATGTCAACTAATCTGAGGGAAATCCTTTCTGGGTCTGAAATACCATATTGCCATTCTTGTTTGCTTGAACAGCCCTGCCACCTTATGCCTGTTGCTAGAATTCCTTGTCGGGTGAGCAAATGTGTACCCTTGTAATTAGTGTAGGCAGTAATTTTTTTCTTGATTTGTGTGAAGATTTTTCAATAAATGGTTGGGATTCAACTGGTGGGCTCAGCTGATGATAAAAGAAAGAAGCACCTATTTCTATAACTATTGACTACAGTCCTTTCATATATTAGCTGATGAATAAGAATCCACCCGAAAGGTTTATTTTATTTCCAGCTGTCTCCCATCAGTAATGTCTTATTAGAATGTTTGCTAGGTCTTTCCCTAGAAATTACAAAGCCTGCAAGTTAATAAAGCAAGGCTGAGGAAATATGAGACCTGGCCTCCCTGAGGATGTGGTGTTCCTCTTTGATTACTGGGGACCCAAAGAAAAATCTATCTGAGAATGCAAAAAAAAAGTGATGGCTTATAGTTGAGATGGTCCTTCTGCTGGTGTATGGTCAGAGAAGCAAGTTCCTTCTGGATGAAGTGTTCTCAGAATCATTATAGGCACCTACATATAATGTTCTTTTTATGTAGCTACTTCACACCTATGAAGGAATATAACCTAATGCCCTTATAATGGGTCCTGCAACTGAAAAAGTAACTTGTCTTCAGTATTTGGCATTCACTAAATAATATGCACCACTGATTATTGTTTTCCAAATGTGTGCATCTTTCTGATTGTGAAACCTGTTTTATATGTTGAAAAACTTGATTGGTGATCCAGGTGCCTCAAAAAGACCAGTACCAACAGCCGAGAAATATCACCAAAAGATTATTAAGTGAAATAGTGGATGTACTAGCAGTTCTGAAGAAGTCTTTACCTAGACGAAAGTGCTAAACTGCTATCGCTTTCTATTTTTGCTGCTTGTTGATTTTAATAATCGTTTGGTGATATCTCCCTGCTGTTGTTACTGGTCTTTTTGGGCACCTGGTTCTCCACTCAAGTTTTTCATTTGTTTGGTTTGGTTCTTGGTTTGTCAGTACAACTGTTTTATATGCTGCTTCATAAAGTTTTTGCATATAATACTGAAACTTAATTAACAGGGACAAATTAATTTTGTTCACTAAACTGACTTTAATTTTTTGTTTGTGTTTTGTCAGTTGATTCTTTAACTGATTTTTTTTTTTTCATGGGCAGAGATCCTAATGGAGCAGTGGAGCATGCAAAGGACGTTATTTCTGATTTGCTCTGCAACCGAATTGACATCTCACAGCTGGTCATCACCAAGGAATTAACAAGGACAGCTGATGAGTATGCTGGAAAACAGGCCCATGTTGAGCTAGCCGAAAGGTATACATTATTGATCTTGTGCAATGGCTGTAGATAAACGTATTGCTTTTTTCTTCTGATGTCCATGAAAGCCTTATGAGTGTTTTGTAAACGTACAATTCTCAAAAGTTGATCTTAATGAGGTAGTTGGTATCTGTAGCGGACTAATAGAACTTACACACCTCCATGTGGCCTTAATTATGCAGAACTTTGTTTTGTTAGTTGGCTCTGCTTGCCAGTGTTCTTCATATGAGGTTTGATTAACACCACTTTAGTTCTTTCTTGCAGATGAGTGGTAGAGGAGAAAGTGGAGTCTGTTCTGTAAACAGAGCTGAGTTTACTTTGTGGTGTTTACTGTTGACCATTTTTTGTACTTTCACCATAAGCCATGCAAAAATTCAAGTGGGAGAAGACTTGTCTATTGGACTAGCTGAATGCTGTAGGTTTGATATTTATCATAGCTGTAACTTCTGTAGGGTGGTTACTTAGCCATGGAAATTTACTACAGACAAATATCTGCCTTTTCTGTCTTTGAGTTTCAGAAACTGGACTTTTCCTTATCCTGGTACATTAGTCTAATATATGACTAAAGGAGAGAGAGAAAGTGCGAAAAAAATACAATTCATTCCATTTTCTATTCTTTTTCTCTCTACAAGAAGTGATCATCAGTTCATTTGTCCTACAGTCCTTTGCAGGCAACCTCCAGAGAATAAGTAACCCCTTTGGGAACCTTTTTAATCACTTTAGAGCAATAAATTGCAGAATTTCACTTTTTATAAATACTGTCATTGTTGTATTGTGTAATATGTCTTTCTGAGATTCACAATATTTCTGGTAAAGCTTGCAAATAAGTGTGCCTGCAGACGACAAATACTGCATAAAGATTGCCATTTGTGTTTGTCAGTCTCGATCAGAAAATGCCCCTTTGTTGGACCCAAATTTAAAATCCTTCCTGGGCCGTAATTAACTCATTGCTTTAGTATAAGGGATGACAAATTCATTAGGAAGAACCCTTCACAAACATCTAAAGACTTAAGAGATTTCCAGAGGAGATGCATACCACTGTTAAGAGAACAGTCTATAAAATTGATGATGAATGAACAAGCAGGCAAGGGAATGAGAGGACTTTGTGACATCATCAGTCTGATGGCTTGAAAACATTACAGGCACTGCTTTGTTCCATGACCTGTTTCATCTTTATCTTTCCCTGGGGTTTTCTGTCATGCAGCTTTCAAGGCCTGTGCTTGAAATACCAAGATGTCCAGGCTGGATGTTGGTTTCTTGATGCCTATGGCGTACATCTGTCCTTCAGAAATTGTGGCTGCACCATCTGAAATTTGTCTGCAAAATGATATTCCTGGAGTATTTTTATAAGAAATCCCAGAGCCTTCCCTGATTCTTTTGGTTTCATGGAAAATCCCTACCTTGGGAGAGTGCCAATCTCTTTAAGTCCAATGGTCAAGATCTGGATGTTTGCTTTTGCCATCTTTGGTCAAAAGTTCACTGAAAATTCTATGGGGCATTGCCATAAGTTTATCCCTTGGGTGACCCAGCCTTATATTGCAGAGTTGTTTCCCCTGCAGAGAGACAAAGAAAGCACAGTCCTTTCACGTTCCTTCGAATTAATGTCACATTGGTAAGATCTGGTATTTTCCAAACATCTCTCATTAACCCTCTGCTGCAGTACTGCTTGAGACCATATTGTTGGACACCCCTCCAGAAAACATTTCCTTTGTAGAATAACCTAATCTAATAAGGGAACACATTAAGTGGGTTTTGAAGACTTTTTAGGAGTCCAAAAAGAGATACCTGGACCCCTTACATGTGGAGGAACAGAGCCCTGTGAATGTCCCCCAAGTGTTCCAAGCTTTTGAGGCTGTCTTTGAAAATGGAGTCACTAGAACCTGATTCCCGGCTTCTAGCCACCAGTAAAGCGAAGAGCTTTTACTGTATGCAGGACACCTGTAAGTGCCTGTAGAAAAAAAAAACTGGTAGTAAACCCTGCAGTTGTTTCTCTAGAAATGTGAAAGTTTTTAAACTGGCTTCAGTACTTAGCTTTCTTTCAGATGACCGGGAAAGTTGAGTGCAAAATTGATTGTGGAAAGATGGTTTGTAAATCTTGTACATTAGAATTTAGAGTGATTGACTGTCACACATACATTATTAAATACCAAGGTGAGAACCTCAAAGCGAGAGAATATAGCAGCAAAATTAATAGATGATATACTGAAAGACTGAATCTGCCAGTTATCTCGTACATTTAAAGTGTGAAAGCATGCTATGGAATGAGGATATTATGCTGTTTTGCACCTGAAGCAGTGCAGCAGCAAATGTTATTGGTAAGGATGCCTGATGGGAGACTCTGATCCTTACCATATGATGGGGGAGTGGCTTTTGGGGCCTGTCTGGATAAAAAAATATTTTTTTTGTCCTCTCTCCAAGAAATAGTTGGTCAAACACTTATTTCTTCTCCTAATACTGAGGTATAGTAGATGATACCATATAAAACTGTGGTGCTTCTACAAAAACTAGTTAGTCTGACTGCTTCAAACAGAATGGGATCTTTGAAAAGAAAGTTGGGATAGGTGGTACAGGCAGATGTAGGCAAAAGGGTAGCTGAATGGGAGGTAGATCTCACTCGTATTCAAGATAAGAACAGACAATACTAAATGTACTTCCAGACCTCTCCTGATCTTTTTCTGTACTACTCCACTGCCTCAGATACTGGGAGGTGAGCTGTCCATTTAAAAGAAAATTGGTTCAGCCTGATACCAGACAAAAAGGTAAGAGAAATGTTATCCTTAGACTAGAATATATAGCTGTATCCTTCTGGCATTTATGATCATGCATCCTGTCCTGAAGGATCAGGTGCAGTTAGCATAGCTCTTGTTCTTTGAAGTTGAACCGAAAACCCTTGGGGGGGATATAATTCTTTTCCAGGTTATTCCTAGTTTCAAAGAAAGCTTAGCCCTTGGAGACCTATTCTGGATTTAGTCAGACTGGACAAACTTCTGAGGATCAAAAAAAATCACAATGTTAACCATGCCATCTTTGCTTCCACTCCTTTACCAGAAGCTGTTTTATTTGCCCTGGATCTGAAGGAAACATACCTGCACATCCTAATCCACAGGGAACATTGCTAATATCTGAGGCTCAAGGCAGGACATATAATCACTTCCATTTTACACCGAATGCTTAACTCTAGTGTTTCTGCATCTCAGGATGCAGAGGATCCATATGTACCAATATCTAAATGATCGTTTAATTGAAGATGCCTCCTTGGAGGATATTCAGACATTTCTGATGCATACTGTGCAATGTCTAACCAGTTTAGGGGTTCTCTTTAAACTTGTTCATGTCAAGCCTAACTCCACTTAGGACCTTTCTGATTACAGAATAATATAAACTGTTCCTACTAGCATGAATCAGAGTTGAAGCTTTTTATTACTGGCACAGAGGACCTGTCAGTCCTAGGAGTACCAGGCTGCATCTCAGTCTCCAACCTTATGATACTTAAGGAAAATCTGTATATGGGAGAGGGAGATGCATTTATATCTCAGAAACCTGTAGAACCAGCACAGCTATCCTTTATAGAAGCTTTTATCCCTTGTCTTTACCATTAGAAGGGAGTTGCGGTCCCAGTTGTCAAAAACTATCAGTAGATGCTTTGATCCAGCTAAAGCTGAAAAGTGAATATGCAGAAGTTCTGAACAGAAAGATTGCACATGGCATACTGTCAAATAATCTAGACAAATTATCTTTTAGATAAAGATATACTGCACATTGCCATGTAACTTCCAGGATCAGAACAGAACAGAATCTGCAAAGTTCATACTGGCAGGTTTTTATTTTTGTGCGTGCTTTAGAAAGAAAATTCAGCAACTCTCTAGCTAACAAATCCCCCTGTCTCTACCTTTGAGTCAGGATTTCCTGCTGGCTTCCACTTTAAATTTGGAAGATGGATTTTTTGTTTCCACAGTTGCATACTTCTGGGGAAAGTCTCAAAAATAACATATCTTTTGACGTAAAATAGTATCTACAAGGATAATTAGGCTTCAAGCATTACAGAGGTGTGCACAGTTGAGGAGTTGAGTTTGTTCCCACACTAGCAAATACACAGCTTTTGGTTTTGTATGTAATTTCACAGCTTACTTTTCAATTTTACATATTTACTGAAAAAGCAAGCACAAACGTAACTTGTATTTTAGAGAATTTTGTGGGTTTTTCTCATTAATTCTGTACAGCTTTAGTAACACTTACTACTGTTCTCCTGTTTTCCCCTTCTGAAAGAACGGTTAAATTTTTCCACAGCTTATTCCAACTTTTTGCATTTCTCCTGCCTTCTAGACTCTAGAAAATGTTGTTAAGAAGTTCTCACGAAACAGAGCTTAGAGTTGAGACTGTGTCCCAAAAGTTACACTTTCCTATTCCTTACCTCGAAAGGCCCACCTGAATTTATGTTACTATCACTGCTATGATGTAGATCTACAATCTTCGATCTCAGAAGCGTTTTATTTTGCCCACTTCCTTTGGGCAGCCCCTTGAAGAGATTTTCCTAGTATACTGGAGTTGGAGCTTTTGGAGATCCCCCACAATTCCCAAGTATTAGTTTTCCACAGGTGCATACAGTTCTTCCCTTGACTGAAGTCTGCGACTAAGATGTACTACTTGACGTTTTTCTATGCTTGATGAAATTTGAGTCCAGCCCCCCACTGTGGTTTGAAGTATCTGCTTGGGTGTAAACTTTTGAATCTGATGTCCTCTCTGTCTGGATTCAGCCTGCAGATTATTGGTTCCAAGGCTGGCCAAATCCATCACTTCAACTTGCTGAGCTCTGCTTCCCTTACCCACAATCCCTCGCTCCCTACAGAATACTCCAGATCAGTTTTGCCACCATTCCAGCTATCAACTCACTGTGGCTCTGCTTTTTGGTTTATCCTTTAGTCTTATGTTTATTGTCCTTTCTGTTCCCTATCCCCCTTAGAGCGTAGTTAGGTTAGCTTATACATAGTATCATAAGATCTGATGAAGCTACATAGCGAAAGCGCTTATCTTGATTATAATCTTCTATAATAAAGTACTTGGTGGTCAAATATCTTGCGTTTCAACTTGTTTTCGCTCAGTTCTGCAACTCCGATTTATTTTAATATTGATTTTATACTGCTTGAACGAGCGTTCGCCAGTTGAGCAGCAACCCTCGCTATTTACTTTACATAGTATTAGATAGGTTTATAGTGATTAGGTGTTGGGGCATTGTGTGCGCTTGCATGTGTGTGTGTGTGTGTGTGTGTGTGTGTGTGTGTGTGTGGGGGGGGGTTGTGTTTCTTTGTATTTATGTAGTTAGCAGCAGGCTTTTCCTGCCTTAGAGTGTTCCGCCTGTCTTGTTAATACTTTTTCCTTATAAGTAGTTTGCATAGAGTTTTTTTTTCTTATAGGTAGTATTGTGCATTAACATAGGTCTGGTCTGTGCTTTTTTTTCAGTAGAGTTGGTGTGATGGATAAGGGTTTCAAAAAAATGTGTTGCTTCTGGGCACAAGCTCTCTTCGCAGGATGTTAATGATGAGTGCGCCTGTTGCTTGAGGGCTGCCCACCTGGATTCTTCCTGTTCTGTCCATGAGGGATTTGGTTCCAGGACTATCAAAGGTGAAGCGCCTTTTTTTTTTTTTCTTTAATAAAGATTTCCTCCCAGCTGGCACTTCCCTGTCTGTTCCGAAGGATGGTTTGGTCAATAGTCACCATCATTCCTTCAAGGGCTTCAAAAGGGGACCATAAGAGACCCTTCTCTGTTTCTATGCCTAGTCCATCTTCTGGGCTGCTGGACCCAAAGGTTCCAAGACCGTCGAATTTGCAAGCAGCCTTGGCACCAGTGTCAGCTCAAACTCTTCGAAACAGATCACCCTTGGTGCTACCGTTGAGTAAGGCTACTTTCCCACATCTGAGTATGCAAAGTCCCTTTTTGGTGAAAGGAGTCCTTTAGGTCAGGTATCTTCTCTCTTCTCCCCCTCCACTCCGCCGGAGTCGCAGCCAGAGCCTTCTCCTTCCCCACCCAGGATCTGACTCTTTATGGTTTGGCTCTGACTGGTGGGCGTTTCACCACTGAGATGAACCCCTGTAGATGGCTTCATTCACTTTGTCATTAGGTGGCTTCATTCACTTTGTCATCTTGATCAGTGGGCACTATCGAAGCTTTGGCATTGGAGCAGCTGATGTGGTCCTTCTTTCAAGCTCAAGTGCAGTTATGTCTTCTTCCTTCAGGTTTGGGATCCCTCCCAGAACCTTAGCTCTGTCACCCTGTTTTTTTCCCTCGGGCCCTTTGGATCCAAGGTCCTCAGGCCCGGCTGTGTTTCCACTTTCGGGACTGGACTGAGAGCATGGCCATGTTCAGCTTCGACCCCCAGCTTAGTTTCCTCGACTCCATCTGTATCAGAGCTGAGTGGACCTCTGAGCCTTGCATCAAGGCAGGTATTTTTGGTTTGGGTTCGACTATTCTAGCTTCGGGGTCATCCCTCCCTCTCAAGGTGTCTACTTTCGCTTTCCCAGATTATGGCACCTCTCACGTTTCTTCAGTTCTGGGTGGCTGGCTTCAACCTTTGCCTTTAAAGCTAGGGAGAAGATGTTCTCCACTAAAGAGCTGGATCGGTCTTCTCATCTCTGCCTACAATCAGTCACCATTCAGCTCCAGGACAGCTCATACTAGTTGGCCTTCAATCTGCCCCCCTTGATAGGGTCCCTGCCTCTTCCCCTTCTCCTTCACATTCGCTGGAGCAAGAATCCTCTGGCAAGAGGAAGCACCTGGACTCCTCCAAGGAGTCCCTCACCGAGGATACTGACCTCAAGGAAGGAGAAAGGTCCCCTAAGTCACTGCACAATGATGCCTCCTTTAGCAGTCTTTTGAAGCTTCTTCCTAAGTGTGCGGACTAGATCGCCAAAGCCCTTTCTCTGGAGGAGTCAGTATTTTTGGAGGCCTTTGGCATGGGCTCATCAATGTATCATCAAATACCTATGTAAACACTTCCAAGCAAAGATTCTACATCTTCTAGATTTTGTTGCATATTTGGAAGACATACATATTGTTTTCTCTTCCCAGTCCTTTCTAACTTCCTCTGATTGATTCTTATAGTTATCGTGCAATATTTTATATGCTGTACTAATTATTCCTTTTTTGACAGGAACTTGTTCTAGATTTTACTAAAAAGCTCTACCAGTTCTGGTCTTTCGCTTAGGATCCCCTATTTCTTTTTCTTTGCCTATACTCTATTAATCCTTGATAGGGAAGGCAGTCTCCAACCTGCAGTCCAAATAAATTATTGGCCTCTTTTCATTCTATTACCTTTCCCTGTCTAATTATTTGTTCCCAATATCTTAGATCTTTGGCCAGTTTTCTCCAATAAATTCCAGCTCCCTCTTGCCTTTTGTCTGAATCCCTAATTGCAGTCATCCCTATCAGCAGAATCTCCTTTCTACAGGCCCATATTGGCTTAGTTCTTAGAATGCTTTCTGTTACTTTATGAATATAATATTCTGCATGGTTATTGTTATTCTCCTTAAGAATCTGCATCCAAACTCCCAGTCTCTTTTTTATTGAATTTCCCTCAGTTTCCATCATCCCTTTCCACTTTGAATTATAGGTTTCTGTTTGTGCTGTGTATAGGAGCCTTCAGTGTGTAGTTCTGAAATACCCATTCAAATCAGGTAATCCTAGACCACCTTGTTTTATTGGAAGAATCAACTTATCCCACTTGACTCTTACTGTCTTCCCCTTGCAGATAAAATCCTTCAGGTCTTTATTAATTGCTATCCACGACTTCTCTGGTAGATAAAAAAAAAATACGGCTGACATGTGTAGAAAACTAAAGTGACTAAAAACATTTTAACTGCTTGTATCTTGCTGTCCATATCCATATAACAAAGCTTCAATTTTCTTAGTTTTCGTATTATCTTTTGTTTAGTCTTTTCCCACATATTAGCTGCCCCACCAGAATCCTTTTTTATTAATCCATACTCCTAAGTACTTCATTTTTATCATGTCCCCATAAATAGATATTGCTGAACCAATTTCTGTGTGGGTACATAATTTACAGCTGTTGCCTTTGTTTTAGCTTCAGTAATTTTGCATCCCAAAAAGATCTGAAACTGTATCAAAATTCTCACAATACTGAAATGTCCTTTTCTGTTTTTCTCATGTATAAAATATCATCTGCAAACAGTGCCAGCTTTTCTTGACTACCATTCCAATTATTTCCTTGAATTTCTGAGTCTGTTATTTTCTTTGCCAGTGGTTCTAAATATAATGCAAATAACAAAAAGGGGAAAGAGGATGCTCCTGCCTGCTTCCACTGCTGAGAAAGAAATTATCAGAAAGGAACCCACCTACTTTAATGTTTGCCTCTGATCCCTCACATGTCCACCTAATCAACCGTATAATTTTATCAGGCAATGCAAATGCTTCCATTGCCCTGCTCATAACCTCCAAGCTTACTCTGTCAAATGCTTTCTCTGCGTCAAGACCCACCAACAACAGTAGTATTTTTTTATATTCTGCTTCCCTCTACATCGTCAATTTCTGATAACATTGTCAGATGTTTGCCTTCCCTCCATAAAACCACATTGATCCATATCTATCCATTTTGGCATCACCTCTGCCATTCTTTTAGCCATTATAGCCATAAGCACTTTGTAATCATAGTTTAGGATTGAAATGGGACTGTATGAAGCTGGATTTGATGGAGCTTTACCTTCTTTAGGTATTACAGCCACCACTGCTTTCTTCCAGGATGTTGGTGCTTCTTCTCTTAAAATACTATTAAAACGTTTCAGTCTTTGTCAGTTTTTTCCCTCCTAGCATCTACACTTCCACCATGTATTCCTGGTGACATTCGTAAAGGACACCTATCATTATATTAAGATAGAGAGATGTTCCAGGGGGCTGCTGTGCTTCCAGGTGGGGACCAGTCATTATCAATTTAGAGCTCTGCCGTTTGGTCTCACCACTGCCTCCCGGGTGTTCACCAATTGCATGGTTGTGATGGCAGCTTGGCTCTGGCTGCAGGGATATCAGGTCTTTCTATAACTGGAAGATTGGCTCCTCACTGCCCCTATGAGAGCGTTGCTAATCGTGGCCAGGGATACCTTGATACATTTGTCTGGCTACTTGGGGAAAATTCACAGTTATCAGAAGTCAAGTTTGCAACCTATCCAGACATTGGAAGTCACAGGTTGCCACTTGGATATTGTCTTCCAAATTGTCAAGCTTCAGAGTAATCGACCTTCAATCCCAGGCAGTATCTGTGCTTGCTCATGCAAAATCACCAACTCATACTCTTTTGAAATTCTCAAGCCACATGTCAGCTTCCATAAGGTTAGTCCCCTCAACGAGGTACCACATGAGGGCTCTGCAATAGACTCTTGCAGTGCAATGGTCCTGTTTGACTCATCCAACAGACTTTCCTATTAGGCTGACGAAGGTTTGTTACAATCAGATTCTGTCAATACTTCCCCTTAATGACCAGTAGTAGACCCGTTTGTTCTTCCCCATTAATTGGCCACAATCATCACAAACACCTTCCTTTTTGGAGGAGATGCATTTCGAAAAGAGTGCTGTTCAAGAGCCCTAGTCTTCTGTGGAGGTCAGTGGTCACATCAGTGTTTTGGAGTTTGAGTGCTGCCCTCCTGGATTTGCAGGCCTTTCAGGATATCCTCCACAGTGGTGTAATGTTAATCTAGACAGTGTGTCTGTTGTCTGGTATCCGAACAAACTGGGGAAGCTCATTGTTATCTACTTTGTCAAGAGGCCAGGCAGTCTCATCTCAGTGGTTTCTGATTGCAAAGCACATTCAGGGGAGGGCCAGTATTCTTTCCTCACAAGTGGTCTCTGAATCCGAGGGTAACTGCTCGGATTTTTTTTGCCGTAGGGCACTCCGTGTTGTGACCTTTTTGCTTCCCCCTCCAATACCAAATGCAATACCTACTATGTCTTAGTCCATCCTCTGGGGCAGTCACCAATACATGCTTTTCTGTATGCTTGGCCCCCAGGTCTCCTGTACACACATCCTCCAGTTCCCCTTTTTAGTCAAGTTTCTTCGGAAGGCAACCCCGTTTAGAGTGGTAGTGATCCTTATAGCTCACTTCTGGCCTCGTCAAGTGTGTTTTCCTTTTCTGTGGAATCTTCTGAGATTCTGGATCCAGCTTTGGATCTTATTTTTCATCCAGCCGTTCTGGATCCACCCAGCTTTTAGTCCCTCAAGTTAACTACATGGTTTCTCCAGTTCCCATGATAGCTAGAAATCCGAAGCTATCAGACAGTGTTATGTATATTTTGTCCTCATCCCAGAAGTTATCTACTGGGAAAGTGTACAAAAGTAAATGGGAGCGCTTTGCGGTGTGTGTGGACTGGACTCAAGGATTTGATCTTTTTTTCACTCCCTTAGTGTCAGTTTTAGAATTTTGTGCCAAGTTGTTTAATTCGGGCTCTAGCTTTTGTATGATTAAAGTGCAACTGGCAGCCATATCTAATTTTCATATTGACAGGGATAATATTCCCTTAGTTGCTCTGAAAATTTCCAAAGCATTCCTCAGACGCATTTCTTTTGCACCTTCCCATTTGGGACCCTGTCCCTCTGTGGGATTTACCTTGCGTGTTGATGGTCCTTGCAGTTCCTCCTTTTGATCATTCTGCTACATCAGACCTAAAGTTGTTATCTTAGAAGACCTTTATTCCTGGTGGCAGTTATCTCAACCGGGAGAGTGTCTAATCTACAAGCTCTGGCTACAATTCCTCCATACTTGGGTCTCCTCTTGCACAAACAGTTCTTTTCTTCTTAAAATGGCCACCAAGAGTAATTTGAATAGGTGAATTCATCTGTCTGTATTTTTGCCTAATTTTTCAAAAAAAGGGCAAATACTTTTGCATTGTTTGGATGTGCGCAGACAATTGAGATTTTGCTTAGACTAGACAGTCTTATAGAAAATCTAATGAGTTGTTTTGTTCCTTTTCGGAAACTAGATTGCGTAGGCCTGTGTTTAAGGTGGTATTATCCAAGTGGCTATATGATTGTATTTCCTTTCCTTATGCCTTGAGAGGTATGACTTTGCTTGGTAAACCTAACGGTCACTCCATTAGAGCCATGGCTAACCTATATGGCCTTTTTCTCTAGAGCATTCTTAGGTGATGTGTGTGTAGCAGTAACTTCGCTGGGCCCTCACACCTTTGTTTCTCACTGCAGGTTGGACATTGTCTATGTCCAGGGCTTCTTTTGGCTCCACTGTGATGCAGAATATCCTTCCATAATGGGTTTTACGTGGCTGGGTACTCTGTCCTGCAGGTTGAAGCCAGACAGAGAAGACAACATCGGATATAAAAATTTTGTACTTTCCATAATGATAGATCTGTGTTGTCTGTCTCCATCTAGTTCAATCCTCCCCCTGCCCCCGCCTTTTTTTGGTGAGTTTCTTCCCCTTGGATGACTGAGTGGGAGAGGTTTTATTGCTCCCATTACTTGGAATCTTTCACCCTCTTTCTTTGTTAAAATTCTACCTTGGGATTAGATTGAGATGGAGCAAACTTAATTTGAAGTATCCTCTAGGGAGCAGGTATTGTAGATAGAGGAGGCAGATCCCAGTAAAGTGAAGTCTCGTGGATTTGGCCAGTGGTGGATCCTTGTCAGATCCAATAACACGCAGATTCAGCTAGGCTGAGATGGACAGTATGGATGTATTGTTGTGGTAAGTACATAGCTTTTGTTTATAATCAGAACTAGCTGGTATGGAGGGCTCATTCAATGTCTTCTTGAATTTCTAGAATGTCTGTTCATAAGCCACAGTCCAGATAATTTTTATCTGGCTTATTCTTTTTAGTAGGGTCTGTACAAGGAGTGGTTGTGATAGTGTAATGATGACAAGATTTCTAGAATTCCGTTTTTCTTTGAAGAATGCCCATACCTGCTTTTTTGATGACTGGAGTAGGCCTTGCCTGAATAGGCCCCATTTTGACAAGTACCGGCTGACTTTTGCCACCAGCCGCACACTAAATTACCAAGGTAGACAACATCTGCCATTCATACCTGACATTTGTTTGCCTTGATAGTCAGGCTCTCCCTGTTTCTTTTGTCTAGCAATACTCTGACATGTTTCACATGTTTCCGCCAGGAGCAACTAATAATTGTGTTCTTGCCAGTAACTAAAAATTGAAATACAGTTTATGAAGGGAAGAATATAGTTTCCAGCTGCTGCTGTAGGTTAATAGGTTAATACTAGGCTGTTGGACCATTAGTAGCTTGGCACTTAATATTCCGACTCGTAAGGTACCCACTGACTTGACAAATTTATACCTATTATTAATCCCTGTTGTTGAGAGCTTGAGTGGCCAACTCTGGGGTTATTTACAATTGACCACACAGTCGGCAAGGTCGTGCTTATAGTGGGTCAGGGAGTTACTTTGATTTGTATCCAAAAGAAGTCTATTCAGTAAGACGGATTATCTGGGATATACATCTGTCTCACCAGCAGGTCCTATTTATGTTTTGGTGGAAGTTAAGATCCCAGGTGTTTAGGGTGTTAGTTTTGCGGATGTGCAGACAGTTGCATACAACTAGAACGTTCAAGGCTTTGTAGGCAATACAGAGGTCACCTTGACAAATTTATACCTAGTTTTAATCCCTGTTGTTGAGAGCTTCAGAGGCCAACTCTGGGGTTATTTACAATTACCACACAGTCGGCAAGGTCGTGCTTATAGTGGGTCGGGGAGTTACTTTGCTTTGTATCCAAAAGAAGTCTATTCAGTAAGACGGATTATCTGGGATATACATCTGTCTCACCAGCAGGACCTATTTATGTTTTGGTGGAAGTTAAGATCCCAAGTGTTTAGGGTGTTAGTTTTGCGGATGTGCAGACGGTTGCATAGAACTAGAACGTTCAAGGCTTTGTAGGCAATACAGAGATCACTTCTCAGGTGACTGCATGAAACAGGAGAGAGTGCTTAAGGTGGTCTGAGCAGCTAACGAAAGACATGCCCTTGGTTATCTTAGTGAGGAGACTATGCAGTCTCTCAAGCTGGGTTATATGCTTAGACAAGACATACCAAAATGGCCATTATACACTTCCACCTTTATCAGGCACATAATAAAGAAGTATGATAATGTCTTTAGATCTGGAAGAAGTACCCCTGGTGATTACTCTAGCTAGGTGAAAGGACCAAACTAGTCACTTGGTAACTCCTAAAGTGATGACCCTGACAACAGATGGAACATTCTAATGACTGCTTCCCAGTAATTACCTGCCAAAGTACACAAATCACCAAGTAATACAGGGAGGTCCCACCACACTCAATTCAATGGTAGCCCAAAAGCTGCATAACATTTTAATCACTAAAGTTGGAAGAAAGGAAGCATACATGTGTAACAATACTTTGTAGTCTCAGGGCACGTGTCAGTATAATTGTCAAACTTTATATCTGAACCCAAAAAATTTAGCTTAGTTACAAAGTATTTCTAGCACTGGTTGTCCAAAACCAAGTTCCGTCTCACCACATAACTTGTGGTGATGGAGACTCTCAGAATAAAAAGTGATCCACAACCTGGTGCAGTCTTGCCAAATAGAGTAATGGAGATGATAATCTTCTGAATTAGTTTGCAAGAGTTTTTCCATAATGAAGAATAAGTGGCTAAAAGGCCTGACAGAGCCCATGCAAAACAGAGATTGTACATGTGTGTGTCTGAGTGTGTATGTGTTTTAACTGGTATTACAAGGACTATGATACCATTTTCTTAATTTACTGTTTACTGAAAAGAACCGTCTGTAGTAAACTGGACTGATGTCCTTCAAGGATGCATCTGCAGTCTTTACAAATGGGTTGTCCTGTCGTCAGGCAGCCCCTCGGTCGGCCGGATTCCAAAGTCTGGGTCTGGCTTCGGCTGGTGTCGCACTTCACCCGACGTCATTGCGGCAGTTATTCAGGTATAAAGGCATCAGCCGACGCCATTTTCCTCAGTCTTTCTTGCCGCGTGGCGCCCGAAGCAGAAGCAGTTTGCAAGTGCCGGTCGGTCAGATCCAGAGATTACTACTACCGAATACTACTTCGAAGACTTCTATAAAACTAAGTACCCCGTTGGGGACTCTTTCTTGCCTCAGCCGATGTCAGAGAAAGTTAATAACTGTTTATCTTGTGGGAAACAAATACCTCATAAAGATTTCCACTCCTATTGCATACATTGTTTAGGCCCAGACCACGACGTAGCAGCTTGTCTAGCCTGTGCTTCTTTTAACCGGTGGACGCTTAGACGTCGTTCGGACTTTGCTGAACAGATTTTCGGCTCTGATTTTGCCTACATTATGCCGTCGGATCCTCCGACTACGCAAATAACCAAAAAACGCAAAGAAAAGGACCGACACTCGCGGTCCGCGGTTTCGGCTGAAACCGCGGTTAAGCAAGCCACGAGCGTCTCTGTTTTGGCCGAAACCGAGCAAGCGGTTCTTTCTTCAGCCGATAACTTGCCTTCTACCGAGGCCTCTTCTAACCTGGTAGAAACGGCTTCTGAAATCCAACCTTCTGTTGCGGTTTCACAGGATTTATCAGACACCATTCCCCTGGATATTTCCACCCCTGCACGTGGAGCTGCTAGGCCTCCTCCAGCTATGTCTATTAAGGCCTTTGCCAGGGCTAAAGCAGCCAAAGCATCAAAACCTGTGCCTGCCAAGCCCCCCTCTCACAGGCCCAGCACCAGCTCCCATAAGCTCTCTTTGGCTGAGGATCTCATCTCTTTAATTCGTGGAGCCCAGCCTCATCCAGACAGGGCCTCTCTCCCTCCTCCAGAAAAGAGGCCTAGAGCAGAGCCCCCTGAGCCAGTATCCACAGATGATTCCTCTGATGACTCAGAACATACAGACCCTCTGGAGGCTTCTTATTCTCCTTACGAAGACTCTGATGCTGAGGAGTCCATCCCTTCAGCCTCTCCTCCTGAGGAATTTTCCTTTGGGGAAACCTTGCATGCTATGAGGGAACAATTTCAGTGGCAGGGCCAAGATTTCTCAGACTCTAGAAAAAGGCTTAGGACCTTTCTACATTTGCCACAGCATAGGCCCTTAGCTATACCTCCAGTTCTTTCTGTTGTTGATGATGCATTTAATGATGCTTGCACTGCTCCTGATACTTTACCTCCGGCCCCTGCTAAGCCCGATAAGTACTACAGGGTCCCGGACACTCATCACCACTTATATAAGGCTCCTTTTGCAGATCCAGAGACTATCTCCCAGGGTCCTAAAGCTGTAGCAGCTACTTCTTCTAAAACCCTCCCTCTGAAAGGGAATCCAGGTCCTTAGAGAGATGGGGTAAAAAAGTTTACACCTCTGCTACTTTGTCAGCTAGAGCTTTGAACTGCCAATTTCATATGATTCAATATCAAGAGTTTATGCTTGACCAGTTAACTAAAAAGCTGTCCTCTGAAGAATCTTTAGTTAAAAAATATGTCCAAGAAATGGTACATAACATACAGCAGGTTAGTAACCATTCTTTAAAATGTGGCTATGATGCACTGGAGGCTTCCTTTAGATCAGCCATGACTGGCACAGTTATCAGGAGGCATGCATGGCTGAAAGAACAGGCATTACCAGACCATGTCAAATCTAAGCTTTTGGATGCACCTATGGACAAGGTCAATTTATTTGGTTCCCCTGCACAGCAGGTACTAAAAAAGATGGAAGAGAAAGCAAAATCTGTGCAAACAGTGAAAGATTTCTTACAAGTTCAACCTCCAAGGTTTAGCAGGAACTGGCCTTCCAAGAATTGGTCCTTTCCGGACTCCTCTAAGGCACAAAGAGGCAGGAATAGTCGCTCTAGAGGCAGAAACCAATCCAGGGGTGCCTACAGGGGTCGCCAGTGGCAGGGTAACAACCAACGAGGCACGGATACAGCCACCACCACTACAACAACTCAATCACAGTGACTTGGCGGTGGCACCGCCTACCAGGGAACAACTAGAAGCACCCTTAGGCGGAAAGCTAACCTTATTTTCAAGAAACTGGCACTGCATTACAAGAGAAAAATGGATTTTGCAAACTATAGACCAAGGTTACAGGTTCCATTTCCATACTCTACCAGGAAAGAGAGGAATGCCAAACCTACCACCTACTCAAAGGACAGAAGCTCTAAAACAAATATCTCAATTATTAAGAATGAGAGCTGTGGAAAAGGTACCATCTATGGAGCAAGGAAAGGGATTTTACTTCAGACTCTTCCTGGTACCAAGAAAAGAAAACAAATGGAGGCCTATTCTAGACCTGTCCGCTTTAAACACATTCCTCATTGTTCCAAAATTCAAAATGCTGACCCTACAGCAGCTTCTTCCCATGCTGGGCAACGAGTCTTGGCTGGTAACTCTAGATCTCAAGGAGGCATACCTGCACGTCCCCATAAGACCAATTTGCAGAAGATACCTCAGATTTCTTGCAGGATCAGAGCATTATCAATTCTCAGCATTGCCCTTTGGCTTATCTACTGCGCCCAGAGTGTTTACGAAATGCCTGGCATCAGTAATCGCTCATTGCAGACTTCAGGGATTCAAATCTATCCCTACCTGGATGACTGCCTGATACAAGCGGACAACAAAACAAACTAACAGAAGACTTACAAAGAGTCATCTACCTGCTGCAAGCCCTGGGATATACAGTCAATACAAAAAGTCAAGGCTGATTCCATCCCAAAGAATAACCTTTCTGGGTGCAGAACTGGACACATCAAAACAAATGGCATTTCTAACTGCAGAAAAGAAAGAGTAACTTCCTCTCTACTTCTTGGCATTAACAAAGCAGAACCATCTAACTGCAAGAAAAGTGCTACAAGCTCTAGGCTTCATGGCATCCTGCATAATACTGGTCCCTCATGCCAGGCTGCATATGAGAAAGCTACAGTGGTACCTAAAGAATTTGTGGTCCCAGCACAAGCACAGCCTAGAAACCAAAATTCCAATGATCCCATGCCTGAAGCAAGAGTTCCTATGATGGGCTCAGGCCTGATAATCAAACGCAGGATTGCCCTTCTGCAAAAGGCAACCAAGACAAACCATCACGACAGATGCCTCAGACCTCGGTTGGGGGGCACACATGCTGGGCAAGTGCATTCAAGGCCTATGGACTCAAGACCAGCTGCATCTGCACATAAATCTAAAAGAAATGATGGCAGTGAAATTGGCAATCCAGGCATTCAGACCTTTTCTCCAAGAAGGCCAGTTGATGATAAGGACAGACAACACCACAGTTATGTGGTACATCAACAAACAGGGAGGCACACACTCATACCCTCTATGCTGGCTGGCACTGGACCTATGGGATGTGGCTCTGAGCTACAACATTCAGTTACAGGCAATTTATGTACCAGGGAAGGAAAACATTCTAGCAGACATATTAAGCAGAACTACAACAGATGCCCACGAATGGATGCTGCATCCGGACATCTTCAAAACCATCACAAGAAAATGGGGATTACCACAAATAGACTTGTTTGCATCCCCATTCAATCACCAGTTGAAGAAATTCTGCACAAGGACTTACCACCCACTTGCTTGGAACGTGGACTCCCTATCTTTCAGATGGAAAAGCCTGACAGCATACGCATTCCCACCACTTCCTTTGATGCACAAGGTGCTTCTGAAGATCAAAGAGGAACGTCCGAGGATCATTCTGATAGCCCCAGACTGGCCAAGACAACATTGGTATCCACTGCTGAGGAGCATGTCCCGGGATCAAATATGGACACTGCACCTGATCCCATTACTGCTAACACAGAACAACTACAACATCCTGCATCCAAACCTAAAAACTCTACAGCTAACTGCCTGGAACATTACATAACAGCAATTAACCCAAATTTATCCCAAAGGGTTAAAGACATAATCCTGGAGGCTCGTAGACCTTCAACAAGAAAGAATTATGCAGCAAAATGGAAAAGATATTTCATCTGGAGTACTGCAAAGGGGCAAGATGTGACACTGGTGAACATAGCCAACATCCTGGAGTACTTGGCGGAGCTCTTCCATACAGGCCTGTCCTATTCTTCCATCAAGATGCATGCATCAGCTATTTCAGCAGAATACAGCTTGGATCCTCCTGTCTTCTCGCATCCTCTGCTCAGACAGTTTCTGAGAGGAATTAAAAATGTAAAACCTCCCAGGAAACCTCCATTGCCAGCATGGGACTTGAACTTTGTGATAGAAAAACTGACTCTTCCTCCTTTCGAACCAGCAGCAACAGCAGAATTACAATACTTATCCTGGAAGACTGCTTTCCTGCTGGCAATAACTTCAGCAAGAAGGGTCTCTGAACTACAGGCATTAATGGCAGTGCAACCCTTCCTGATCTTCCATCAAGATAGAGTGTCCATGAGAACAAATCCTACATTTATGCCTAAGGTGGTATCCAGAGTCTCTTTAAATCAGGCTATCCACCTTCCTACATTCTTCCCCAACCCACAGAACAGGGAGAAAGGCTCTTACATACCTTGGATGTACACAGACAATTACGCTACTACCTGGACAGGACAAAAACAATAGAAAAACTGACCAGCTTCTGGTAGCATATGCAACAGGAAAGGAAGGAAAACCAATTTCTAAACAGACAATCTCCAAATGGATAGGAAATTGCATTAGATTTTGTTACTCCTACCATGGAAAGAAAACTCCAGAGAACATCAGGCCTCACTCCACAAGGGCTACAGCCACTACCACAGCTTTCTTACGAGGAGTGGCTACCAAGGACATTATAGAGGCTGCTACTTGGACCTCCGTGCATACATTTGCCAAGCATTATAACTTACCTCTATACTCTAGATCCCGTGCTGGTTTTGCCACTGCTGTTTTGCAAGGGATCCTAACTACACCATAATCTATTCTCATTTCCTCCTCCCTAGTTTAGCTATGGTATTCTACCCATTTAGAAGACTGCAGATGCATCCTTGAAGGACATAGTACAGTTTTGTACCTACCATAAATGTAGATGTCCGAGAGGAATGCATCTGCAGTCAGGATTACCCACCCTCCTTCCCCTCTGAGGTACTCCTAGGGTATTTGCCAATCTTCAGCTAGCTTGGGGGGGATCTATTATGGTGTATTTGTTTGTATATATGTACATACATGCTTATTTTGTGTGTTTGCTCTCTACTATTTGGAATCTTTGGCATTTATCCAAATTTAGCCATCCAAGAGGGCACCTGGCATCTGGGGCAAGAAACACTGAGGAAAATGGCGTCGGCTGATGCCTTTATACCCGAATAACTGCCGCAATGACGTCGGGTGAAGTGCGACACCAGCCGAAGCCAGACCCAGACTTTGGAATCCGGCCGACCGAGGGGCTGCCTGACGACAGGACAATCCATTTGTAAAGACTGCAGATGCATTCCTCTCGGACATCTACATTTATGGTAGGTACAAAACTGTACTTTTTATCTTGCCAACAGAAACCTGTGTGTGTCAAACACATTGGTTTGTCCTCAGATGCATGTGTAAAGTAAGTTGGTGTTCTATGGGAAAGATTTGTGTACTTGCCTGCTGGTGTTGGGGAAACGCAGATTTTGCCATTTTATTTCAGAAGCTATTTACGTGATGCTGAGATAAAATGGGATTCTTCTCTTACTGTATTTGCAGTCTTGGAATGTTGGCACTGGACTTGAATGTCACCAGGCTGGAGTAGGTTAAGCTGGTGGGACACTGACTTAGTCTGAAAAATAAAATAATTTTAATAATGCAAAACGTGTCTTAATCAATAGATTTGTTAATATGTCTGCCTGACGGTCCTGAGTGGCCTAAATTACATCTGTGGTAGACAGATTTTGTGTTGCATTTAATATTTTTTCCCCCCAATCTAGTGGGACTTGCCATTCAAAGTTAATTATTCTTTCAGTGTTTACAAATTTTTGTGGGATCTTTTTTAAGATGTCACACTGAATGCTGGAGGTAAAATGCAAGACTGGCTTTCTTGCCAACACTGATAATGCAACAAATGTTTTTAAAGTGGGAATCATGTCACTTAAACAGCGCTACTAGGTCACCCCTAAAGCGATGCACTTGTGTCCAGTGGGTTTACCTGGTTAACAGAGAAACCTGCAATTGCTTTGTTCTTCCTACATCCATCAGTACATGAGAAATCACAGCAGCCAACTTCCAGTCTTGTAATACCACTGTTGTTACTGTGTAAACAAATGCCCAACAGGGTGAGTATTGTAATGAAATAACAGGACCAGAGTCCTTTAATGCCCAGTTTAGAGGGTATTCCTGCACTTAAGAAATGGCCTTTTTAAAATATCGCTTTGTTTGTTGCTGTTTTTTTTTTTTTTACTTGAAGAGGTAGTCCTTTCCATGTTTAATTATAGTGGAGTATTTCACATGTTGTACTTTTAAAAATGAGTAGATAGTAGTGAATGCCTGCATCTGTTTGCAGGTCTGTATGAATATGTAAAGCTCTGTATATCCATTGACTGGCTTTGTGTGTTTCTGTCTGTCTGCCTTTGTGTGTGTTTTAAACTAATTCCAGACAGTAACACTGCAACATTTGGCATTGCAGAGTTCTTTTTGGGAGAAGGAAGCTGTCCAAATGGAGAAATGGCAATTTGTATTCCACTTCATTGCAGTATACTTGTGCAGTATTTTTAAATAATTTTGCAAAACCTTTACATTTTAGTTCTTTTCTGTCTCGGATGGAGCTGTGACATTCTTCTGTGTATTTTGTAAAGCCAAGTACTTATTTTGGCAAACTAGGGCTGTTCTGTACTAGTAAGAGCTGTACCTGAATTGTACTACTTTAATTAAATCTATGATGAGGTTGTATCTTAGGAGCAATAAAGAAGACATGCAAACACACAAAATACAATTTTAAATATGCAAAATAAAAAAGTAACAACCCAAACCGATGGTGGTAACAAAATTATACTGGAATAAATAAAAAAAAATCCACCAAAATATTACGTCCAGAGACAAATTAAATCGCGTACAAAACCTTTATTATCCACTTTCATCTAAAAAAAAAAAAAGAAAAAGACTTCATCAGAGTTCATTATTTTGATGGTCTTTTTTTTTTAGTCAAAAGCAGATAAAGGTTTCGTACGCTATTTCATTTGTCTCAAAGTGCAATTATTGGTAGATTTATTTATTTATTCCAATTTTAGATAGGCATTGTATGACAACACTGACACTGCTAGCTAACAGCCATTTAAATGTTTCAGCTAACAATTTCACTGCTGTTGAAAGAGGTGTCCAACTCAGGCATTTGACATCTTTCAGAATATCTCGGTCTGTGGTAGTTTGATGTTAATAGGCAAGTGTGAGGCTAGCTGCCTTGTGGACTTTTTTAAGCCTAGCAATTTTCCTTTCATAAGTGAGAGTCAAACCTGGTGCCTTCTGTTTGTGAGGTAAATAGCCATTATACCAACCCTAAAACTGACAGGACTAAGGAGGCTAGAAAGCAGGTGTATAGCAATGTGATTTCATTGTGTAGGGAGTCTTCATTATAGGTTCATAGGTAGGTACTAGGCTATTGGCCCAAGGGCCTACGTAAGCCTAGCCAACAAGGTTCCCTGGCTTACGCCACCCAAGAAAGTTGTTTTCCTGTGCCACTGTTGAGCGGAAATACAGAAGTGATCCCCGGGGTGTATTTCCTATTTCCCATCTACTCATCAAGATTTTTCTTGAAGAGTGCTAATGAAGAACTTTGCTTGACATAGATGGGTAGCCTGTTCCAGAGTATGGGAAGTCTCTGGGACAGAAATCTATCCCTCCAGCATATCCTGTTTATTGTGGTGACAAGATTTAGGTCCCTAAAGTGTGTAGCTTGGAGGGATTAGGATTTCTTTAGGTGTAGCATGTCCAACAGCTCTGGGTTTGACATAGCTTTATATGTTAGGCAGAGATCAGAGTAAAGCTGGAGTTTTTTGAGGCGGTCAGTGTAGGGCATTTGTTTGAGGCCAGTAATCGTCTTTGTGAGGTACTTCTGTGGCCTTTCCAGCTGCTGTAGATGTCTTGTGAGGTACATTCCAAAAGGGGTGTTGTAGTCTATAATGGGTCTAATGATTGTTGAGTAGATGGGAACAATGACCTCTTTTTTCCTGGATGAGACCCCTTTTATGATGAGGTGTGCCACGTAGAAGGACTTCCTGACTACTGTGGCGATGTGACTATCAAAGGAGAGACTACTGTCCACCTGGGTCCCAAGGTCTCTTATCACGCATTCGGTGTTAAGTAGATTGCTGCCTATGTGGTTGTTCATGGGTACAGAGTTTTTACCAAAGGGGATGACACTGCACTTTTTGGCATTGAGCTTGAGGCCATGGCTCTGACACCAGGCATCTGTCTCAGTGAGGCCCTTCTGTAGGATGTCCACATCATTTGGGAATTTGACTATGGCTCCTAGTTTGCAGTCATTTGCGAACTTCGTTAGCCAGAGGCCTTCTGTGTTAGCTTGTACTTCAGAGAAGTAGATACTAAACAGGAGAGGTCCCAGGATGGAACCCTGTGGTGCTCCACTTGTCACTGCTTTGAGGTCAGATTTGGAGTCTGCAACTTTTACAGTGTGGGTTCTGTCAGTGAGCCAGTTGGCAGCCCATCTTGTGACATAGGGAATTATACCTAGTTTAGTGAGTTTAGATATATTTCCAGAATGGGGGATGGTGTCGAAAGCCTTGGCGAGGTCAAGATAGGCTGTGTGAACCACCTTACTATCATCTACGGCTTTGGTGACTGCCTCAAAGAAGTCAATCAGGTTCAGGAGACATGATCTGCCTTTCACAAACCCGATCTGGGTGGGATCCAGAGTTTGGAGGTTACCAATGTCTTTGTTTATGAGTTCCATGATGATACATTCCATGGCCTTGCAGACCAGGCTCGTCAGGCTGATAGGTCGATAGTTCCCGGGATCAGTTGTGGCTCCCCCTTTGTGGAGTGGGATAACTGTTGCTGTATGCCATTCAATGGGCACAAAGCCTGAAGCAAGGCTATTATTGAACATGGTGCTTAAGTGGGGAGCTAGTTCATTCTGAAGTTCGTGTAAAACGCAGCCTGGGATGTTGTCCGGTCCTATGGATACTGTGTATTTAGCTTTAGAGAGTGCAGCTTTTACCTGTGTAGTTTTGATTACAGGGACTCTGCATTCTTCCTGTATAGATATGGGCCCTTAGCACTGAACCTATCTGCCAGGATGTAGGCAATATTAGTTGGTTCTGTAATTTTCGTGCCTTTGTGCTGTAACTCAGAGCAGATCTGGGTGTTGCCATCGGGATTCTTGACATAGCTATAGAATGCTTTGTGGTTGTCCTTGGAATTAGTGGTGATTTTGTTTTCGTAGCTAGTTTTGGAGGATCTTATAAGGGGTCTCGGCTTCTTACTGAGGCTGACCAGGGAGCTCCTCCACTAATGGGATTTTACTCTCTTTTGCAACAGTTTCTTTCTTCTGTTGTACAGTTTGTTTATGGCAGGGGACCACCAGATTGGCTTCCTTTTTTTTTTTTTTTTTTTTTTGAGAATAGCGTCTTGGTTCTGTTTGGGATAGCACGATCCATGCACTCGTGTAAGTGCTTATAGAGTGAATTTGTTTAGGATTCAACAGTTGTAACTGTATTGTCCAGCTGCATGGGTATCATGAAGTTCACCACTTCTGTCTTAAGAAGCTTGAAGTTGGATTTGGAGACATTTTTTACTATGGTTTCCTTAATGGGGGGTGAGGGCGGGATGTGGATATCAAGGGTGATTTAGCTTGTGGTCAGATCGGACCAATGAGGAGTTGACTTCAGGTGAGGAACGCCAGTCACTCATGTTGGTAATGACTAGGTCTAGGATATTGTTGCCCCTGGTGGGGATGTGAATAAGTTGATCTTAGGGCATTGGAGTTTATGAATTCCAGAAAGTGTTGAGCTAAAGAGTTGGTACACAAGTAGTTTTCCCAGTTAATGGTGGGGTAGTCGAAGTCGCCCATTATTAGGGTGTTTGGTTGAACCCTAATATTTTCCAGTACATCAAGAAAAGAGGAGTGGGAATCCTGAGGCATGGTGGGGATCTGTAGCAAGCTACAATTTGGATTGCAGTTTTGCCCAGAGTTAGTTGCACTTGGATAACCTCGGATGCATTATGCTGAGCAACTAGCCTGGAGGTGTGGATATCCTTAATTAATATGGACACACCTCCGCCTTTGGTGTTTCAGTCCAGGTTACATGGCCGAAAAGAGTGGTATGAGTTAAAGCCTGGTAGTTTAGGGGTGCTCTCTGGAGCCTTGAACCAGATCTCTGTCACTGCACAGATATCGATGTTCTCCATTTTAAGGAGTGCCTCGAGTGAGTGCATTTTGAGATTTAGACTTCTAGCATTTAGTGGCATTGCCCTCAGTTTTTGCTTGCCTGTTCCTGTTATGGTGGTGAATTTGTTATTTGAACCCTGCCTAAAAAAGGCACTATAGGGGCAGCAAGAGCCTTAGCCAGTATCCGGAATCACAGGGGCGACAGGTGCAGGCCATCTCTGGAAAAGTATTGTTGTCTGTCGACTATGTTGTCATCCCAAGCAGACAGATACTGGATCCCCTTAGAATGACACCAGAAGCTTAGCCAATTGTTGAAGTCAGTCATTTTGTCCTTGTACTGCGGTATCATTCTGGATGATGGCAGAATGCTACTCAGGGCTAGGGTCATATCTGCCTGGGCTACAAGATCGGAGAGCTCTTCCATGTCTCTTTTCATGTAGTCCAGGCTTTTCATTTAGTCCAGGGAGGTACGTCTCGGGTCATTCACACCAACACGGACATTGACAGAATCATATTTGTACTTGTTGTGGAGTGACCTGAGTGCGTCGGTTATGTGGTGGATCCTGTCACTCGACAGGTAGCTGTGACAGTAACCACCTTCTTGTTTAGCCTGGTGAGTGGGACATCAGTGTGCCTGACTATAGAGTCACCTCTGACTAGTGTGTTGGGTACGTTGTTTTACCTTATTGGCTGTGGTTGAGTGGCATGCTGAGTCTGTGGGCTATTTGTCATTTGGGTTGTGTTGGGGGATGAAGGTTGCTTGCGTTTCTGCTTTGGAGGTCTCTGTTGCTTGAGCAGATTATTATTGAGAGCCTCCGCAAATGTTTTTGTGTTACTGTGTGTGGATTTTGGTGGTGTAGATTTATTGAGACTATGTGATGAGTGTGGTGTGGTGCAAATGTTTACCTTCTCCTCATGACTGTCAAGTTCAGTCTTGGTTGGAGAGAGCTTTACCTCCAGTTTGGCTAGATAAGTGCATCTCTCACAGGTTGTAGTGTTGGGTGGTAAGAGGAGAGGGTTGTATGTGTACATGAGGCAATTTCTACATTGCCTCAAGATGCCCAGATTCATCGGATAGACAGGAGAGAACACTGGGAGCTGACCCTTGGACATGCCTGAATAAAAAATTATTTTCCTCTAGATAAGTGAGGAAAGTGAGTACAAGAGCTGTTTTTTCTAAGCCAGTGAGAAAAGTAAGTACAAGAACTGTTTACCTCTAGGTAATGAGGAAGACTGAGTGCTATAGTTGTTAGCTTATTTAGTGCTTACAAGTTCTGAACAAGTGCAGAGCATGAATAAGCAAATTTAAGTGCTAAAGCTAAGAATCTGTATCTGCACTAGATGAGTTACAGGACAGAAACAAGTGCAAATGCAGGCTTTCAAATCAGAAAGTTGAGAGAGATGGAAGATTGCCCAAATGGCCAATAACTACAATTTCTGGGCCAGAACCACTCCTTATGTGGTAGACAGGTTACCTAGTACTTACCACTCCCACTGATAAGCTAGAAGGCTTCCCTCCAACACAGAAAGGCTTGGGAGGGGCTCAAAAGCTTACATACAGTCCTGGATACAGCAAATCTGTATCTGGAACATTAGTTACAGGAAAGGTAGGAAACAGGCTTACAGTTTTTTTTTACAGAAAAGTAGCAAATACAGTAGTAAAAACAATTCACATGCAGTGCAAGCTAGCACACTTGAGTATGTAGCAATATTAAACCAAACACAGTTTAAAAAATGCAATTAAATTAAAAAGGACTAAAAGCAAGTGCAGAAAGAGTTTATTAGGTAGAATGTGGTAAAGAGATGGGACTGGGGGAGTGTCCCAGATCAAATCTACAGTGGGGCGGGCAACTGCAAAAGCCACCAAATTTCAGTTTCAACAGAGATCTACGCAACAACCAACAGTACAAACTTTAAAACCAAAAAAATATACTCCGCTCTGTATATTTGCGGATCAGGCTCTCAGAACAGTGAGATAACAGTTTCAACAGAGATCTAAGCAACAATTAAACTCTGTAATCAAAAAAATATATACTCGGCTATGTATATTTCAGATAGTTTGTAAGGCAGTCTCTCAGAACACGGGTTCCAGCAATTTAAATTGTCTGTTGCTGGTTCCTATTTTTTATAAAGTTTCTGCAAAATTAATACCTGATGCTTCTCGGGTTGAAAAATTACATTTCAGTATTGTAGAAGGTGGTTAGCAAAGAAATGTAAGAGTTCTGCATGAAGGAGCACTACTACCAATTGTCTCTACACTCTGAGAAATTTATCCTGACCATTTCTTTAGTTTTTTTTTTTTACTTGCATCGTCTTTCCACCCTTATCTTCTCTACCTTCACATACTGGTAGTTTGAATTTTTTTGTTCATGTGCACATACAGGCCTGAACCTAATCAGTAAGTCTGTTTGATTTGTATCTATCCAATCTTCCTTTTTAAACCCTTTACCCTAAAGAGCTTCATGGGAGTAGCAAGCTGACCAGGGCATACTAAATTATCATGTTCCTAATAGCAGTTCTCAGTTCATTCTGTGAGGTCTTCAGGTATTCCTGGATAGTCTGAGAAAGAATCTCTCCAGCATGGCTTAGGCCCACCTCTGGGCCTCCTTCCACCATTCCTTGTCTGGTAAATCTGTTGCTGCAGCACCCAAGAAATTCTCACTGGGTGGCTCAACCACTTTAGCTGCAGTTAACCTGTAGGAGTACTGGCTCTACTCAGAGGGTATTTCTCCCTTCCTTGGGAATGAACCAATCAGCCTTGCAAAGGAAACTTGTTTCTGCTGCTTGTATATATATTGCATCCTTTCAGTCTATACCCAAACTTTGTGGTCACAAATGAGAATGGTGGTGTAGATTGATTGGCAAATTGAGAGCTTCATATTATAAGTCTGCATGATGCCTACAGTTTTGCCGCAGCAACATCCATCCACTTCTGATTTCCTCCACCCTCATTTGTAACCAGACTTCAGTATGATAATTTCTCCAATATGTAACTAGTCATTTTTATCTGAAAAAAAGTCTATTATTTCCAGGAGCAAACCTTAGTCTTTGATCTGGAGATGCTGATTTTCCTCCCATCTGCTTTTACTGTCAATAGTGAGGTAATCCATTGTTTGCTGGGGATCAGGATGCTGAGGCCAAGTGAATATAATCTGTGAGCAGTAAAGGTGCAAATTGTTGCCTCAAGCTGATATTCTCCAAACCTTGGTTGCTTCTTGATGTATTGAGTGTGAAAACTACAATCAGGCGAGGAAGACCAGACACACCTGTGGTGCAATCCTGTGCTCATCTCGAATGTGTATTTAATGTAATAACATGAATGAGGGCACTCATGCTGCAAATGCAGGGAGAGAGAGAATAGAGGGCAGGAGCCAGATCTAAAACCCCATATTGCTGTAGCACCTCCCATAAAGCATATTGGGATGTGCAGTCGTAGGTCTTATCCATTTCTGTTATGTAAGCCATTTTGACAGACTCACATGATCCCTCCGGTATCCGTGCAAGGGGAAATATTACCATGACCAGTATGGAATCCTTTTTGCTGCTTCTGAATCAGCAGCCAGCAGTCTAGCATTTGCTTCCCTAATGAAGCTGAAAAGTAATTGGAATTCATATTCCTGCCCCTGTGTTTGAAAATGCAGACCACTACTCCTGACAGTCCTGAGGTATTGTTTATGGCTTGCACACAACATTAAAAAAATGTGTTAACCACAACACCGAACAGTTTATAGTGCTTCCAGCATCTTTGACCAAATCTCATCTTTGCCACAGCAAAAGTGTGTTTAGATCATTGTAGTGGCCTCCTCTGTGGAAACAGGGCTTCCTGTAAGAAGTGAGCGACTGTACTGCAAGTCCTGATACTTCTGAAAATACAGTTCTGCTAAGAAAATAGAAAATTGTGAAACCCGGTATTACAAATTTAAAGCATTTTTGCAGGGGTGTTCAAGTCCTTTTGCACACCCTTCCCCATACCACAGCTTGTACATTTTGACTGCAAGATTCCTGTACCTTAAGGTGGAATTTTCCCAGAGTACAGATGATTTGAACTTATTTAATTACTCCAAATAGTACTTACATTTTTGAAGCTATGAAGAGGGCAGTTACCCTCCCTGACATTTCAGAGAGAATCCATAGAAACAGACCAAGTCCCACCAGTTGTTCTTGGCACTGATTTCTCAAAGCAGGGCATGTGTCCCATGTTCAGTAATTCCTGCTGCTGTCCCTTGCACCTCCTGGCAGTCGTCAGCAGTATCCTCTGTAGTTGCTTAAAATGTGATCTGTGCTCTGCCTCCCCCAAGGACTATGTATGGCTTGATAGGGTCTGTATTAGATGATCAAAGTTTTACTACTTCGAATCAGCAAACATTGAACTTTACTGATCGAAGTACTAAAACATCGGATCCGTATTAAAACATTTTTTAAATAAAAAAAAAAAAGGGTGTAAGCAGGGGGGCAAGCCCCCTTGCACCCCCCCCCCACGTGGGGGGGCTGCGTCCCCACACACCCCACTACTTAAATATACCAACTCTTGAGATCTCACTACAGTGTAGGAAATGGAAATCTTCCGTTTTCACACTGTATTGCACTGAAGTGAGATCTCGGAGTTGGTATATTTAAGTAGCGGGGGTGTGGGGGTGCAGGGGGGCTTGCCCCTTTGCTTACACCCTTTTGTCTTATTTTTTTTTATTATTTAAAAAATGTTTTAATATGGATTCGCTGGTTTACTACTTCGATCAGTAAAGTTCGATGTTTACTGATTCGAAGTAGTAAAACTTTGATCATCTAATATAGACCTGGCTTGATAGAATGCCTTTGAGGCCACCCACAAGTCATTTCTCCATGGCCATACCTTGATATCTTTTAGCACTTGGGTGTCCACCACTGGGTCATCTCTAATAAGAACCTACCATTGCCTTTGAAGCTGCTGCTTCTAACCCCTTTCTCTGCTACTGAGATCTTGAACAGGATCTATTCAGACTTCATGTCCTTGATCTCTTTCAGTATAAAAGGAAAATCTTCTTGAAGTGAGAATTGAATTCCTCTTGCATAGAGACGTATGTTACGTGTTTGCACAATACTCCTGCTGTATCTTTGGGTTTCCTAGTGTGCCCAGCTGCCAGTCGAGTTGTTTGATCCGGTTTACCACCATGTGGATCATTTGGCAGCTCAGTACCTAGACTGACCCAAGCATCCAAAACATAAAGCTACAAATGTTATCATCAATCTTTGTCCCAAGGTACTCTGATGACAAGTACACTTATGAGAAGTCTTGTGTTCAAACATGGTATTTCTAATAGTTAAATCATTGAACAGCATACACGTCTAATGAATTACCATTGCAGTTCAGTACAGTTGGGTCCTGTTTGCAGCATTTTCAAATTACTGTCCATGCACTCTCAGTAAAGTAACATACTGCCAGCTTCTAGTAACATCTGCACTGCAGCTGAAAAACTTATTTTGCCCATCCGTCATCACCTGACATCTTTTTGGTTTTCTTGGCCTGTCATGTGAGATTTGTTGCCTTTTCTGTTTCATCCTCATATGCTTTTGTCTCATTCTGACCCCCCCCCCATAACACTCTTCATCCTTCACTCTCTCTCTTCCTTGAAAGCAAGTCTCTCTTTGTCGAGCCTTGCTTATTGTTTGTACTTCCCCAACAGTTCCTTCTGGTAAACCTTTTTCCCTGTTTGCTCAGTGTTGTCCTATAGCTGTTCATTTTTTTCTCTCACTGCTCACTTTTCAGTGATATTTATTATTTTTTTCGTTTTTTTCAATAGCGAAGTTACCCTACTTATAATCCCAGATCCTGTACTATTTTGGCATGACCTAATATTACTCTAGAAATTTTTGACCTCATAATGGCATTTAATAATTTTTTACCAGTAGCTAATCTACTATCATTCATTGTACGTTCGTTAAAAATTGTTAAAGGATATTCCTTTTACTTCGTTGGAGACTTCTCTATTTTCAGGTCTAGCTTCAACCATTTTTTTCCACCTCATTCCTTTTCATGGAGATGCTTTTCACTGCTGGTCCACCACAAGTACAGTTTTCATTTTTTTTTCAGTAGATTAATACCGTTAATCAGTTATTGTTAATTGTTATTGTTCGAGTCGAATGTCATGATCCTTCCCTTCAGCTGATGGGTCACCAGTATGATATCAAGAATAAAAATGATCTGAATGCTCTTGCTAAGCATGTCCAACGTTTCCCTAACCACTCTTTTGTGTTTAGGGTATTACAAGTTGTAGAACCAAATTTTAGAGGTGGCGATTATATGAACCTCTTGGAATTAAAGGAGCTGAAATGGATTTTTAGGCTGAAAGGACACTATTCCCCTGGGTTGAATGCATACGTCTCATTAAGGTCTTTTCTTAATACACGCAGATGAATTGTTCTTTAGTTCTAATTTACATACATTTTATAAAGTTTATTTTCTAATTTAATTAAATTAAATTTAAAATTTATAATATTTATTCGTTTAGGATGGACTTTGACATTCAGATCTCAAATTATTATTTTTGATGCATCATATATAGTATAAGGTTTTTATTAGTATTTTATGTTTAGTAGACTGGCATTTTTTGTTTTTCAGTATATATTCCCTACTTTTTATATTACATTACATATATGAATTGAGGTTCTATTTCAGCTTTTTGAAAAGGACAATAAGATTTTTTGAAAATGTTATTCAATATTATTAATTTATACATTGTACATATACATTGTACATATATATATGTTTATACATTTACATATATATATATATATATATATATATATATATATATATACATTTTTTTGTAGAAAGCAATATAACAATGGTTAAATAGTGCTTTTGGGTTCTAACTATAAATTCTTTATATTTATGCATTAAATATTTGTTTATTATTTTTCTGTGTTTATTTTCTTCCATGTCCCTTTAAGGTTTGAGAGTTTTATAAAGTTTTTACTTTAAGTGTATTAGGGTATTTTTTCATTTTGTAAGATTTTTAATGAATGAAATATGTTAAGAACAAATATATGATAGCTGTTAGCAAAGCAATCTCAAAGAGTTAAGAATTTGACTCACATATTCCATTTGATAAGTGATTGTAAAACGTTTTTAGGGCTTCTGTGACTATTTGATGATGGCAAATGCTTAATTAATTGTATAACTGATTAATTGATTAATCAATGTATTGAATTATAAGACTGCTTTTGACTATATAATCTCAAGGTTTCATTTTAATATCTATGGTCTGAGGAAGCGTATCAGGAGATACGCGAAAGCGCTTACCACCGTTATAATAAAGTTCTTAACAGTTTTTTACTATTGGTCGTGGTGAGTCTGAAGTTTGTCTTTACTACTGTTAATCAGTTATTGTTAATTGTTATTGTTAGAGTCGAATGTCATGATCCTTCCCTTCAGCTGATGGGTCTGCATGTTATACCTCCCCACCCCCTTCTACACGCACTTACATTTCTTTTCAGCCTGAGTGGTGATATGTTAGTATTCCATTCCTTTTTTTGTCACCAGCAGTATCTTAACACTGTGCCTAATTTTTATTGTTTTTTTTTTTTTTTTTTTTTACCTCATTTACACTTGTATATCTGAATAGTATATTGCTCTGAAGATCTTTTTCAGTTGCAAACTCAGCCAGAGGCATCAGTATAAAATAATTTACATAGTATTTGCTATTTACAGTTTGTTACAATGAGTTTTATTCACATACAGTAGAATTTGCACTGTTAGAAGAAAGATAATCTAAATAATTTACAGATGTTTGACTGTGCAGTAGCATATACGTCCTGCATTTGAAGGCTTGCATAGTTAGATATGTGCTAGGAGCTAGCTAATAAAGAGCATGAAAAACACAGCTAATAAAAGTGTTTAATATTTTTCTATTTTGTAAAACACTTCAGATGTGCCTAGAGGTGCGTGAAGATGTTTTAATTAGCTTGAGCTCCTAAGATAGCAACATTCGTACTTTTTTGTGAGGTAGGTTAGTAAGATCCAGCCAGATCTGAAGACAGGATAAGTATTCTCATTTCTGATCTGAGATGGTAGAAGATTCTCTTTTGCAAGTACAATAATTACGTAAATTTTGTAAATAATATTTCAAATTTTATCCACTGTTAAAAAACAGAATTTTATTTTTAGTTCTTATAACAATAGTGTTAATTTATTTTTTGGTAAATAGCAGTTGCAAGATCGAATTCAGAAAAGCTAGGGAGGCTTCAGTTTGCAGTACCGAATCACTTTTCTCTTATAGCCACCCCAAATTTTGTAATTTCCTCATTAAAGATTATTGGTAGGTATCTGAATGGGTAACTTCTGTTTCTTCTAGTTAACCAGTATGCTTGGGGAGTGGTGGTATTTCAAAGACATGAAAAGAGAAGGACAGCCCCAGGCAGTTATGGAAATCACTTTGCCCATTTTTACAGATAGGCAGTGGAGTTTGTTGTTGGTAGAAAGAGAGAAGAATATGCAGACTTTAAGTAGACATGGTAGGGTGCATGTGTTCTTGCTAGAAATTGGAGTTGTATATGGGAAAGCTTTCTCAAGTTTGGGCAGGTAAACGGCTGTGGCAAGAACTTGTCTGGATTGAATTATGATGTGGTTAGAGATTCTGCCGAAGGATTTGACTTGCCTTAAAACAATGTTGCATCCAGCTCATTGTGGTATTTAAAGGAAAGTTAGGGATATAACTGAATGCCCAAATGTTTCTGGATGATTGTTGAACTGAAACTTATTCTTCATATGGATGACTGTTGTAGTCATAATCGTAGGGAACACATCTGCAGACAAGGTCTAAACATTCTGCCCATCTTCCAGAGCTTTGTAGCCACTGCCCCCACCAGCCAAACTTTGGCTGCTCCTGCCCAGAGACATCACCACATTCCTAATGTAAAGGGAGATGCCAGCCCATGCCAACTTCGAGTCTTTGCATTATCCCTATCCAGCAGACATCATAGGACCAACAATCTGGATATCAGGTATAAGAGGGGGTGTCCATTGGAGCCATCCTCGGTTCTTTCTACTCGCACAGTCTGATGCACTTCTTTGTTTTAGCAGATGCTCATAGCCTTTTGGTTTGCTGGTTTCTTCAGAGTTTCTTACAAACCTGCTTTCAGATAAATAACTCAGTGGGGATATTTTTCTTCTGATTAATGTTTAAAAAGGTCCGGGAAATAAATCTCATATAAAGACTTTCTTTTCTTTTGTCTGTTTTGTTTGGGGCCTCAACATGATCTTTCTAGTTGTCAGGATTGTGCTAGGTTTTGAGCACAAACCCTTAAACATAGGGCTGAAGTCTTCACAGCACACATGGAGTTCTTGAACCCAGCTTCCTCCACTTCTGATTGTACCTCTGCTTCAGTTGGTACTATGCCTAAGAAACGCAGAGAGAAAAGTTCAAGGAAAGGGGTTCAGCAGATAACTGGGATCCTTCTGCATCTGAGCTCAGGTCGACTGGTGACTCGAGCAAGGCACTTTTGTGGCCCCCTGGTGTGAGGACTACTAGACCTGAGCTCTCTGGTGTGAGCACCTCAGGAGGGCACCTTGGCAGCAGGCCATTAAATTATGGATATTCCAATACCAAAGTTGGTTGGGTCCAAAGCCGCTCTGCAGGCTTCAGCTTCCAACATTCAGCTATCAACTACTGAGAGAGATACTCTTTCTTAAGCTCTTGAGCAACCTTCAGGAAACTGGACCGAGATTGTAGTCATCTGACCATGTACAGAGGCCTTCCTTTCTAAACTGATGCCCAACTCCAAGAGACCAGTTTGCCTCAGCCTGCTTTCCAGTCTTCAGCTGCTTCAACCCAAGTTGACACACAGTACAGGCTTAAAACAACCTTGAAATTCATGGCCTATATGGAATCTAGGGAGCCAAGCCAGCCACAGCTGCCTACCCCTGATGCTTCTCCCAGTAAAAGAAGAGACGTTTCTCTTCATGAGGAATTTTAACTCCTCCGGATCTGAAGATAAGGAAGGGGTGTCTTATTCTAAACACCTCCCACCTCAATCCTACTCTGACTCTGACTCAGATGATGCCCTTTCTTCGGCTTCTCACCCTGAGGATTTATCCTTCGGGGATATCTTACATATGATGGCAGCTATTAATTGGGAGAGCAAAGAATTTGCTCGGACACAAATCCATTTCTAGACAGCTTTTAAGTTTGGCATCTCCTAGGCCACTAGTTATTCCCTCAGTTCATTTATTTTATTTATTTATTCATTTTACATTTGTTAACCGGGAAAGTCCGACTGAACCAGGTCTATTTACAGCAGAGGCGGGGAGAAAAGCTCTACTTATATTAACAGAAATACTAGAATTTAATACATAGTAAAAAACTGATGATAACACATTATAACAGCAAAAATCCAACTAGTAAGACAGAAATGTAAAACAGACAGGGTACAACTCAGTAATTGAACAAACTAAATACATTTAGCATTGAGAGTCATGACATAGATCATGCCTTTGTTATCTCACTGCACCCTGCTATGTGCCCAAGGAAACCAGATCCTTTCTATAGAGTACTTGACACCCACAAACAACTTTATAAGAATCCACAAGCAGATCCTTCAGTAGTGTGCACTGAATCCACCAGAAATGTTGCCAAGTGTGCAGCTAGACACCCTCTGCCTAATGACAGAGAAAGCAGATTGTTAGATTTGGAAAAAAGACAAACACATCTGCTACCTTCTCTATGAGGCTCTTAATTGCCAAATACACATGGTAAAGTACTTCTCTATAGGTAAAAGCGATGAAACCAAATGCCAAGACAGTCCAACCAACAAATACAAAGGCACTGGTAGAGAGAAAGAGGCTCGACTCGGTTATTGCTCGTATCACTCTTTATTAGAACTCACAGCACACCAAAGCACGTAAAGTGCATTAACGCTTTTCACAAGACACGCTGCGTTTTCGTTTCAAATTACTTCTTCGGATGCACAACAGAATGCATATCTACAACTCACCCATCCTTATGTATCATTTGAATTCATTAACTAATTAATCAATAAAACAATTAAATAATTTAATTTAATAAACACTTCCATAAAAAACGAACAAAATATACCTAACATATAAAAATAAACACACTTCTCTATAGGAGCAGATCCTTTCCAAGCAGAGAGCATTACTGACAAACTCTTACAGAGTGAAATACGGGAGACTGATAGATCAGCATTACTGGCTTCCAGACAGCTCTCTAAAATGTGGTTATGATACATTGGATACATCATGTAGAGCAGCTGTTACAGGTTCTGTAACTCATAGACATGCCTGGCTGAGGACACAGCCACTCTTATGACGAGGTGAAGGCCAAACTCTTTTTTGGACCCCGCTGCAAGAAAAGGTGTTTGAGAAATTGGATAAAAAGGGAAAACAAAGCAAAACTGTGAAGGAATTTTGTTTGTTTCCCACACCTAGATGTAATAGAAATTACCCTTTTAAATATTGGATTTGGCCTCCTAGGCAAGAAAACGGTAGGCCTTCCTGAGCAAAGAGACCAACAATGTCTAGAAGGTGGCAGTCTGATCATAAACTATGTATTAAAAAAACTTACTTTGCCACCTTTTGAACCAGCATCTTCTGCTCTTTTAATGATGCTCAAATGGAAGACCACCCTGCTGATACCTATCACCACAGCCGGTCAGGTCTTACAGCTGCAAACCCTGATGTGCAAAGAACCTTTTCTTGTTTGTCACAGAGACAAGGTAACCCTTAGAACCAATTCCTGCTTTATGCCCAAGGCAGTATCAGAACTATCCTTGGATCAAGCAATTGCCTTCCAGTGTTCTTTACAAATTCTCAGAGTGAAGCTGATTAAATTCTACAGTCCCTAGATGTGCACCGGCAGAGTAGGTTTCCCTTAACAGAGCAAAGTTTCCTCATAGGGCAGAACAACTTTTAGAAGCCTTTGCAGAAGGGAATCAAGGCAGGCATCTCTCCAAACAGACTATTTCTAAATGGCCAACTGCAGTACTTTGTTACGCTCATCACGATAAACCTTTTCCAGCCCAGGTTAAAGCTCATTCTACCAGACACAGGGCATCCACCCCTGCCTATCTTAAAAGTGTCCCTACTCAGGCCATTTTGGAAGCTGCCACATGGACCTTTGTCCACACCTTTACCAAACATTATCATTTAGGCACTGTTTCCAGGACTAGGGTAGGATTTGCTGCTGCTATACTACAGAACCTGCTGTCTCGAAGATCACCAGACAACCCCCCCCAACATGTAGGAGTCCTCCAAGAATTAGTGCTGCAACACTGATTATGAAGAGCATAGTACACTTGTGTTGCACTTACCATAATTATAGCTGCTTGAGTAGATCAGTGTTGCAGTACAAGTACAAACTCCCACCCTTCGACTCCTTTGTCTGCTGGCCTGTCCCCTATAAATGGTGGTGTTGGGGGGTTCTGGCAGGTAGCTCTTACCCATCATCATCCCCTCCCTCTAGTCCTAGTCCATAGTGAGAACCTTCCCTTACCTCTATTGAAACTCTGATGTTGTGTTATCCTCTGGCATCAGACTGCTGAACACAGCCTAGAAGGACCAGAAGATCGTGCTGACAGACACCTTTCTTATACCTTGATGTCCAGACATCTGTCCTTGGATATCCTTCAGCCAGGGTTACTGCAAATACTCTAAAAATAAGTCTGGTCTTGGGGCTTGCTTCTGCATTGTAGGAAGACCCAAGAATCAGTACTGCAACACTGAGCTGCTCAAACGTCTACAATTACGGTGGGTGTAACACAACTGTACTTTCATTCTTACTGCAGTTCTTTATCAGTTGCTGCACTGTATGGCGGTGTTGGCCAGTTCAGTTTACAGTGGTCCAGAGTTGGGAAGAGAAGTACCCCACCAAGGATTTTTCCTTTGTCTGTGTTGTATTTCCATATTTGAGTAAGTTGATTGCTACATTGAGTCTAGTGGCTGCTGACAGTAGGCTGTCAGTGGTATGTCTACTCTATAAAAGTGAATACATAAATTATAAATACCAGACCCCCCCCCCGCCAAAAAAAATCTTTTATTCCCAGTGAGATTTTATTTCTGTGTCCTTCTCACAACCTGTCCTTATGTGTTTTTTCTACTAAATTTAGTCATAAAGCTCAGAGAAAAGGCAGCAGGTTCTTGAGGTCTACTTTAGTAAGCAGAAATTGGAGTCCTCTAGGTGCTTGCTTGGGGGTATTGATTCATGATCTTTTGAAGCTTAGTCTTACATTCCCATGAAGGTTTTATCGCTTACATTTTAAGTATGACTAACCAAGAGACTAATAGAACATTTACATGTTGCCCCTAATCATGAGGGACTAGGGTGAATTTGCACTTACCGATACATTCGTCCTGATTACATTTGAATAGTGTAAGAGAAGTACTTTGCTTTATCTGGAGAGGCATCTGACAACAAGAAGCTGAAATACATTAATATGGCCATGATTTCTTTCACATCTGACTAGTCAGATATGCAGAGGTAAACATCCAGGATGTGACTGTTTTCAGAGTTGGAGGTGGGGATGTAGACTGTGAATGAAAGCACAGACAGATTACTTGTCAACTGTCAAAAGATCATTGCGATGGCTTGTCAGGGAGACGCATTTCTAGTGTCTGACTGCAACAAGATGAAATGCATTACTGTGGCTATTATTTAAATTCAGATACAAACATCTGTGTTGGAAACAGTAAGAATGTGGTTATTTCTGAGGTGGACTGGGTTGAGAGGTGGGGTGGCAGTTTCTGCAAAAGAAGAGAGCAGTTGATAGCTCATTGTTAAAAGTTGGCAGCAAGGAAGCAAGCTGCGAAAGTGACTACCTTTGGGACTGAGGAGACAAGACTGTGTGATGACCGAGGACATTACATAAATGTAACCCTTTTAAAAAAATCAGTGATGTGACATGTCATTGAGGGAGAGAGCACATGCCTACTTGTCAGCCTTATTGTTTATAGGTGTTTACAGTTAGAGTGCTCACCTTTGGCACAGTGAGTTGGCAGGCTGACTCTGAAGGTAATGAGCATCACATATATTGATCACTGTTAAATGATTACCAATGTAACTTGTCAGGTAGGGGCACTGCATGTATGTGAGCACAATAAGCTGAAATATATTACTGCAGCTGTTATTTCTCTCTGGTGATCACACAGTCAGACACTGGCTAGATTTTGGTTTGGGGGGTATAGTCTGTGTGTAAAATCAAGGGACACATTACATTTACTTGATCATTATTAAATGACTGCTGAAAGTGACTACCTTTTGCGGAGTAAGTAGGTAGGCTGTGCATGAAGGCAGTGGACATCACATACATTTGATCACTGTTAAATGAATTACCATTATGGCTTGTCAGGGAGGGCACTGCATGAGTGTAAGTGCAACAAGTTCAGATACAATAGTGTTGCCATTATTTGTTTGAGATGACTATAGATAACAAAAGTGTATATTTGGAAACTGAGCATCTGGAGGAGGGAGGCAAGGAACATTATATTTAGTTGTTCACTATTATGTGATCATCAACATTGTTTGCCAGGGAGGTACAGTGTAAGTGTCTGAGAGCAACTGGTTGAAATACATTACTGTTGCAATTATTTCTTTCACCCTGACCATAAACAACGTAGTTGTGCAAAGCTAGAAAAGGGCTATTTTTAGGGGGTATGATAAGGTACTCTCAAATGTGGAGGGCAAGTAATGCATTTATTAAATCACTGTTAAAACAACTATCAACATAGTTTTTCAGGGATGGGCAGTACTCTTGCTTTAGACCAATAAGCTGAAATACATTACTGTGATTGTTATTTCTTTCATTTTAATCAAACTGAAACATTAAAAGTATACACAAAGTGACCATCTGTGGGAGTGGGGAAGCAGTTGATGTAACAGTCATTGATTACTACAGCTAGCAGGTCACAAACATTGATCTGGCATGTCACAGATACAGTGAACGAGTCTGTGGGAGGAGAGATGTGTGGAAAATAGTCATCACAGCTTTTATTTATAGACAATTTATTTGGCCTCAATTAAAGGGACTATACTATCAGAAGGGATGTGGTCTTCTAGGATAATTTGTATTTTAAAGGAAATGAAACTACTGTCTCTACTATGCAAATGACACAGTGGAAGATGCAATCTGTGTATTGATTTCAATTTTTTTTTATCATCATCTCCGGTTTGATTCTTGGCTGGAGCATCTTTTGTGTGGAGTCCGCATGTCCTCCCCATGGTCGAGTGACGTTTAAAGACAAGCAGGTAGGTGCATGCGTGAATGGTTGTGCTTTCTTTGAAGGTTGGGCGTCGGGCTGGCACCTTGGTGCCGTAAAAATCCACTGCCAATCATTAGCGGACAGGAGTTCCACTGTGGCAACCCCTAACCGGGAAAAGCCGAAAGACGTTATTTTTTATTATTTTACATCTTTGCCTTCCGGGTCCTTCTACCTGACTCACTTTAAATTCAAGTTACTGCACCGTAATTACTGTTCCTCAATGCCATGCAACCCTGCAGATCATGCAGCTACTCCCTTAACTGTCAAGAACATAGTACATGAATACTCTCAAGCCACTGTCAGAAGAGGCCTCAACAAAACTGTTTCAGTTAATTGGAAAACCTTTTGCTGTGACAATGTATCATGAGCTTGACTGTATTATGTTCAGAGCCAAGCTTAATCTTCACTTGATAAGATTGATGGCTGTCACTGGTTTTGCAAAAACTGTTAAGTTGAAAGTATTACAACTGAAGCTAGCATGTCATTTACATTTTATTCAGTAAACCTTTGTTCCAAACGTGGCATTTGTTACACTGCTACTCAATTACAGATATTGTTTAGGTTTCAGATTTCTGTTCTTAAAATGTTTTACAGATCTGTTTATGTGGTTCTCCTAACCATTAAAATAATTGAGTATTCATTGTATACTGTGTTCACATGGCTACCACTATAAATACTGACTGTTATTGCAATTTGATATTCTTTAACTGTTTTCTGCTAACTTGCATGAACATACAACTGTACTGTCACTGCATTAGCACTCTAGTGTCTTGCTGATGGCCCAGATTGTGGGTGAAGATGGTTCCACATACTAGCCCATCTACCTGGTTAAGATAAAAAATATCAAAGCATCCCTACTGCAGATGTCTTTAAATCCAATTTATTGCAAATATGCACTTTCTTTTTTTCACAAAAGCAAAAACTTGAAGTATAAAATCATAAATATACTCTGGTGTACAACACACTAAAGCCACTACTTATTTTTCCTGGTTTCCAATTTGAAATAATTTCCTGTTTCTCACGTTAAAACACCCTTCAAATAAACATCTGTTGAGTTGTTGGCCAGTTTCACTCATCCCAGGGTACTGCAAATTGGTGCTCCTTGTTAATCCCTTCCACATTTTCAGTCAGACAATAGGAATAGTTGCATCACTGTTTAAAACATACAATTAACATACTGCTTCAGAAAAAAAAAAAAACCTACTGCCCGCACCCTGCAAATATGTATGAAAAACTCCTGTGCAACCAGCTACTAAACCACATCGACAGCTGTGGTCTGTTCATGCACTCCCAGCATGGGTCAAAAGGACTTCAGTATATTCACTGCCACCTTCTCCAATACTGATACCATCTACTTTAACATGGAACAGGAGATGCTTACAGGATATGTCTTTATTGATGTTCTTCATTCCACATTGCTGCAGTCCTAACTATTGGGTAGTCCGCTGTCCAGTCGGCCCGAATACCAAAGTATATGGCTGACGTCGGTCACGGCGCATTAGACTGACGTCAGTACGTCAGGGTACTAATGCGCATGACCGACGTCATATCCTCAGTCTTTTTTGCCGCATGGTCCGATGCAGAAGCAGTTTTTGCGAGTGCAGGTTGGCGTTCTGAAAGTTTCTGAAGTCAGAGTTTCAGACCGAATCAAAGTTGGCTAAGTACCCCGTTGGGGAATATTTTGGTTTTTTCTTGCCTCAGTATTTAACCGGATGTCAGAAAAAGTGAATAACTGTATTTCTTGTGGGAAACAGATACCTCATAGGGATTACCATACTTTGTGTATACCTTGTTTAGGGCCTGAGCACGGGGTTGTTGGATGCCGCTCTTGTGCTAGGTTTAACAAACGCACTATTAAGAGAAGGTTAGACTGTGCCAGGTTAGTGTTTGGGAAACGTTGTAATTATAAAATGCCGTCGGATGCTCCGACGCCTGCTTCAACCAAAAGCGCAAGGACTATGCACGGAAGCCTACAGTGGAAGAACCGACAGTCCCGGACGTCCGTTCTTTAGAACCCTCAGTGGAGCCGGAGGTTCTGCCAGGAGTTTCTTTGGAGTCTCAGGGAGAAACTTTACTGTTACAGGATGTATCCTCTCAGGAAGTAGGCCAGCCTGAAGGGGCTTCTCAGGTGGCTGTTCTTCCCTCTCTTCCTAAGGTGGTTAGGGCCTCGCCTTCTGTTTCTAAGGCTTCTTTAAGAGGCAGGCCTGCTTTAGCTTCAGTGGGGGTTTCTCCGAGTGTTTCAGGGTCTTTGCCTAAGAAGCATATGTTAAAAATGGCAGAGGATTTGATTACAATGATTAGAGGTTCTATGCCCCCTCCTGATAAGAGGCCTAGGGTGGAACCTGAGTTTGAGAGTTTTGAGCAATGTTCGAGGCTTCTGAGTCTTGGCTGAAGACTTGCAGGAGTATCCTCCTTATTCTGATTCTGATGTGGATGATTCTACTCCTTCAGCTTCGCCTCCTGAGGATTTTTCATTTTCAGAGACTCTGCATTCCATGAGGGAGCATTTCAAATGGGAAGGTCAAGATTTCTCTGATTCCAGGAAGAGGCTTAGAGAATTCTTGTTTTACCCCAGCATAGGCCTTTAGCTATACCTCCTGTTCTGAATGTGGTAGAAGATGTTTTTGCAGAGGCTTCCCTGAATCCTGACTCTTTGCCTCCTGCCCCAGTTAAACCGGATAGGTACTATAGGGTGCCTGAAGCCCATAAGTATCTTTTAAGAGTCCTAGGGCAGACCCAGAAACTGTCTCTCAGGGGCCTAAAGGTGTGAAGGCTTCTGTGGTTAAAAATCCTGTTCCTCCTGATAAAGAGGCAAGGGCTTTGGATAGATGGGGAAAGAAAGTGTATACTTCTTCCACTTTAGCCATGAGGGCGTTGAATTGTCAGTTTCATATGTTAAAATATCAGAATTATCTCCTTTCACAATTGAAGTCTAAGGTGGATGCTCTGGCTGTAGGTATTGACTGTAAAGAATTGCAGGATTTAGTTCATGTTTCTGAACAGGTGGGTAAGCATTCCATGCAGTGTGGTTTTGATGCTGTGCAGGCCTCCTTGAGGGTGGCTGCCACTGGTTCTGTTCTTCGTAGGCACGCCTGGTTGAGGGATCAGAACTTAGCTGAGCATGTTAAGACAAGGATTTTGGATGCTCCTTTACAGTCTGATGTGTTGTTTGGTTCGCCTGTGGAAGCAGTTTTAAAGAAAATGGAGGACAAGGCTAAGTCTATGCAAACTGTTAAGGATTTTTGCAGGTGCAGCCTCCAAGTTTAGTAGAAATTGGCCTACTAAGGGTGGACTTATCCTGCTTATGATTCCCAGTCTAGGGGTAGGTCTAGACGTGGTAGAGGCAGAGCTCAAGGTTCTTTTAGGCCTAGGACAGGGAGTTCACCTGCTCAGACTTCTGGTGAGGGCAGGGGTCAGTCCTTTCGTAAGCAGACCCAATGACCTGCCTTTTCAGCTGCCAGTACATTCTCGCCTGGCAGCACCTTTGGGAGGAAGGCTGTCTCTCTTCAAAGAAAATTGGAATTTAATTACCCAAGACAGATGGGTTCTGGATATCATTTACCACGGTTACAGGTTTTATTTCCATACCTTGCCTCCTTTCAAAGGCATGCCAGACATTCCTCCTCTACAAAGAACAGAGGCTCACAAGCAAATTTCTCTGTTGCTCCAAATAGGGGCTATTCAGTCAGTTCCTGTGCCAGAAAGGGGCCTAGGATTTTATTCTCGCCTGTTCCTAGTACCAAAAAAGGGGAACACGTGAAGACCAATTTTGGATTTATCTATCCTCAACACTTATCTGGACATTCCCAAGTTCAAAATGTTGACGTTACAACAACTTTTACCTCTGCTGGGCAAAGATCACTGGATGGTAACTTTAGATCTAAAGGAAGCTTACCTTCATGTGCCAATAAGACTAAGTTGCAGGAAGTATCTGCGTTTTCGAGCTGGAAATTCGCATTATCAGTTCTCTGCATTGCCCTTTGGCTTATCTACTGCGCCCAGAGTATTCACGAAGGTTCTGGCTCCAGTGATAGCTTACTTCAGGCTAAAAGGAATTCAACTCTATCCTTACTTGGACGACTGCCTGATTCTGGCTCAAGAAAAGGAAGACCTTCTACAGCATTTGGGGGATGTCCTAGCAGTGCTAACATGCCTAGGGTATTCTGTGAGCGAAATAAAGTGCAGGCTAGTACCCTGTCAAGACATGTGCTTTCTGGGTGTGAGACTGAATACAGCAGCCCAGATGGCCTTTTTAACCCCGGACAAACAAAAGAATCTTTCCAGCTACTTCCATCAACTATCTCTTCAGTCCGGGCTGACTGCAAGGACAGTCCTTCAAGCCTTAGGGTTCATGGCATCTTGTATTCTGGTGCTTCCCAATGCCAAACTGCATATGAGGAAGCTACAATGGTACCTCAAAAATCTATGGACACAGCACTGCCAGGATTTGGACACTGTCATTCAAATAATACCTTGCATTCAAAAGGAATTTTTGTGGTGGGCTCAGGAATGTCACCTAAACAAGGGACTCTCTGTGACCCGGCCAGAGGCGAGTCAGATTCTAACGACAGATGCCTCAGACATTGCTTGGGGAGCTCATCTCAATGGAAAGTGGATACAAGACAAGTGGCCTGCCAGACTACAGTATCTACATATCAACATGAAAGAGGTGTTAGCAGTCCAGTTTGCATTAATGGCTTTCAAGGAGTTACTTCTTCCAGGGCAGGTGTTGATTCTAACAGACAACACAACTGTCATGTGGTACATCAACAAACAAGGGGGAACACATTCTTACCCATTGTGCAGGCAAGCAATGATTTTGTGGGAGACTGCGCTCAGCTTGCAACTAACTCTTCAGGCAAGGTTTCTGCCGGGAGCACAGAACTCCTTAGCAGATGTGTTAAGCAGACAAATCATGGATCCCCACGAGTGGAAACTGGATCTTCATGTATTTCAAAAATTGACAGTGTCATGGGGAACTCCAGACATAGATCTGTTCGCTTCTCCACTAAACCACCAGCTGCCAAAGTTTTGCACGAAGGGATTTCATCGCACAGCTTGGAAAGTGGATGCTCTATCTTTCAGTTGGAAAAATCTTCATGTGTATGCTTTTCCACCTCTGCCTCTTCTTCCAAAGGTGCTTCTAAAGGTCAGACAAGACAAGCCAAGGATGATTTTAATAGCTCCAGATTGGCCTCGGCAGCACTGGTACCCATTACTGAGGAGTCTGGTAAGGAAGCCTCCATGGCCTTTACCCTTGATTCCACACCTATTGTCTCAGAGGGACGGTCGTCTGCTCAATGTCAAGCTTCACTCTCTTCATCTAACAGCCTGGCATATTCTGTTTTGAAGGACAGCAGGTCTCAGCTTCCTCAACAAGTTTTAAATGTGATTATGGAAGCCAGAAGACCTAGTACAAGGAAAGTGTACGCAGAAAAATGGAAGAGATTTTTGTTTTGGACTGCAGAAAACAATTTGGAGATTTCTGAGCCTAATTTGAGTGTGGCTCTTCAATATCTTACTGAGTTATTGGACAAAGGTTTGTCTTTCTCTTCTATTAAGATTCATGCTGCAGCAATTTCAGCTCACTATGATTGTGACCCACCATTGTTTTCACATCCTTTGTTCAAGCAATTTCTTAGAGGGGCAAAGAATATAAGACCCCCACGTAGAGCTCCTACTCCTGCTTGGGACCTCAATTTTGTGTTGGAGAAACTTACTCTACAACCTTTTGAGCCTCGGCTACTGCTGAACTGAAATACTTGTCATGGAAGACTGCTTTTTTGTTGGCCATTACTTCTGCTAGAAGGGTTTCTGAGTTGCAGGCCCTTATGGCGGTTGAGCCTTTTTTGATTTTTCATAAGGATAGGGTATCATTACGTACTAATCCATCCTTTATGCCTAAGGTGGTTTCTAGTGTGGCTTTAAACCAAACTATTCATTTGCCTACTTTTTATGCAGATCCTCAAAATAAAGGGGAAAAGATTTTGCATACTTTAGATGTACACAGGCAATTGCGTTATTATTTAAGCAGGACTAAGGATTTTAGGCAGTCTCAGCAGTTGTTTGTTTCTTTTGCTTTGAGTTCACAGGGCAAGCCTATGTTAAAACAAACTATTTCTAGGTGGATTGGATTTTGCATTGCATTTTGTTATTCCCATCATGGCAAGGAGATTCCAGCTGGGATTAGGCCTCATTCCACTAGGGCTACTGCCACTTCAACAGCATTTCTAAGGGGGGTGGCAACTAAGGATATTTTGGAGGCAGCTACTTGGAGTTCAGTGCATACTTTCTCTAAGCATTATCACCTTCCTCTCTACTCTAAGTCTAGGGCTGGTTTTGCCACAGCTATTTTGCAAGGCATGTTATCAGCTCCTGCTTCCTTATGATTTGCCAGCCTCCCTTACCTCTGCTTTGGGATTCTACCCAATAGTTAGGACTGCAGCAATGTGGAATGAAGAACATAGTACAGTTTTGTACCTACCATAAATGTAGATGTTCGAGGATCCACATTGCTGCAGTCCAATTTACCCTCCCTCCTGCCCCTCTGTGTTTAGGGGTGGTTCTATAGGTGAGATTATATTCTGGTACCTTTGTATATATTTTTGGTGCAGGTATGTTTGGTGTTTTTGGTTTTGGCCTTGTCTTTTTAGGGTCTTCTGACATCTGGGGCAAGAAAAGACTGAGGATATGACGTCGGTCATGCGCATTAGTACCCTGACGTACTGACGTCAGTCTAATGCGCCGTGACCCGGCGTCATATACTTTGGTATTCGGGCCGACTGGACAGCGGACTACCCAATAGTTAGGACTGCAGCAATGTGGATCCTCGAACATCTACATTTATGGTAGGTACAAAACTATACTTTATGAAGGGAGCTTTGGAAACGGTTTCCGACTTTGGTGATGCTCCTTTAAAATGTCTCAATAGATACCTACACAAAGTTCTTTCATTATCACTTCCAATAATCTACACTCTGGAACTTTTCATTATGGTGTCTTTCAGGACTCTGTTCTGGCCTACTCCTGTTTCCCCTCTTTATCAATATCTTGAAAGTATTCTTCCCACCTTGATCATGCCATAATCTGCACAGATGATCTGGTACCATGTAAAGCAAGTAGGTGAATTTCCTTGATACATGAAGTTCTTGCAGAAATCTCCTCAAAGGATGTAACTGAGTTATGGCAAATGGTTTAGTTATCAGCACTTCAAAATTGTTTTCTATGCTGTTGCAGTGTGTAAAGACAAGTCACAAAATCCCTACAACCTACATACTAAAGTACAGTTGTGTAAGGAACTTACCATAATAATAGATACTCAAGTTTAATCACTGTTGCAGTCATAATGTCTGAGAACTGAGTTACAGGCAAGATCCAACATCTGGCCCATATTTCAGAACTCTTCATCTTGGGCTGACCCTTCCTTCCCAAGGATGTTATCTTTTCACAGAATAAAAGGGGTTGTCAGCCTGTGCTATCTTTGATTCTTTTTTATTCAAGGCACCCCAGTTACAGCAATGTGCTCCCTGGCATAAGCCAGAAAAACACAAGAAAACTGGCTTCTTGGAGAAACTTTGAACAGGAGAACCCATAATATACCGTCATGCAGTTTAACCTGTTCCCACTCCAGTCCTTGGATGCTCAGAATTGTGTAAGATGTGATGCAGAGAGGGGAAAATACATTTCAATAGTAATTCTATCTGAACAGCTAGTGTTGTGGTGTGTTCCTTAGAATACTGAGCACAGTGTTTCTCGCAAGGATCATTGTTGCAGTCGTAACCTTTGAGAAGCTCCCCAAATGTCACTTGTTATATTAGGTGTTTGGCTACTGTCCTAGGGAGGTTACATTAGATCCTGCAGGATAGAACTGGATATTATGTCCAATATGTAGTGATAATAGGGTCAAGGATTTATACTAGACTAATGAACACCACGGTTTTTACAAGCCTAGACATGCAACTCAATTCAGTTTTGTCCTAGAGTTGCTTAGATGCTTGTTTGATGAGGTTTGTTAGTAAAGAGGTGGCTAAGGGTTATGAATGTTAGTTGGAGATTTATTTACTTACTGTTGATCTCTGTCCATCAAGGACATGGTGGTCATGCCAGGGGTAAACCTGCGATTTCCTATCCAGTGAGCAAGGTTTCTTTTGAACAGGGTCAGAGATGAACTCTGCTTTATGTAGATGGGAGAGCTTATTCCATAGCCCAGGGATCCTTTGAGACAGCTTGTTCTATTTATGTCACAGGCAAAGTTCAGGTCCTTGGATCTAATGCTTTTGGTGCTGCTTGTTTTACAGATGTGCAAAAGATCCACCACAGCTGGATTTGAGGATGCCTTATATACTAGGCATACATAGCCTTGTAGTAACCTGTAGGAGACTGAGTGCAGAGACAGGGCCTTAAGGCAGTCTGTGTAGGCCAAGAGTATTCATACCCTGGATACTGCTGGAGTGGAACCTTTGCGGATGTTCCATCTGCTGCAAGTGCCTGGTTATGTACATGCCAAAGGGGGCAGTTTACTCTGATGGGTCTAATAAAGGCTGAGTAAAGAGCTACTATAATTTCCTTGGACCTGGAATACAATACCCTTACTTATGAGTTGGTTAACATAGAAGGATTTTCGTACTATCTTGGCTATATGTGGGTCGAAAGTCAGATTATTGTCTATATATTTCTGAGATCTCTAACTATTGGGTCAACGCTTAGAGGGGTTTAATCATTGGAATAATTAGCTTTGGTGTATGATTTCCCAAAGGGCACAAAAACGCACTTCATGTTGAGTTTTAATTCATGGCTTTGGCACCAATCGTATATTTGTGTTAGACCCTCTTGTAGGATGTTGGTGTCATTGGGGGGGATCTATGATGCCCACCAATTTACAGTCATCTGCAAACTTGGTGAGCCAGAGGACTTTGTCATTAACCTCAACTTCCAAAGTAGATGCCAAACAGGAGTAGGCCTAACTCAAAGCCCTGGGGTATTTTGCTGGTGACCAGTCTCACCAGTCCTGACTTCTTCGGTCCTGTCTGTGAACCAGCCAGAAATCCAGTGAGTTATGGAGTAAAATCTGCCTAGTTCTGAAAGTTTGTCAGCAGTACACAAATCAGGTATTGTATCAATTTATTTATTTATTTATTTTACATTTGTTGACCGGGCTAGTCTAGCTGGATACATATCCTTTTTCAGTAGAGGCCCGGGGAGAAAAGCTCCCAGTAATGAGAAAAGAAACACACTACAATTAAATAAAGGTACAACATTATAAAGATAAGAAAACAATACGACATGGTATATACATGCTAGTGGAAAGAAATGCTTAAGTTAAGGAGGTGGCAGGACAAACTAAGTTGGTAAGATGACAAGGGTACATGTGGAGGAAGTAAAATGCTAGATAATAGCTTGTGAGAGAGAAGAGTGTAGGATACTATGAGACATATAGGAATTAGTCTGGGTTTAGACATGAGCACAACCAGTGGGACTTTAAATATTCTCTGAGATTGTTTTGAATAGTTTAAGTGAAGGCATGAGTCTAAGGTAGTTGGGAAGGGAATTCCATTGCTTTCCAATAGAGTTAGCATAAAGAGCATGCAAGTTATTAGATTTGATGGTTAATACTTGATTACTGTTTGAAGACAAGGGAACTTAAGTTGGTGTATGGGGTCAGGATTTTGCTCAGTGAGGGGTTTTGTCTGGTTGATTAATTATTTTGAATGCTTCCGTGAGTTGATTGAATTTAAGAAGATTGGGCAGTTCTAACCAGCCTAGTTTCTTGAGGTTGAGACAATGGTGGAGTGCGATATGGTGTTCCTATAATGAATCTGGCTATATGGTGGTAGGTGGTAGAAAAGTTATTGAGTTCACGTTTATTGAGGAAGGAAAAAATAGGGAGGCGTATAGTAGGGTTGAAAGGAGATGAGTGCGGGCAATGGTTAATTTTGCATGAGGAGTGAAAGTTCCTGATTCTGTACATTGAACCTAGTTTCTTGTTAACTGACTTAATGGTTTGGGCAATGTGCATATCAAATTTGAGCTTGTGGTCAATAGTGACACCTAATAGCTTGGTGTGGGAGGCGGGCTCAATGATGGTGCCATTAAAGGATTCGACAAAAAGGACCTAGAATTAGCATGTTGTGGTTCTAGAGGTGGGGGAGTGGTAGAGGAGGGAAAAATAGAAGTAACTTGGTTTTAGTTGGGTTAAGTATGAGTTTCAGGTCAGAGAACCATTTTCAACTTTGGCAAAACATAGTTGGGTGGCTGTTTGGAGTTTCTGGAGAGAGAGATCAGAGCAGATCAGGGTGGAGTCGTCCGCATATTGTATGCAGGTGGTACTGGGGATGATTGTGTGAAGATCATTTATAAAAACAGAGAAAAGAAGGGGGCCAAGTATGGAGCCCTGTGGGACGCCAATGTTGTTAGGGAGTAGTTGAGATAGACTATTTTGCCATAGGACTGCTTGGTGCCGGCCAGAAAGGTAGTCCTTGAACCAGTTTAGTGTTACGTTGTTCAGATGAAAGGTTTGCAGGGTGTGGAGTAATAGCTGGTGGTTAACCATGTCGAAAGCTTTTGAGAGATCAAGAAAGAGCGCAGAGGATATAAGTTTTTTGTTACGGTTGCTATTTATTGAGTCGACAAAGGAGAGGAGGGCAGTAGTAGTACTGTGATGGGGGCGAAAGCCATGCTGGGTAATTGATAGCAGATTATTGATGGTGAGGTGGTGGAGGAGTTGTTTGTGAATACACCGTTCTAAAATTTTGCTATTGGAGAAAGTATTGCAATAGGCCTATAGTTAGATGTTTCAGTGGAGGAGCCTCCTTTGTGAAGTGGAATGATGTACGAGATTTTCCAGATGGGGACGATGGCCTCAGTTATGGATCTGTTAATCAAAATTGATATGGGATAGGCAATGACATCAGAGGCTAATTGGAGGTATTCCGCTGGGAGACTATCGGCCGCAAGGGTGGACGGTTTCAATTTTTTTAGTAGGGTTCGAATGTAGGAGGTGGATACTGTTTGTAGGTTAAAGGAGAGAGGAGGTGAGTCATGAGGAAGAGTTAATGATGGGGAGGAAGTGGGTAGATGATTGGCGAGGGACTGGATGGTCTCTGTAAAAAAAGTGTTAAAGGAATTGGCTATCTCTTCTGGTTTCTTACTAGTGAGTTTCACAGGTATTGGGTAGAGGATTTACTAGGATGGAGGAGGTTGTTAAATCCAGCCCAGAACTTTTTTGGGTTAGACTGATGTTTGTCCTGGAGGTGACAGAAATACTGTTTTTTATCTCCAGTAATGGCAGATTTCGTGGAGTTTCTGAGTTGTTGAAATTTAATATGATCTAGGGGAGTTTTGGTAGCTCTCCATTTATTCCAAGCCTGGTCACGGAGTTTAATTTTTGCTTTGGTTTCTCTTGTTAGCCAGGGAGCTATGCGGTCCTTAGTTCTAATTAGTCGATTTGGAGCATGGAAGTCAAGAATGTTAAGGAAAGTGTCATTGAAGTATGACACACTCTCGGCTAGGGGAAGAGTAGTTAGGCTAGACCACTTGCAGAATTTTAGTTCAGCTAGGAATAGATCTAGGTTGAACTTTTTCCTGTTTCTGATAAGTTTATGTAGGGGTGGGTTGGAAATACAAAGCTTGTGCTTTATAATGTAAGTGAGGTGGTCACTAAGGTCATTGGGAGGTACGGTAGAATAATTGTTAGCAGCTTTATTGGTGAGAATCCAGTCAATCGTACTCTCCTTTTTGCTGTGTTACCAATTCTGGTAGGAGCTGTGATATTTTGGGAGAAGCCATATAGATTGATTGGGTGGGGAGTTGTCTTGGCGGAGCAGTGGGACCAGTCAATATTGAAATCCCCTAGTATAATGGTTTCTTGAGGGTAGTTTGGCTATCCAACTTAAAAGTATGCTCAAGGTTTTCAAGGTTTTCCTGGTGGGATATAGATAACTACTAGATTAATACGTTTTTGGGAGTTTAGGCAAATCTTTAGTGCAATAAGTTCAATATTAGAGACCTGGGGGGATGCAATGTGTTCCTAATGATGTTAAGTCTGTTATTAAACATTACAGCTATTCCCCCACCCTTTTTGGTTATTCGATCATTCCTTAGGATATTATAGCCAGGTGGGAGAATTTCTTCATCCTTTGTGGCGGGTTTGAGCCATGTTTCTGAGAGACACATGATATCTGGGGAGTGTGTGGCTATCATAGCATGTAAGCTATGTACTTTGTTGTTTATACTTCTTAGGTTGAGGTGAAAGATGAGAAGGGAGGTATTAGGAGTATGGGGTAGTGTTGAGGTGGCAGGGTCTAAATGAATGGTGGGGCCTGGATTGGGATGAATGTCACCGTGTTGAGTAATACATTGTTTTAGGTGATCTAGGAATTTTTGCAGTTTGTAGAGTATTTTGAGGTTAGATTTATTATTAGGTGATCTAGGGTAGTGGAGGGTTGGTTGTATATGATTAAAGCCTAGAGATTTTGCAGTATGGGGAGAAGGAACTGTAAGGTTAGGTGTTGGGTGTATGTATATGGTAGTGTGGGCCTTGGGGAAAGGAATTCCTAATAGTGTTTGGTGTTCATAGCGTGATAAAAGATAAGGGATGAGAAGGAGTAAAGTAAGTGAAGAGATGAAGGAATACATGGTTACAACCATGATAGTGAATAAGTGGTAGTTTGTGGGGTGGGAAGATTTGGAGGGCTTGCTACGTTTAGGGGGATGGCTGAGTGTGTGAGAGGAGGAGTTGTTAATCGGAGGACAGCTGTGAGTGGAGGGGAGGAGGGTGGGATGGGCTAGATGTATAAATAAATTTAGAGGTAGTGGGGGCGGGTGGGATATGGGGGCAGGGTGGGCGCGGGAGCGAGCCCAGCGAGCGGGAATACACCTGCCAGGAGGTTGCAGGGCCTTAGATTAAGTTGGATGCAAGTGTGGCTACAAAGGTAGAAAAGGACCTTTCTATTTCCAGACCCTGGAGTTTTTGCAGGGTAAGGTTAAATATACAGTAAATCAGAAAAGTACTGTTGGGTTTCCAGCCTACAGAACTCTAAGCTAGCTAGGTATAATTAATGTCTGGGTATTGTTTATACCCTATAAGTCTTTATTCAGTTAAAGCTGATGCAGAGTATAGGATTGTGCATTCGCACCGTGGTAGGGTTTAATTCGGAGCTGACGCCAGGAACCTAGGAGCCACGCATTGGTTGTTTAGTGGGGGGGTTCCTCCACATGTTCATTGTTCACAGTGAAGTCTTCCATTGTTTCTTGAACCACGTTTGTCTCTATTGCCTCTGGATCACTTGCCTGGTTTTGAATTTCTCTGATGGCTGTCTTGCATTCCAAACATAGTTGTTCCTTGACAAGGACTTCCAGTGTCAGCTGTGTTTCACTCAGAAGTTAATCTACGATTCTGTACATCTCCAGATAGTTTGAAGAGCACTCTGTCAGGACACAGGAAGGCTCCAGCAATGATACGGAAGAAATTTGCTTCAAGATCTCACCAACCTGGGGTGGGGGTGGTCATATAATTGATAAATTAATCCTCTGCTAGTCTTCAGATTTCAAGACTGTACTGGCTTCTGCCCTGTTGCCATATAGAGTGCTATCAAACAAAAAACACCCACTATTTCAAAACAGTGGAATAAAACCATCACCATATCCCTTACTCTTAACAAAATTTTTTTGTTAAAAAATACTTTGACCAGGTCATGGTTGGTGGTGCGGACCTTTTTTCCCCATCCATAGCCTTGTTGACCCACTCGAAGAACTCTGCCACGACGAGTGGACAAAACCTTCTGTTAACATAGCCAAACTTGGATGGATCCAGTGTCTTTAGGTTGCCAGTGTCCTTCTTGATCATTTCCATGATAATTTGTTCCATAACTTTGTATATTAAACTTGTCAGTCTGATGAACCTGTAGTTCCCTGGGTCAGTTGATGGTCCACTCTTATGTAGAGGGATGACTGTTGCAGCCCTCCATTCACCTGACAGGTAACCTGCTTTGAGGCTGTAGTTGGAGTGTCTCAAATGGTCCTGCTAGGTCATGTTTAGGCTATTTAGGAGGCAACAGGAGATATTGTCAGGGCCCATTAAAGCAGTTCTTTTGGCCTTAGTGAAAGCTACCAAGACCTGCTTACTGTTGATAGTTGGAGGAGGTATGCAAAAATGGCTTTCACAGGGGGTGGAGAGTGGGGAGGTGATGTTAGACCTAAATTTGTCAGCCAGTAGATTCACTATATGTCATCTTGATCAGTGAAGGTTGTGCCATTTACCACCAGTTCTGCACACTTCTGAGTGTTACTTTTAAGATTCTTAAAATAGCTGAATAAGGTCTTGTGCTTGTCCTTAGCCTGGGAGGCTATCCAGACCTAGTAAGTGGCCGTGTTGGACTTTATTAAACTTCTTTGTTTCTTGTTTGGTTACATCAGGGAATTCTTGTCTCTATAAGAATTATTGTTCTGATTTTGGCCATGACTTTTTTTTTTCCTTTTATTGTATAGCCTGTTAAGGTAAGGTGTGGGGTTCATTTATGGTGTTAGATCTGAGCTTACTTCTGGTAGTTACTGCAGCCTCAGTACAGCTAATTACATGTTTGTACATGGTTTCTGTAAACAATTCTGCATAGGTAGCTGTATTTTGGGGTTTGGGGGAGCCATGAATTTTCACAAACTGCTTTTAGAATAGTTCCTTACTGTTATGGCTTTACTTGGCTTTTCTGGGTTGATTTTATTTTGAGAGAGACAGCTTTTGTGATCCCACTTCATCAATGAGGACATGACATGGTGGGGGTGCAACACTTTCTCATGTTGGTAAACACTATGCTTGTTCCTCTGGTTGGAATGTGCCCTATCTGGTCCAGGGTGTTTATGTTGGTAAAGTCCAGAAAACATTGTACATGTGAGTTAGAGGCAGTATACGTTTCTCGGTCCATAGAGGGGTCGTTAGTCTCCCATGAATAGGATATTTGGTTGGATTGTGAGTACCTCTAGTAGGGCTAGGTAAGAGCTTTCTCTGAATTGCAGGCCAACACTAAGGGACTCTAGCTAACAAAGTTCACAGATAACTGCAAACTGGGAGCCATTATTGAATCCACAAATAATGTGGATATTCTACAAAAGGGCCTTACAGAAAGAGATGCTTGGTGCTAGAGCCATGGGCTCAAGCTCAATGCCAAGAAAATGTATAGTTATCCCCTTTGGGAAAAAAATGTGTACCCATGAATTATCACATAGGTGGCAGTACACTAAACACCGAAAGTGTGATAAGAGACTTAGGGACACAGGTGGACAGTGGTCTCACCTTTGATAACCACATCACCACAACAGTCAGAAAATTCTTCTATGTGGCACACCTCATCACTAAGGGTTTTTCATCCAGAAAAAAGGAGGTCATTGTCCCACTGTACTCATCCCTCATTATAGAATACAACGCCCCGTTTGGTATGCACCTCTCAAGACATCTGCAGCAACTGGAAAAGCCGCAGAAATACCTCATTAAAAGAATCACAGGCCTAAAGCAGATGCCCTATGCTGACTGTCTAAAAAAAACTCCATTTATACTCTGTCGCATATCATCTACTCAGAGGCAATCTCTGCTTAACATACAAGGCCATGTCAAACCCAGAGCTGTTGGACATGCTACACTTATAGAAATCCCAATCCCTCAGAGATACGCCCCAGGGATCTAAACCTTGTCATCACAATGAACAAAACATGCTGGAGGGATAGGTTCCTGACCCAGAGACTCCCCAGACTCTGGAATAGACTGCCCATACATGTCAAGCAGAGCGCCTCTTTGGCTGTCTTCAAAAGGAAACGTGATTGGATGGAAGATAGGAAATTCACCCCAGGGAGCACATCAGTTGCCCTGATAGACAGGGGTCCAGGGAAGTAAATACTGTGGGAAGAAATAGCCAGGGAATTGTTATGGCTAGGCTTGTGTAGGCCCTAGGGCCGATAGCCTAGTACCAACCTATGGCAAGGTTTCTTTCTTAACAGCGAATGAAACAAAAAGCTGCTCAGTTTTCTTCATATCCTTGGTTTCTTGCAGGTAATATCTTAATTGTCTATGAACAACAACTGAAATCAAAATTACCCCCACCCCTTATTGTATGGATTATGGAAAATGGCAAATAAGCTGATTCAGAGCTAGCTGTGTTAACCTTTGACATGAAGGATTGGGTTGCACGTAAGGTAACTCTGTCTTTATGGAAGACAAAGATGGTTTCTTTACACGAGTATATGAAATGCAGGGCTTTCTTCCTGAGGTAAATGCCACCAAAAAACAATGATTTCCATGTCAGGAAATTGAAAGAGGGAGTGGCATACTGTTTCAGGGTACCTGGGTTAATTTCTCTAGCGTAGTTGAAGTCTTATTGTAAAGGCACAGCTCTTCTAGGGGGCCTTAGTAGGAGAACTCCCTTCAGAAAATATTTTACTAGAGTCATCAAAACTAAAGGGAGGGAAGGTGTTTACTGGGTAGACAGGCTGAGACTGCAAATATATGTTAACTGAGGCACTGTTAGCCCTGCTGTGGAACGTTCAGCTACATTTTGTAGAACCAACAACACCTCTACTAAACTGGGATCCTGATTTTTCTTTCGCACCAGTGGGAGAATCTTTTCCATTGGCTAAGTAGACTTTTACCAGCTTTCTTAGCTTCTGTTAATTTTTTAGCCACCCTATGAGAATAGTAAGGGTAGCAGGATGCTGACACTTGTCAGTCTGTGTATGCAGGTTTGGGTGTTTCAAGGATCCATTGCACTGGGGAATGAGGCGCACATGCTGAGAGAAGTTAATTGGTCTCTCACCACTGCATTCTACATCAACAGGTAGAACCAATATTGCCTCGGTCCAAATGGTACCATTTAACAGCATTTGCAGCCTTTCATTCATTACTTTGTGAATCACCATGGGGAGAAGGGAACCTGGAAGGCAAGCATACAGAAAGACCAGATGAGATGAAGAAAACGTCCACTTCTCAAACCTCCTGACATTGTTGAGCAGAACTTTTTCAGTTATTTATGTGACGAAGCAAATGGGCCTATATCTGGCATATCCCACTTGTGTATGAAGTCCAGGAATATGCCCCTTGTCTACCTTCCACCGGTAAAGATCTGCAGTTGGTCCTGTCCAGCTAGTTTTCTAAGGTACTGTGCTGAATAGGTATGCTCATCCCTGATTGTAGAGCATTCTGTCTGTCTTCCATGGAAAGGCTATAAAGAACGAAAGAAATTCTGAGTCCTCCCCCCTCCCTTGTTTGTTTTCCTACCATATTGCTGTTGTGTTATCTGTTGTTAGGTGTAAAACCCCCAGGCTCCATTTTGGCTTGAGGGCCCTAAGTGCTGGGATCACTGCCATAATTTCACAGATCTTAATCCTATTGATCTGGTTGTTGTACCAAGTGCATTGTTTTATGAAGTTGGCTGAATGTGTTTCCCTGACCAAATGTAACAAGGGGGCAGGATTTGAGTCTCACTTGCCTGCTTGAAAGGGAGCACCAAGAAGTGTTCTAAAGGCTAAAATTATAGTTTTGTAATGTTAAAATGTTGAAATACCTAAACAAAGTTAAATCTGTGCTTACAGTTCTGACATTTACCCTTATGCCTTGATAACTTGAAACCCGATATTAAATAGAAAACAGATGTTTGTAATCCACACAGCTTCTCCATAAATTTGGTTCCATTTCTTTCCTTTATTTTTGTTGCAGCTGTTAAAAAAGAAAAAAAGAAAACAACAAGAAAAAAATCAGATAGTGTAGAGGTTACCCTCCAGTAATCTGCATTGTTTTCCTGTTTATATGAAAATGATTATTCCTGTGTTCAGGCATGTAGCTAAGAGTCTCAGTTTTGTGCTGAACATTGCAGTTACTTCCTCGCAGTCTCTTCAGGTCCTCATTCTTGCTCATCTGAGTTTTTTTTTTTTTTTTTTTTTTTTTTTTTTTTGTAGGTATGGTGTCCCCTTAACTAGCTTTTAAACATAGATTACAAACCCCTGTCAGGTGGATAAGATGCTGTAAAAAATGCCATATAGTGTGAGAACACACTTAAAGTGGGTAGTTATTTTGCACTTACACAGTTAAAGGCGCTGAACTGAACCATAAGGGAAGTATCATGCATGTTTTATTTTTGATACTACAGTGTCCTGGTTTGTTATGTAGGGGAAGGTGCTTGCTGTGCATGGCACATTATTTATTCATTTGTGTTGTGCTATTTCGAGAATAACTTAGAAAGAAATGTTTTTCCTTTTCTTTGTCAAGATGGGGCAAGAATTGTTATAAAAAAAAAAAAGATGGGGCAAGAATTGTGAGCATTTTGCAACCAGCAGCAGGGTTTGTACTATGATGAAAAAACTTCACTTGTGGATAGCCATGGTTGTTGCAGGGCACTGTTTATTCAGTGGTAACCAAAGGGAAATGCAGAAATAGCCTCTACACTACTCCAAGCAGCAGCTGCAGTTTTAACTGCCAGTACTAGGAGGGAAACAGATCACTGCACACTCAGATAAAATTGTTTGACCTTCCTGTTACTATAAACAATCTTTCCATGACCTGAAAGATCATGTTCTGTCTGCCTTCGTCTTAATTCTGACATGCTAGTTTTGAATGAGGATGTGATCCTTTAACAAATGTTCATATCATATATAAATCAGTGTGACGTATTTTTTGGATGGGGAACAAGTTCATATCTTTCATTTTTTGTTAATTTGTTACACTTCTGACTTAATACATTTACTTTTTTGTTTGTATGGCTGTAAGTATACAGCATTTATAAAAGGAAATCGGGGAGGTAAATTCTGTCATGTAATTTGTGTATTTTCTTTTTCTCACATGTCTGGGCAGTTCTACATACCTCACTTCAGACATGATTGCTACCCTAAAGAGGGAGCTGAAGTGAGCTGTTCTTTATTTTTTTTTTCCTGCCCCTCATTACCTTACCTTGTCAATTCTTCATTAAAAATGGGCCTCTGTTACTTACAGATGTTAACATAATTGCAGTAGCTTTGAAATTATTTCTGATAACCCCTCTAGACACTTTATTTCTGCATCTTTTGGCCCCTGTAGTCTTGTATCATTGTGCCATGGCATTGCCACGTTTGCTACTGGCCCTGTACAGAGGTGTTATTGTGCTGCTTTTTTAAATAATTGATTTGCTGTCCTTTATCAGTAGGTTTAGTAACATTGCCTTTCTGGGCACACAGTGCTCATATACTTTGGTTCTTCATAACCCTAAGTTAGCACTGTAGTTGTAAATCTTTTATGAAATCATAAAGATAATCAAAGTCTTTTTCGTGACTCGAGATTTTTTATTGGTCCTAACTTTTCTTTGCTAAAACGAATGGCATAGCTACCATCATGCTTGTGTTCCTTGGTATTTTAGGAAAAGGTGGTATTTGTTTCACTTCGTAAAGTTTGTCATAGTAGCTTCTTGTAGCACATTTTAGTACAAGATGTATTTGTGTTGTAAAGATTGAGTAGTCTGTGATTCCTGGTCTTTCATGTTACTAATAATGAACATGGCTGAGAATTCTTAATATACTGTCACTGTTATTCATGTCTGTACTTTTGTACAATTCGAGTTTCCATTGTGTACTGTTATGGTCAGGTTTGTTCACATACTGTTGACATTTATTTATTTATTACAGTTTTTGCAGGTCACCACTTAAAAGGGTTATGGCCCCTGGTTTACATAGTCACCAAAATGAAGTCAATAACATTCTGTACCAGACTTGATCCAACTGTTACCATAAGTAGCATTCCTTAGGAATCCATTCTCATTCTTTTCCTTACACATTAAATCCAAGTTTGTTATAGGTGGCAGACTCCAATTCTGTACTTATGTATGCTGATGACCTTTTATTTCCAATAGGCTGCTGAATCATTCCAAATTTAATAATTCAGCAGTCAGAATTAATTGATTATCTTCAGCCAACTCATGTATTTAGGGACATCCATGCATTTGCCGGGTGCCATGTCATAGTGTTCCAGCTCATTAAGAGAGTCTGTGTTTTCAGTCTGATGATTCTTGGTAATTTGTGATTTAGAATGGAACAAAAATCCATGAATACTTGAATTGCTTCAGCTGAAGGAGAGTTATCAGGCTTGCAGCCATAACTATCAGCTGAACAGAGTTGTTTTGTTTATACATTTGTTTTTTTTTTTGATTTCTTAACTGTAACACAAGGCAGCACAGTATCCACGGTAACATTTTTTGTTTGTATTTACGGATATAATGCAATGGCTTCCTGTCCATGTCTATTCCTTTGCTTTCCTGCAAGTCTAGAGAACTTTTTTTTTAATTTTTCATTCTTTTCATTTATTTACATTTTGTGTAAATAACCTTCTCCAAAATAACATTTTTTCATCATACTGTATCACACATAAGACACAGCATAATAGAAGACAGAGTAATATCACCAAGAATACAGCTTACAAAATAAGCAGAACCAAGTTGTTTTGCTAATACAATTTTTTGTCATCTTAACTATAACTAAACCAGCACAGTATCCCAGGGAAAAGTTATAGAACACACAGCAATATTACCAAGAATACAGCTGACAAAGCAGTCTGTTTTAATCAAGCTTTTGAGTACAAACGTTATTGCTTCCTTTCCACATGTTAAGCAAGTGCATAGTGTGTGTTACTATATTGATTACGGCAGTGCTGCCCATATGGCTAGTTTCTCTTTTCATTTATTTTCTTGGTTGTTGTTCATTTGTGATATGTGCTGTAATCCTCTGGGATGTGTCTGAAAGACTGTTTTGTATAGAATACCTGACTCTGCAAATGTACAGACAGACCTTTGCAGACCATTTGGTAGGGGGTATATTGCCACTCACATTGCTCAGGGGGAGGAACCGAGCAGTAAACTTTCATGTTTTCTTAATACCAAGGCAATAATTTGTGACAGTTCTCGATGGCCGACTGTTACATTTGCAGTAGGTGTTCAGTGAGCTCAAACTCCTTGCAAGAGGGTGTATGGGATTTGTCCACCTGGAAGTATCTTTTCATAATTCATCAAATGGATTTCTTTATTTTTTATTTAGAAGTCTTTGTGACAAGTTTGAGTGTATAGGTCAGGGCGACACTGATAATCTGTGATTTATTTTTAACTGCATGGGTTTCTGTCTTGTAAATTTTGTCCAGGTCCCTTGAATTTCTAATCTGTGATTTTGCCATTATTACTAATGTACAGTGCAAAGTTAGGGAAAGAAGGGAGCCTGAATATCCCAATATTTTCTGTATTTCTCGGGAAAATCTGATAGCACAGAAAACTTGAGAACAGTGCCTGTAACACTCTCCATAACATTGTAAAGGATTCTTATGATGTGGGATTTCAGTGCTCTGCTGTGACCCTAAGTGCTAAAGTTTATATGCTGAAACTAAGTTAACTCAGAAATGTGTGTTATTGCACTCTTTAATATAAATCATGGCAGGTAGAAACTTCCAAGGTACAGATTTAAGTGGAGACCTGTGTCTTTTATTATTAGGTTTTTCACTGTGTGTGATTACAGCTGCATTTTGTATCTGTATTTTGTCAATTCAAATGAAGTACTTTTGGATGGGGAAGCTGATTTTGAAGGACATAATCTCTGGCAGTGAAGTGAAAGAAGTGTTTATGGGAAGGGTAGTATCAGACTAAGTAAAAATGATGAACTAGCAAATTTTCAAATAGTCATTTTTAATTCCAGGAGTGCTTTCTATGACATAGTAAAATAATTACTGAGAAAGTGACAGGTATATGTCATCTGAAGTAAGCTTTGATCTTTCCACTGAGTCGTCAGCAGAACAATAGATAGTGGATAGATGCATTTTGATTACAGATCCAAGCAGTCAAGGCGATTTAATGTGAAGTCTGGAAATGATGAATCTAGACTGACACATTGAGGGAATAAGGCCACCACTGGGTTGACAGCGGTATGTCAAAAGTAACAAAATTAATAAAAAAAAAAATTTCAAAATAAGAACATTTGTCTTATAAATACAATGCCAAATTCAAAAATAACCCCCTGTGGTGGAACTCAAATATTAACAGGCCATGTAATAAAAGAAAACAAACTCATTGCACACAAAATTAAATCTGACTGTCAAGATGCCAAAAACATTCTTGCTGAATTAAACAAAGAAATCCTGGCCCCGCCCAAATCAACCAAAGCCAGATACGAGAGAAAACTATTCACATAAGTGAAAGATAACCACAAAGCCACCTTTGTTTCTGAGATTTTTAACATAATGTCCAGTGCTAATGGTAAATAGTATCACATACCCAGAGGACATTGCCAGTCTACTAATGGACAAATTAAGCTCTTCTTTGGCATTTACTTGTCAGAGGTCAAAGCTAATGTTAAGGGTTTGTGACTGACAGAAGTCTGCAGATGAGTGCAAACTTACTGCCATCATAAACTTCCCCAGAGGACAACAAGATCATCTAGATGGCCCGTCTCTAATAGCTGGTGTCAAAACCGTGGACTAAGACTAAATGCCAAGAAGTGTATAATTCTTTTCTTCAACCAACATGACTCCCCTTGTAACTGTCACATTGCTAACCCACCCATGAAAATTGATCCCATACTTGGGGAACTTGAATTGACAATGAACTGTCCTTTGATCACCACATATCCGCTGATGTAAGGAAGTCCTTTTTCATTGTACAGCTTATATATTAGAATATTGTGACCAGATCCAGGGTTGTAATTGTTTAACTCTACTCTGCACCCAGTAGACCAGTCATTGCATATAATGCCCCTTTCGATATGCAGCTCTTCAAATACGTGTTACAGCTGGAATGACTACAGTACTTTCTCCCTAAAAGGCTTAAATCTTAAAATCTCTGCAGCCCTTTTTAAAGCCTTATCCCTCTTCTCAGTGTCATATAGCCCACTGACCTCTGCCTCGCATGTAGAGCTTCAAAGAACCCTGTTCTGTTAGCCCTGTTGCACATTAGCAAGTCCAATGATATCAGGGGATTCAGTCTATTTTGCAAAATAAATAGAATGTTTGTATCACCGAGAATATTGCTTCTATGAAACCATCTTCCACTCCATATGAAGCATAGTACTTATGTTCTAGTCAAATGAAATTTAGACAAATGGAGGGGCAACCACAGGTTCACCCCTGGCTTAGCATCCTGTCCCCTCATGGATAGGGGAAACATGTAAATGTCTCAATATAGCCTTGTTCCGCCCATCTCTGGGTTATTTGCATGCAAAATATAAGGGATAAAAACTACCATGAGAGTGTAAGACTATGCTTGTTAAGATCTCCACTGGTCAATAACCTTGCATGTACCTATGAAGATATGAAAAGTTACATTTTCTTTACATTCATCATCTTCTGTTCTGATGATGAACACAGAATCAAATGTGTACCTTGCTGTTAATTTGGTCGTTTAGATCTGTGGTTTGTTGCCATAAGCAGTTCAGAGGACTCAGGAAATTATTGTTATCCTGCCTTCCAAAGCATACTCAGTTTTTGTTTTTAATGTTTTGTACACTTTCATCAGTTCCATTTCTATTACTAATCTTGACCCCTAACCCTATAAAAAGCTGCCAGTCCTCATTCTGTCCTAAACAATGTCACTATGTTCATGCCTTTGCTAGTTTCTCAAGAATTTTGACAGAAATGAGACCCAACTAAGCTTGTGCATGGTGTTTGAAGCTAGGTGGAAAATAAATCCTAATTCTAAACAGCTGTGCCTATAATGAATCTGGAAAGTGAGATTATTTTTATTTCTAGTTCTTCTTTCTGTTGAAAGTTGGTCTGTGGGCAACTGAGGCACAGAAATAGATATCACAGACAACCTACGGCAGCTATTGCATTCTCACCTGTGCACTGTTAAAATTACCAGCAAAGAGGAAATGCTTTGAGAGGCAGGAAAACTTTGTGACTTATGATCATGTGTTTATATTTTACATATTATGTCTAATTTACAACGCAGTTACATTTTTTTCCACAAGGTGCTACAGGATCATCTGTTAAAACACAGGAGCCTGTTGTAGGCTTTAACATTTTCCAGTCTGCGTTTAATGACTAAGCACTTTACAAACAGTAAAGTAGTAATAACCTAGTTGGATAATTAACTGCATAGTTAATATTTTAAACTTCAAGAAATAAGGAACAGGAGATATCAATGAGAACAAAGAAATCTGTTAAAAGTTACAGAAATATGGTGTGTGGGTGTATTATTATTATTATTAAGGGTAGCATTCTTATCAGTCACTGGCAATTAGTTGTTGAAGGACAATTAAAAGCATAACCTAAACCACCCTTCTTAGGCAGTGTGCAGCATTAATTATTGAAAATTAAGGTTTTTCAATGTGTACAGAATATGAAAAAATATGAAATGTTTAAGTAATTTGAATAAAACATGCGTTGTGGGCAGAATAGCTTATGCAGTGTGTGACATACCAGTGCACTAGTACTGTTGGACAGGAAACAAATGTATTAAGATATGTAAATATATCTTAATGCAGTTTGCTGTATAATGAGCCCCCCCCCCAAAAAAAAAAAAAAAAAAAACGCCATCACACTGAGGATGTTCTGTGACAGATAAGCATGAATCTGAAGTGACTTGTAAGGGACATGTTAACAGATCTGTATAAAGATAAGCATTTTCAGTGTTTTTATTAATACATATTTACTTATTAGGGCGTGTCTGTGAAATGGAACTAAAATGTGATTTCCAGTGTGGGTTGTCACACTCTGGAGAGCTCTCTTTCTGGTTATCGTACTACCAAGTCAGACAAATCTAGAACATATAAAATGTGGTATTTGACACATTCACATTTATTGTTTACTCTTAGTAAAGTGTTGTCTGCATCTGTAGAGAGTGCATAGATGGACAGATTAGTATGGAAGTCTGCTGTAGAAAAATGCAGTATGTGTGCACAGTCTTGCTTTGCTCTTTAGTCAGGTAAAACCCGCAATGAACAAGCTAATCTGTAGGCTTGTTCTAGCTGTAGCAACATGAACATTTAAGCACTAGTGTACAGTAGAATTAATTCAAAACACAAGATCATTGCTTAAGAACTGCATTCAGAGCAAGCAAAAAAAAAACTTCAGTGTAAACATTTACATTTAAAAAAAAAATCTGCATACATTTATAACATGCTCACTTACACACTTAAATGTCATATCTCATCCCATTTTCAATATCCACCTTATCCACTTCAGAATCATGAGGAACAAATGCCTAATCAGGCAGGCAGTGGGCATATAACAGGAAATAGTTTTGGGCAGAACCCCAGTCTGTTATGGGACATACAAAAATTGCATATCCATGTAAGGGCATTTAGACATATTGTCAGTCCACCTTCTACCCATGTCTTAGGGAGCAAGAGCTCTAGGTGAAAAGCTAGTCTGACCAGTTAGGATGTGCAGATTCCATGCAGAAAATTTAAAGGGATAAGTACAAAAAGAAAGGAAATGGATGAAGAAGAATATATACAGTAAAGATTGGGGTTTGGTATAATAAAGTGTTTGATTCTCACCTTTGGGAGGGAAAGTGGTTAGGCTTAGAATGACCTAATACAAAAGCTAGCGTAGTAATTAGCTGCAAACTTATGAAACCATGAATCTAAGAAAAAGGAAAATTTTAGAGTGCTTTCTATAAATGTGAATAGTATTAACAATATAGTAAGAAAAATTAAATCTTGGAGTGGTGTAATACATGCGATGTAGATATAATTATATTAAAATACAAATGAAGAAAGATTACAAACAGAAACTATGGGGAGGAAAGATTATCTGGAATTTGGGAAGTGAAAGATGTTCTGGAATAGTCATATTCTGTAGAAATACAGTAAAGACATTTGATGTAACTTTAGCAAAAATGGGAAGAACAAGTATATAGGATTATAACATTATATACTTATACTAACTGTAAAGAAAGGGAAAACTTATTTAATCAGATTTTAGATTTTGTAGTGATAAATATGAAAATTATAGTAACAGGGAACCTTGTGATTTAAGGGGCAAGCTTAAAAAAAGGAAATGATATAAGAAAACTGTCAGAAGTTATGTGATAAGTTTAAACTTTGGGACAAATTCATGGACTTACAAAAGGGGTATGTATAGAACTGAAATAGTTTATTTTATAATATCAGATTGTTTTGTTATAGGAGAAGGGAGGTAGTTGAAGCAGGATTTTTCTGATCATCTTGCAGTATGGCTACAGATAAAGGAAAACAAGGAATATATAAAAATAGCCAAATGAATAAAAAAAGGAGAAAGAAAGCATGGAATGAAGAAGGAAAGAGATTAGCAATACAGTTATGGAAATATATTACTGTGACTACATTTTATAAACATTTGTCTGAATGGTGGATGATATTTAAGGAAAAAATGTAAAAATGTTTTTTTATAATGGCAATATGATATGAGAAGTAGAGAAAGAAAAATAAAAAAAAACATAATGCATTTGAAGATTTAGAACATAATGATCAAGTGCTATGACAAAGAAAAGGAATTATATGAAAGAAATCAATAAAAAATACAATAATTATTATAAAAGCAAATCATTTTTTTACAAGGAAAAACAGTAGTATTATTGAGTTACTTTAGCAGATTAGTAAAGGAAGATAGTAGTGTAATGAGAGAAATAAAAAGTGTAAAAGGAGAAATAGAAAGAACTCAGGAAAAGATTATGAATAGTGTAGTGCAATGTGTACAAGAAATGATTAAAGGAAAAAAAGAGAGCAGTGAAAAAAACATGGACAGTAAAAAAGTCAACAGAATAAAGAGTTGGAAATGAAGAGTTCTTTAAATGGGCTAGATTAAGTATTAGGACAAGTAAATATAGATTCACCTGCAAGATCAGATGGAATATGCTATGAAATGTATAAAAATTTAAAGGATTGGCAACAAATATTTTTTAAAGATTTTTAATGAACTGTTAAATACTGGTTTTATGTATAAAGAATTTTGTAATGAAACACTTAAATTCATATGGGAGAAGTTAGAAGACAATTAAAAAAAATTGGAGGCTATTATTGAATAATAATGATTATAAATTTTTATTAAAATAATACAAAAGAAATTTGAAACTAAAATGGAAAATGTTATGGAAGATGGCATATATAGTATTAAGGGAAAGGGCTGTCGAGAATCATCAGTGATAGAGAACTGTGGATGATGATATTAACAGAAAAGCGAAAATCGTGATAGGAGACCTTAATACGGCATTTGACACAACTGGATATTAAATCTTATGGGGAATAGTGAAAGATATATAAGTGAAAAAGTTAGGAAATTATGTATGTCAGCATATAGTAGTAATAAAGTAAAAATATTTGTAAATGGCTAGTTTATCCGGATCTATATTAGAACATCGAATGTTCTAAATAACGAACACTCACATGAACGAAAATGCAGGACCTCTAAAATGTTATTGTGGGGGGCTGTGCACTACACACACACCCTGAAAAATATATTCCAACTCCGACATCGCACTACAGTGAGGAAAGGGCAAATATTCCTATCTTCATTGTACTACGATTAAAAAAAAACTTTGAGGTCCTGCATTTCCGTTCATGTCAGCATCCACTATTTAGAAGTTTAGGCAAGAGATACATATGAACTGTGGCATAAGACAGGGATGGCCAATGAGTTGTATAATCATCATGTTGGTTATGAATGTGATAGCATGTGAAATAACTTACAAAATGAAGGAGACAGGGTATGTAACACCTGAAGGGTTAAGAATTCCAGATGTCCTTCCATTCATCTCATTCCTTACAACTGGGATTCCCTGCCTCGAGTAGCCCAATGCCTGGCCAGTATACAAAAGCATAATGCAGCTGTGTAAGGTACACCGTACATCACACACATACTCCTTGCAGTAGGGCATAAAACTGACTTCTGGATGTACCATCCTGTGTGCCGCCAGTCCAAATGCATCTCTCATTTGTCGATCTGAATGTGTACGTTTTTGCAGCCAGTCCGAACACATCTCTCAATTGTCAGTCTGAATGCCTACGTCCTGATGTTCGTGTTACCCTGCTGCAGTCATCACAATGCCGTCAGGCGGTCCTGCAGTCGGCCGGAATTCCAAAGTCTTGGTCCGGTGTCAGTTGCTGCCGCTTCTTCCCTGACGTCAGTGCGCCAGGGGTATATGTAATGCATCCAAAGCCATTTTCTCCAGTCTTTCTTGCCGCGCGGTGCCAGAAGCAGTTCGCAAGTGCCGGTCTGCCGACTCCTGAGATTTTCAAAGTTGAATTTCAGATCCGAAGTCTTCAATAAAGCTAAGTACCCCGTTGGGGAAATTTTTCTTGCCTCAGACCGATGTCAGAAAAAGTTAACAATTGTATTTCTTGTGGGAAGCAAATACCTCATAAGGATTTTGGTCTCTGAACCGTTGCAGATAAGTGGCCCATTGGAGTTTCATTTTTTTCTTGACTTTTGGTTGCTTCTGGGGGATAATGTCATCCAGGAAAGGTAAATGCCAGTGTGGGAGACAGATATCCCATAAAGATGGCCACAAATAGTGTTTATTTTGCCTAGGTGCCTCTTGTGACCACATGACCTGCTCTGTTTGTCAGGCTTTCATACCGAAGACTGTGCAAAGTAGGCTTTCTTTCCTTGCTTTCTATGTGAAGAATCAGTGACTTAAGCTTCTCACTAAGGTATCCTAAGGATACCATGGAAGGAACTTCCCACCCTGAGGGTCAGCCATTAGGGAAGAAGAAGGTTAAGAAACCAAGACTAGAATCTTCCATGGGTTCATAAGTTCATAGGTAGGTACTAGGCTATCAGCCCTGGGGCCTATACAAGCCCAGCCAAAAAGGTACCCTGGCTTTTGCCATCTAAGAAAATTATTTTCTTGTGCCACTGTCGAGCAGAGCCACAGAGGTGATCCCCGGGGTGAATTTCCTATTTCCCATCCAATCATCAAGATTTTTATTGAAGAGTGCTAATGAGGAGCTTTGTTTGATATAGATAGGTAGTTTATTCCAGAGTATGGGAAGTCCTGGGACAGGAATCTATCCCTCCTGCATGTTCTGTTTATTGTGGTGACAAGGTTTACGTCCCTAGAGCGTGTAGCTTGGAGGGATTGGGATTTCTTTAAGTGGAGCATGTCCAGCAGCTCTGGGTTTGACATAGCTTTGTATGTTAGGCTGAGATCACCTCTGAGTAGGCGATATGCGATGGAGTAAAGCTGGAGTTTTTTGAGACGGTCTCATGAGGGCATCTGTTTGAGGCCGGTAATCCTCTTTGTGAGGTATTTCTGCGGCCTTTCCAGTTGTTGTAGATGTCTTGTGAGGTACATACCAAAAGGGGCGTTGTACTCTATAATGGGTCTAATGAGTGATGAGTAGAGGGGAACAATGACCTCTTTTTTTCTGGATGAGAAACCTTTTGTGATGATGTGTGCCACGTAGAAAGATTTCCTGACTACTGTGGTGATGTGATTATCAAAGGAGAGACTACTGTCCACCTGTGTTCCAAGGTCTCTTATCACACTTTCGGTGTACTACCGCCTATGTTGTAGTTCATGGGTACAGAGTTTTTACCAAAGGGGATGACAATGCACTTTTTGGCATTGAGCTTGAGGCCATGGCTTTGACACCAGGCATCTGTCTCAGTGAGGCCCTTTTGTAGGATGCCCACATCATTAGGAGTTTCGATTATGGCTCCTAGTTTGCAGTCATCTGCGAACTTCGATAGCCAAATAGCCTGTACTTCAGAGAAGTAGATACCAAATAGGAGAGGACCCAGGACTGAACCCTGTGGTACTCCACTTGTCACTGTTCTGAAGTCGGATTTGGAGTCTGCTACTTTCACAGTGTGGGTTCTGTCAGCCTCCTAGCCAGCCTCTGGCAGACGTTTCTCATGAGGTCAGTAAGAACCTGGAGGTTTGCCTGGCTTTGTTGTCATATTCCTCTGCTGTGACCAGGTTGGAGGCCGGTGGGGATTCAGCTTTCAGCACGTCCGATGAGGCTTTACAGATGTCCGTTCCAGACGTTTAGGGGGAACAGCGGTTGATTATTTCTGCGGGTCTTAGGGGTGTTCCTCAGATTTTAAAAATACAAATAAACCACATGGTTAAAGGTTGGTTTGACACCCAAAAACAACTGAAAAAAAACCCACTATCAGAAGATTAATAAGCAAGTGCTTTCAAACACTAAGGTGCTTCTTCAAGGCATAAAAACAAGATAAAACAGTACTTAAATAGGACATTTGAATAACTGAGGCAATTATTCGGTAAAACAACCTGTGAGCCTCCAAGGCCTGCTATAAAGGTATAGCACCATTTAAACAATAAACAAGAATTCTTGTTTGCTTGAAGTATACTATCCAGTTCAACTCTTCTACCTCAACCTTATTGACAATGTTACCTCCCCTTATATCATCTTGAACCAGTTGCAAAACCAAAAAAATGAAAAGTATGTGTAGCATGAAGAATAATATGTTTGGCAAGAGTATTAGTGGCATCTCTCTGTATGTCTCTCAAATGTTCAAGGAGGAACTACATGTGTTTTTGAAAATGCAAAAAAGTAAAAATGTTATGGGGAAAACTAAAGAATTTTTTTGAAGCTACAAGTAAAATAGTAAAATAAATATGTAAAATAAAGATGGATATGGTTAACTATGGATATCATAATAATAGAAGTAAAGAATATGTTACAAGAGGAGATAGTTATTTTATGTTACATGGGTTATATGGAACGAAAGAATAAATGAAATTATGTTTAATGGTAAATGGATCTTTGCAACAATATTAAGTAAAATCAGATGGTGGTTATGGAAAAAGGAGTGGGGGTCTAACAGGGATGAAAATTTAGTGTGATTGTGTAAACAGGTGTGTGTGTGTATGTACACTTATAAATTCTAAATATGTAAATATTTTGTAAATAGCTATTCTTTATATAAATAAAGGACCCCTACTCTTTTACATCTACCTGAGCTACCATCAACTCGAGCAGATGGGGCCTCAGTTTGTCACATCATCTGAAGAATGCACACAGGAGTGCAGCATCCCCCTCATGCTGCACTGTGCACCATCAGTAATCAGTCTTCCTGGTGTGGGAATAGAACCCACAGCATTCTGCCCTAAAAGCAGTTGTGGTATCTGTTGCACCACTGACACTACTGTCTCATCATATCACTATTTTTTCCTGTAGAGAGTCCTTTGAACTTACAGAAACGGTGCCAGGTTTAACTAAAAAGTTACTTGCTCCATTAGAACATTTCTGCTTTGAGAAAGATCATGAGGGTCAACTTGATCACATCTCAAGTTATATCACAAAAGTGTTTTTCAGTGTATTCAAGCCCCAGTAACTTTATGAAACTAAGGTTTTCTCAGAGTTTGAAGAAATTGGTGACTATTCCTTAGCTAAGTGTCTTCTTTTCAGTGGATTATTGTCATTTTAATGCATTACTACATTGTCTAAGAGTCTGGCTTTCTACCCTTTCAAGATCATCAGGGAACTGATTGTTTTTCAGAACAGTATTTTTAACACACATTCAGAGAATGGTGGAGTTCCTTGACCTTCTGGAACTATGTTCTAAGGAATTCTATCTCTTCTTCATTTGATGATGTCATCTTGGAGATCCCAAAACTAGCTGACAAAAATCACATGCAAGTCAGATGTAAGACGTCATAATGCTTGTATCTGGGGTAAGACTGACGACACATTATCCATCTTACTAGTTACTGATGTCATCTTCAAAAGAGCCAGTAAACCTTTTGGAGAGCCTTTATGATTCAGAGACTAAGCAGTTCTACCCAGAACCTGGATGATTGTAGTGAGGCCCATGCTTGGTCTCTTAATGTGTAAGATTGCATATTGCAAAGTCAGATAGATGGCATCATGCTGAGGAGTCGGGCATTGTTGCTGGTGTCCAGGTTTCCTGAAAGTGTGCATTAGAAGCTGCAGTTTCTCTCTTACTAGCAGCAAGTTGATTGACAAGCAAGTTAGAGACTTTAAATGATCTTGTTTTCAGGAGAGCAGGAGCTGTTTTCTGTCCACTGCATAGCCAAGAAACTATCCTTGCAGTGTAACATCCTACAAGGGAAGAGGAAGCTATCTTTTGGTCAGCCTATAGCAGCTGGCACCCAGGTGTAGTGGAAGGGACAAAAAAAGATAAACAGCAGCAGAAGTAGTCTTCTGGTCCCTTTTCTTAATGCCAGGGAAATTGTTTAAATGACCACCCTTGCTCAGGTGTGAAGATTCACCAAAGACATGCTGGTTGTCCAGCTACTAGCAAAAAGGCCTTTTGCTGACCTTAATTATACAAGAAGTCCCATTGCACTTTCCCAAAATTATCTAATGCATAAGTAGCTGAAAAGGTTCAAAATCTGTTGCCTAAACAAGCAGTGCATCCTTTTCTCCCCTTCAGCTATTATTCCAGGATGTGATGATGTCTTTTCATTCTGTCTTCAATCTGTGTGTTATCAGATCTGACCTGGATTTGCTACAGGCCTTCTTTCAGAGACTTAAATCCCAGAGCTTCTCCAGCACCCGCTAACACGCTGCTCTCTCGTTTACTGCCTTTAGAGACTGCAGTGCAATTAGTGAGCTCTGTCATTGTATCCTTTTTCTTACCAGAGTTTGCTCCTTCATTTACCCTTTGGGTTTCTTTTAGGTGGTGTAGTTAGCTGTTATAGTTTTACTGTTGGAGTATTTTTCTGCGTCCTGTTAGTTTAGACTGTTAATTGTGGTGTGTCTGGATGTTTACATCCTTTCTATCTTGCTTTATCTTCAAAGAAAAAAGTAGTAGTAGTATGATCTTAGAGTAATATCAGCATTTATCATAAATGCTGATGTTGTTGGTCCTCAGGGTTTTAGGTTGATAGCTAGTTTGGGAGTAGTACTGGGTGTTTGTTGTTTATTATGTTTTCTTTGGGTTACTGTTGTGCTTGGATCTTTTTTTTTTTTTCTCTCTCTGGTAATCGCCATAGAAAAATAGAAAGGCTCTAAGAAGTGTGTAGCCTGTGGCCACAAGCTACCTTCCCAGGACACTCATAACCAGTGCATCTATAGCCACAGCACAACCCGCCTCATAACCAAGTGCAGCATTTGATGTCCTGATTGAAATCACTGTTGCATTATTCTTAACATTTGGGTTCAGCTGGGGTACCAAAGCTTCACCTTCTTGAGCGTGTACATCCGACATGTGACCTCAGCTAATAGGCGTCAGGGTATGTAGGTGGAGGGACACCCGCGTACCTCAGACTAAATCACCGCCACCCCAAATGCAGGCTTTGCATCCATTGGACTGATCTACATTTGGTTATTGGTACAGTTGCCTCACTTTTTTGTTTTTCAGATAAGTACCCCTTTGGAGAACATTCTTTTTTTGTAGTTTTAATTGGGTTACAAATTTTTGATGTCAGCTAGGAAGGGCAAGTCCAAGTGTAGTTGGCAGGTTCCATGCAAGGACTTGCACACCAAGTGCCTTTTTTGTTTAGGCCTGAAACATGACTACAAACCCTGCTGTATATGCCAGTCATTTGTTCCAAAAGCCCTTATGTCAAGACTTTCCACTCTTAACACATTCCGTGAAACTTAGCATAAAAAACAGCTGGCCTAAGCTAAGATGGTGGAATCCCCAGCATCCAATGTTGTCCTTCCATCAAAAAAGAATCTCTGGAGACCCTGAGATGATTCCTGGTCTAACTTTTATGAGTCTGGGGTATACCCTGAGGTGCATCAGATATCCTTTCAGTTGACCACTACACAGACCCCATTGAAGGGCCAGCACGGCTCCTGAGACTTTGCAGGCTGCAGATACCTTCAGTGTACCATGCCTTATCATTTTGGAGGAACCATGTGTCGTACTCCAGGAAGAGGTTCCAGGCACTCAGAACTACACCAAGTTTCCAAACCTCCAAGACACATTCAGGTGGATGTCATGCCTAAAAAGAAAAAGCAAAAATCTAGGCCTTGACCAGCCTTACAGCTTCTTAGGAAAAATAATGTATCAATTTCTCCAAGGGCTTATTTAAAGCTATCATGGTCATGAAGCCTCCTCCTTTTGTGACCCAGTTGCCACAGGCCACGCCACAAGTACATACCGTAGATTCTTCTTCCTCTGAGGAGGAACAAGATGCAGACACTGATCATTCTCTGGATTATTCCTCACAAATGCATTCCCCAGAACAGCTCTGTTCAGATGAAGGGGGGCTCGCATTCTCCAGATTCTTCCATTGAGGAGTCATATTTTGCAGAAACTATTCAGAACATGATGAGGCACTTTGAATGGCAGTCAAAACAAATCTTCTGCTATACAAAAGAAGGATCCTATAGCCTTTTGGAAATGGGCCCCACCAACCCTTTCTCCAGTCCCTCCAGTACTAGAGGCATACCAGGACACCTTACAGTCAACACTTTCAGCATCTGATTCTCTACCACTAACACTAAAAAGACTAGGCAGGTTCTGTAGGGTACTTGATGACCCTAGATAGCTTTGTCTGACCCTGCTACAGTCTCTCTCTCTCCCCTCTGATAAACCATCCAAACCGTTTCCCAGTGCTAGCGCCCTTCCAACATACAAGGATAGTAGGGCTGTGGATAGGTGGGGAAAGGTCTACACCTCCTCCACCTTAGCATTCAGAGCTGTTAACTGTCAGACACAAGTGACCAAATACTTGCTGTCTGTACTACAGTCTTTGCAAAAGGTTATGTCAGACCCACAGTCAGCAGATTCTAAGCAGCAAATACAGACCTTGCTGTCTCAAGATAAACAAAGAGCCAGACACAGCAGTAAATGCAGTTATGATGCTCTGGATGCCACCTCCAGGGCTGTTGCCATGGGCTCAGCCATAAGATGATACACATGGCTGCGCAGTCACCCCATCCTTGAGGAGTTCAAATCTAAACTCCGAGAGTCGCCTTTAGGCAAAGATCACTTTTTTGATCCATAGGTTGCCAGTTTCTTCAAAACCCTGTAAGAGAAAGGCAAAACTGAAGGCAATTTCTACTTTCTACAGTACCTAGGTATGATGGAAACTACTCAACCAAGTGTACTTCTTTTGTTAAAAGGGACCCCACTCACAAAGGAAAACACCAAGAAAAATATTTCCAGAGAAACCACATAGGGAATCCCTTCTGGGGAGGCCTCCCTTTAAAAGCAAAAACCTGTGACTACCTTCCCAACTAACCCTCCCATGTACTCCTCTATCTGAAAGAATATTTCTGTCTCTTCCCTTTTGGGAATTGGTGAGTATAAACAAATGACTATCATCAGAAGGCTATGCCATGTCTTGGAAAAGCATTCCTTTTCTGAAAGGCCTGCCTCTTCCACCACTTAACCATCTTCCATTTCTCAATCCTATCATTCAGAACTTACTAGATCAGGACACCACAGAAACAGTGCTAACATCCTTCATAGGAAAAGTTTATATTCCAGAATCTTACTGGTAACAAGGAAGGAGGGACAATAGACCCTTATTCTGGATCTTGCTTCTAAACACTTTAAAGTCCCTGCATTCAAAATGCTCTTTTGCCACACCCTCTTGCCTTTCATTCTTCTCCGTGCCTTTCTTTTACCTGTAGAACTAAAGGATGCTTGCCTTCACATTCGGCCTTCTTGCAGGAAATTCCTCAGATTCATCTCTGGCTCATCGCATCTTCAGTTTACTGTTTTGATCTTTGGTCTTTCTACAACAACAAGAGTTTTCATAAAGTGTTTAGTTCCAATTGTCACTTTCTGCACACAGGGAATTCAAACTTTCCCTTACCTGGACAACCTACTGATCGAGCTCTCTCCATGGACATCCTCCTCAAGCATACACATTATGTGGCACATCTCCTAACAGTCCTGGGTTTCACAATGAACTTCAAAAAGTTCCATCTTGCACTCACTCAGAGCCTAGTTTTTCCTAGGTTGCCTTTCTTAGGAAAAAGATCACAATCTGGAAACCTCCACTAAATGTCACAGTGCACAACAAGGGAGATTCTCAGGGCCTTGGGTTTCATGGCAGCTACTATCCAATGCTTCCTCTGTCCAGACTGCACATCAGGAAAATTCAGTGGTACTTGAAGTCTGTGTAATCCCTACATTCACAACTTCTGGATACCCTGATCCTTGTTCTACCTTGCCTCAAAAAAGAGTTACTTTGATGGGAGAAACAGGTCACGCTCAACCTGGGGTCTCCCTTTCACCCCAACCCTTACCAGTCCAAGTTCTTTACACAGTTGCCTTGGACAGGGCTTGGGGGGGGGGTGCCTAGCAGCATCTCACACACTAAAATTCTTCACTTGAAAAACTACTCTGTTGGCTGTAACTTCTGCTCACACTGTGTCTGAACTTTAAGTGCTTATGGCTATTCTACCCTTTTTCATTTTCCACAGGGGCAGGGTGACTCTTAGGACAAATTATTTTTTCATGCGTAAGGTGGTGAATGAGCTGTTCCTCAATCAGGCTATTCAACTGCCTACCTTTTTGCCCGATCCCCAGAATGGGGGAAAGAATTCTACACAATCTAGACATTATGAGGTAGCTGAGGTTGTACTTGAACAAAACAAAAACTATCTGAAAAATTGAGCAAATATTTGGTTCCTTCATGGATTCCAAGCTGGGCCAGCTGGTCTCAAAGCAAACTGTTTGCATCTTGGATACTGAAGGTCTTCTCTTTCTGCTGCACAGAATTTGGGTAAATAAGTGCCTTCTTGCCCAAAAGCACATTCTATTCAGGCAGTAGCCTTTTCTGGTCCCTTCCACAAGGTTCTTGATACCAGGTTCATCTTGGAAGCTGCTACTTGGTCCAACACCATCACTAAACACTACAAAATTGATGCTTTTTCCAGATCCAGGGCTGTCTTTGATAGGTCTGTCCTGTCTGGGTACCTGAGCAGGTCATCTTCCCATTAGCAAACCACCCTCTTCTCTACTTCCTCCAGCTCTGAGAATCATCCATATATTAAGAATATTGCAACAGTGATTTCAGTCAGGACACAGTTCAGTTGCACAAGAATCATAATAGTGATGTCCTACTGATCATTGTTGCAGTATTCCTTCTCTCTCTTACCTCCCTCTGCTCCACCATTATTCTTGACCCCAGTTGTAAGCTATCACCAGTATCCTGCTACTGGAGAGTTCACTTACCTGTTTGAGTTGCATCCCTCCAAGCTGACCAGTCTCCTCTGTTAGTAGTCTTCTCGCCTCTGACTTGAACATAGTCTGAGCTAGTCTGAGGGGTATACTCGTGTGTACGTCTTCTTTTATGCCCCTATGCATACAAGCTGAGTTCACAAATTGGATGTACACCCTTGGGAAAGTGAAGCTTTGATACCCTGCTAGACATCACGAGACAACAACAAAAATTACAAATGTTAAGAATACTGCACCAGTAATAAGTAGGACGTCTACTGGTATGGTAAGATGTCCTTCCATATTACTGTTGCAGTATTCTTACTGAAGGGATTACCTGCCAAAGGTAGCCCAACAGCTATCCAATGTACCTCAGCCTTAGGATTTTTAAAGGACGTCATATGTCACACATATGCTCCCCACTCACGGCGTAGGGCTTAAAGGTGACATACAGACATGCATACCTCAGAACGTCTTTGCAGACAGTCTCTAAATGCCATCTTAGATCATCAGTCTGAATGCTCCTTTGTTTCTGCTGGTTACCAAGCTGATGATCTTCGTGTTTCACTGTTGCAGTCATCACATTTGGGTTATCTGCCTGCAGGTAGCCCTCAGTCGGCCTGAATACCAGAGTCTTGGGATTTCTGCGTCGTATTCTGTCGCTTCTTCCATGACGTTAGGTCATCAGGAGTATAAAACATGCAGCCAACACCATTATATCAGTCTTTCTTGCCGTGCAGTGTCTGAAGGAGAAGCAGTTCGCAAGTCCCTGTCAGCCGCCTCCCGAAATTTTTGTTTTTTCGAGTTTCAGACCTGAAGTCTTCTAAAAGATAAGTACCCTGTTGGAGTTCCTTTTTTCTTGCTCTAACCGATGTCAGAAAAAAATTAATAATTGTCTTGCCTGTGGAAAGCAAATACCTCATAGAGATTTTAATTCTTACTGCATCACCTGTTTTAGGCCCAGACCATGACGTCCTTCACTCTCGGTTTTGTGCCTTGTTCAACGCCCGAACTATTTGTCATCGGGCTATTTTTGTTGCTAAATTCTTTCGCTCTTGATCTCCGTATTCTGCAATGGCTTCGATAAGCCATCCGACTACCGATCTTCTGAAAAAATGTAAGGATAAAGACAGAGACAGACCACATAGGTCCAAAACTGCCGACGACACTTCCATTAAACTAGTCGCCTGTCTGCCGGTACTCAGTGAGGTGCTTTCACAGCCCCTGGTACCTGCTTCTACAGATTCGCAGGCCTCTACTGAGACCCATTCAGAGTCCGGTATGCTGTGAGATGCTTCTTCGACTATGGAACCTGCAGATGTGTCTACCTTGGATGGGTCCGGAGCCGATGTGCAGACACCTGCTTCTGAGTGTGTTTTCATGCCTTCCGATTTTCATATTAAACCGACAACTTCATTTCAAACCAAAAATACCAATTTCTCAGGCCTAGAGTTCGCACTACACCTAGAAAACCGACAACCAAAGCACATTCTCAGGCCTACATGCCACAAAAACAAATGCTTAGAATGGCTGAAGACCTTATTACTTTAATTAGGGGAAGTCAGCCTTCCCCCTCAAAAAGACCAAGAACTGATTTTCCTTCTTATTCTTCAGATCATGAGTCTGATAACTCTGACCCTTCTGATTACCAGGACATACCCTTATCTACCTATGAGTATCCTGATGCAGAGGACCCCATTCCCTCTGCTTCCCCACCAGAAGATTTTTCTTTTGGTGAAACCCTGCATACCCTTAGAGAGCATTTCCACTGGGAGATCCAGGACTACTCACAGTCCAAAAAGAGACTCAGGGAATTTTTAAACTTGCCTCAGCAAAGGCCTCTAGCTATCCCTCCTGTTCTGGAAATTGTAGATGATGTCTTCTTGGAATCCAGCCTTACCCCTGATACTTTGCCTCCAGCTCCCAGGAAACCTGACAGGTACTATAGAGTACCTGATTCCCACAAATTCCTCTTTATGAATCCTGCTGCAGATCCAGAGACCATTTCCCAGGGACCAAAGGCATTAAGACTACAACAGCCAAAAATCCTACCCCTTCGGAAAGGGATTCTAGGGCTTTAGACAGATTGGGTAAGAAGGTATACACCTCTGCAACTCTTGCCATCAGGGCTTTAAATTGTCAGTTTCATATGTTAAAGTATCAGCATTATTATTATGGAACTAATTAAACAGAAAATGATGTTGATTCCTGATTGTGCAGAACATAAAGATTTACAAGAGTTAATGCATTCTGCTAACCAAGTTGTAAACATACTTTGCAATGTGGTTTTGATGCCTTAGAAGCATCTTGCAGGGCTGCTGTCACTGGGTCTGTTCTTAGAAGGCATGCTTGGCTTAAGGAACAAACCTTGTCAGACCATGTCAAAGCAAAATTATTAGATGCACCATTACACCAAGGGCGTCTTTTTGGCAGTAAAGCAGAAGAAGCCCTCAAAAGGATGGAGGAAAAAAAAAAATCTATGCAAACTGTTAAAGATTTTTTACAGGTACAGCCACCTAGATTCAGTAGGCATTGACCTTCTAAAAATTGGTAATTTCCAGTCCCTCCCAGACCTTCTCAGTCCAAACTCTGGGGCAGCAGACCACCAAGACTACAGTGTCAGGGTATGCACAGATCTAAGCAATGGAGTGCTCCCACCTCTAAAACAGGGAGTAGTAAGCCGACATCCTATGGTAAAATCTCATAATGACTTATCCTTAACTCTTCCAAGCCTTACCCAAGTACTTCCACCTTTAGGAGGGAGACTTGCCCTGCATGACAAAAACTGGGGAGTACATTACCCAGGACAGATGGGTCCTAAACATCGTTTCCCAGGCATACAGATTCCACTTCTACTCACTGCCAACCCCAAGTGGATGGCCAGACCTCCCCCCAAACCAGTGGGCAGAGGCCCAAAAGCAAGTACTTTCTCTTCTCAGTATCAAGGCTATTCAGCTTGTCCCAGCAGAACAAAGGAGACAAGGTTTTTATTCCAGACTATTTCTAGTACCCAGAAAAGAAAACTCTTGGCGCCCTATCCTGGACCTGTCTATTCTCAACACCTTTCTGGTGGTTCCAAAATTCAAAATGCGTACTCTCCTATACCTGCTTCCTATGCTAGCCAAGGACTCCTGGCTAGCCACCCTAGACTTAAAAGAAGCTTATCTGCACATCCTCATAAGGAAATCTTGCAGGAAAAACCTACGTTTCAGAGCAGGCTCTATGCACTATCAGTTCTCTGCACTTCCCTTTGGCTTATCTACTCCGCCCAGGGTATTCACAAAATGCCTAGCTCCAGCCATTGCATATTGCAGGCAGAGAAGAATTAAAATTTACCCGTACTTGGATGATTGCCTGATTCAGCCAGACAGTCAGGAATTGCTGCTACAGCACCTGACATTTGTAAAGAGACTTCTAACTTCACTAGGGTACACCATCAACGAAAATAAATCACATCTGGTACCCAGCCAACAGATTGTATTCCTGGGAGCTAACTTGAACACAACTTCCCAGATGTCATTCCTCACTCCAGAAAAACAAATTTATTTAACAAACTACTTCAATCTACTGGCCACCAAAACCCAGCTATCTGCAAGAAAAATACTACAAGCCCTAGTGTTCATGGCCTCTTGCATTCTACTAATTCCGTATGCAAGACTGCAGATGAGGAAACTTCAGTGTTACTTGAAAAGTCACTGGTGTCAACATTCTCAGGACCTGGAAACAATGATTCCTATCATTCCTTGCCTAAGGACAGAGTTCCTTTGGTGGGCAGAGGCCTTCTACCACAACAAGGGACTCCCTTTCACTCAACGCCCAGCTGCCCAAACCCTAACAACAGACGCATCAGACTATGCATGGAGGGCTTACATGGCAGGACAGTGCATTCAAGGCAAATGGAGCCCAAAGCAAATGCACCTGCATATCAATCAAAAAGAAATGTTAGCTGTACAGAATGCTCCCACAGCCTTCAAATGTCTTATTCTTCCAGGACAACTATTGGTAAAGACAGACATAAGCAGGGGGGAACCCATTCATACCCACTCTGCAGATATGCCATGGCTCTGTGGAACACAGCCTTGAGCAACAAAGTGCACCTGCATGCTCAGTTCCTGCCAGGCAAACTAAATTCACTGGCAGACGACTTAAGCAGAAATCTAATGGACTCACATGAGTGGAAACTGGAACCCAAAATATTCAAGCTTCTGAGGCACAGGTGGGGGGCACCAGAGGTGGACCTCTTTGCTTCCCCTCAGAACTATCATTTGAGCAAATATTGCACCAGGGCTCCCCACAGCCAAGCATGGAAAGTGGATGCCCTGTCCTTTACCTGGGAAAACCTCTCAATCTATGCCTTTCTCCCTCTGCCCCTCCTCTCGAAGGTTCTACTTAAGATCAAACAGGACAAGCCAAGGACAATCCTGATTACACCAGATTGGCCTCGCCACCACTGGTACCCTTTTTTGCGCAGTCGGACAGTAGTGCCACCATGGCACCTGCCTCAGACCCCTTCCCTGCTGTCCCAGCAGGAGGGCCAGATTTTGCATCCTCAGCTACAGACCCTGAATCTAGCAGCCCGGTTCACCCCCTGAACACATCACCATCAACTCTCAGTAAACAGGTGCTGGATGTCATCCTTGAGGCAAGGAGGCCTAGTACTAAAAATTCCTATTTGGAAAAGTGGAAAAGATACTCTTCTTGGAGCCAACCTCCGGGAATGGACACAGCTGTGCCCAGCTTATCTTGTATACTAGATTACTTAACAGAAATGCTCCACAAAGGCCTTTCCTTCTCTTCATTTAAGATTCATGCCTCTGCCATCTCAGCTCATTATAATACTGAGCCACCCTTCTTCTCTCGTCCTCTGGTCAAAACAGTTCCTGAGAGGAGCCAAAAATTTTAGACCCCCCCCAAGAGAACTCCCACTCCAGCCTGGGACCTTTCCTTTGTATAGGAAAAGCTCACGCTTCCGTCCTTTGAACCTGCTGCTACAGCAGAGTTAAAATTCCTCTCATGGAAAACAGCTTTACTTCTAGCCATCACTTCAGCAAGAAGAGTGCCTGAATTGCAGGCCCTTATGGCCATGGAACTCAATTATCTTCCATGCAGACGTGGTTTCCCTCAGGACTAACCCATCATTTATGCCCAAGGTGGTATCTAGTGTGTATTTAAACCAATCCATTCATTTGCCGACTTTTTTCCCTAATCCTCAGAATAAAGGGGAAAGAATTCTGCACTCCCTGGACGTGCACAGGCAGCTTAGGTTCTATCTGGGCAGGACTAAGCCTTTGAGAAAATCTGACCAGCTTGTTAGTCAGCTTTGCTGCAGGGGCAGGGCAAGGCCATTTCAAAGCAAACCATTTCTGAATGGATAGCACACTACATCCATTTCTGCTACAAACACCATGAGAAACCTACCCCACAGGGGATCAGAACACATTCCACTAGGGCTACATCAACTTCTACAGCATTTCTCATGGGAGTCCCTACCAGGGACATCCTGGAAACTGCAACCTGGAGCTCTGTACACATATTTCATCATGCATTACCACTTGCCTATCTTTTCTGAATCCAGAGCTGGATTTGCCACAGCAGTCTTACAGGGCCTGCTTGCCAGCCCTAATACTTCTTGACTACCTCCACCCATCCTCAGCTTTGGGAATCAACCCAAACGTGATGACTGCAACAGTGAAACATGAAGAACATAGTATAGTTGTGTACACTTACCATAAATGTAGATGTTCAAGTGTATTCACTGTTGCAGTCCTGGTTACTCTCCCTCCAGCCCCCTGACTTCTGTTTACTTCTACCTATCCTTTTTGTTTGGCATATCTTATATCATTGGTATTTGCTTTTTGCTGGGGGTATTCATACCATGTAATTGCTTCCTATTTTGGGGACTCCTGACATCTGCGGCAAGAAAAACTGATGTAATGGCGTCGGCTGCATGTTTTATACCCCTGATGACCTGACGTCATGGAAGAAGTGACAGCATCCGACGCAGAAATCCCAAGACTCTGGTATTCAGGCCGACTGAGGGCTACCTGCAGGCAGATAACCCAAATGTGATGACTCCAACAGTGAATACACTCAACATCTACATTTATGGTAAGTGTACACAACTGTACTTTTTCAGATAAGTGCCCTGTTGGGGTTTTCTTATTTTGTTTTGTTTTTTTCTTTTGTTGTGAGGATAAATGTCATCCAGAAAGGGAAAATGTCAGTGTGGGAGGCAGATTTCCCACAAAGACAGTCACGAGCAGTGTTTCTTTTGCTTGGGTGCTTCGCACGACCATACATCGTGCCCAGTTTGTCAAGTGTTTGAACCCAAGACCCTACATGGTCGTCTTTCCTCCTTGTCTATCTAGCTAGAGAACCATTGTCTTAAGTTGTGTTAGCACATGGTGGAACTGTCCTTTCCCGAGGGTCAGCTCTTTGCCAAGGAGGAGCCAAAAAAGTCAGATTTGACTGCTGTACCATCTCTCTCGAATGTCTGTCTCAAGGCTGTTGATTCCGCTGCCATGACTGTTTCATAGGTCAGCATTGATCCGGCTCCTCGCACATCCTGTGAGGATCTGCAGACATCTTTTGCGAATGTTGAAGGGGAACCTCTGCTGATCATGTCTGAGGGACCAAGGGGTGTTCTGCAGATTCTTGTTCTGGAGGAAATTCCCACTACGTTTATTGTCAGCAATGGTCCAAACCTCCTAAGATCTTTAGGACTGATATCTCTTTGAAAATGAAGCAGAAAACAAAACACATTTCCCCTGCTCCTAAAGATTCCCAATGTGAATGACAGGGTTTTACACGGGGGTTGTTTAATGTACTAATGCCCCCCTTAAGAGGCCTAGGGAGCAGGACTCATATGATGAGGAATTGGGCTCTGGAGAAAAGTCGTTAGCTTACTCCTCTCAGATTCCTTCTCTGTTGGACTATGATTCTGAAGGAGGATGACTCCAGTAGTCTGGATTCTCCCTTTGAGGAATTTTGCTTTGGGGGTACTATCTCTTTTGTGATGGAATTTTTTTAAATGGGACTTTACCCAGGTTTCTGACATGAAAGAGAGGTGTTATGAAATCTTCTAAGCCCTTTGCTGTCCCTCCTGTCCTAGCTGTAGTGTTGGACACTTTTTCAGCAGCTGCTCAGGCTCCTGATTCCCAGCCTCCAGACCCTAAAAAACTGATATTCTTTATAAGGTGCCTGATGATTGTAAGTTTCTTTATAAATAAATGTTCTGCTGATCCCTCTGTTGTGTCTGTCTCTTCAGACAAACCTTCCAAACTATTCCCCTCTACTAAATTGCTCCTGTTGATAATAAAAATCTATTTGGTTCTGCAGCTGCTGAGCTTTTAAACTCTGCAAGAGAAGGGTAAGGCCTTGCAGGAATTAAAACCTATTTTTGTTTTCCTTATTCCCAAATTTCAGAAGAATTATCGTTCTAAGCCTGCCTTTGTGTGTAGACAGTCTTGCCCTCCTCCCAAAGGTTAAAAATAGGTTCTAGAAGGGCTCCTCCTGCTAAGTCTAAGACTGCTATGATTTAGAAGCCTCCTTTTCCAGACAAGCCAGGTGCTCTCCATCCCCAGTCAGGTTCCTTTGTCTCTTCATCTTTCCTTGTCTCTTCTCAATTGGTTAAGGATCACTCAGAATTCTTGGGTTCTGTCTATCATTCGTCGGGGATTCTTCATGGTGTGGAAATCCCTTTCTCCTTTTTTGGGCATTCCTCAGCGTGCACAGGAACAGTTGCCTTCCTCTTGAATGCTTTCTCTTCAGACTCTGTTTCCTCCTCTTCCTCAGGCTTTCCTAGTCTCTCTCTATCTCAAGGATGCCTATCTCCACGTTCCTGTTCATCCCCATTTCAAAAAATGTTTACATTTCTGTTTCTTCCTTGCATTTTCAGTTCTTTGCTTTGCTCTTTGACCTCTGCTACTCCAAGGGTCTTCACCAAATGCCTCGCTCCTGTGATTGCCTTTTGCAGGATGAGGGGGTGCAAATCTTTCCTTACCTGGACGACCTGCTCTTTCAGGCTTCCTTCCCTGAGACCTTGAGACAGCACCTTCACGATGCTATTTGCCTTTTGCAAAGCCTAGGGTTTATGGTAAATTTCCAGAAATCCTTCCGGCCTCCTTTCTCAAGATCATGTTTTTCTCTGGTGCAGGCTCCAGACCATTTCTATTCTGGCTTCACTTCCACCACACAAGGCTCGGACTCGGATTGCCTTTTTTCAATCCATTCTTCCTTTGGTTTCAGTTACAGCCAGAGAGTTTCTAAGGGCACTGGGTTACATGGCTTCTACCAACCCTATGCTTCCTCTAACCAGGCTGAATATAAGGAAGTTTCAGTGGTTTCTAAAGTCAGTGTGGGTTCAACATTGTCATCCTTTAGACTTCCTAGTTCCTCTTCTTCATGCCTCAAACTAGAGCTTCAGTTTTGGACTCATCAGCTGTCTCTCAACCCAGGGCTTCCTTTTCAGCCCCCAGTCCCCTCTTGGGAACGTTTTTCAGATGCCTCAGATACAAGGTGGGAAGGCTTCTTTCAGCATCTAAAAGTTCAGGACCTTTGGCACATTCATCATAGGGTGGACCATATCAACTTCAATGAGATGTTAATTCTCCTCCTTGCTCTTCAGGCCTCCCATGCTCTTTCTTCCAGGGCCTCTAAATCTTTACAGACAATCCCACAGTAATGTGGTATATCAACAAGCAATGGGAGGCATGGTCTTAACTCCTATGCAAGCTAGCTCTTCAGATTTGGGATCTGGCTGTCCAGTGTCAGGTGACTCTTCAGGCTATTTATACTCCTCCTGAACAAAACATTGTGGCAGACTGCCTGAACAGGTCTATAACACAGACTCATGAATGGATGCTTCACAGAGATATGTTTCTGGACATTGACCACTAGTGGGGATATTCCTCAGGTAGCTCTTTTTTCTCCCTTCTGAACAGACAACTTCATCTGTTTTGCACCAAGTTTTGTATTGAAAGGGGATGATTCTCTACACCTTCCCTCTCCATCCTCTCATACAGAAGGTCCTGCTCAATATAAAAAAAAAGTCCCCAAAATCTTGTTGTTGACTCCCTTTTGGCCCAGACAGCATTGGTTCCCTCTTCTGCACCTAGCCAAGGGCTGTCACCACAAGTTACTTCACAGGGTGGACCTACTCACACAAGACAAGGGTTCTCTTGTCTGTTCTCACTTGTCCACTCTTCATCTGACACTGTGGGCGATAGGATTTTGATCCCTTTTAAGCACCTTTTTTCTGAGGATATGCTCTAGGTTCTGCAGACGACCAGGAAACACACTACCAGTTAATCTTTGTCCAAAATGAAGAGATTTTCTGTCTGGTGTCTTGCTCATTACCAGGATCCACTTCCTGTGGATTGTCCTTTGATTCTCTTATTCGTTTGAATTGTTCTGTGCTGAGTTGGAATACTGTTCAGTTAAAGCTCACCTTTCAGCTATTTCTGCTTGCTTGCCTTGGACTATTCCTTTGGCTTATAGGTTTGAAGTCAAACAATTTCTTAAAGGCATCCTTCTTATTAGGCCTCATTGGAAGCCTATTCCTTCTTCCTGGGACCTTAATTTTGTTCTTGTTTATGCCCAAGGTGGTTAATAAATTGTCTCTTAATCGGCCTATTAATTTGCCCACTTTTTCACTTCTCTGCCTGCCACTGAGCAGGTTCTTCACACCTTGGATTTGCATAGGCAGCTCAGATATTATTTGTATAAGATTAACGACATTCGCAAATCTGAGCAACTTTTTGTTTTCTTTCATCATGGATCTCTAGGTTTGGCTGTTGCTAAGCAAACCATTTCTTCTTGGATTTCTAAGGTCATTTCCTTTTGTTACCCTTTTCATGGGAAAATATTTTTCTGCTTCTGCAAAGGCTCATTCTATCAGGGCACCTCTGGTGCTTTGAGGATGGATACTAATTTTATCCTTGAGGCTGCTACTTGATCTTTTGTCCATACCTTTACTAAGCAATACGAGCTGGATGTGGTTTCCAGGCTAGAGCTGGTTTTGCCAGGGCCATCTTGCATGGCTTTCTTGAGGGCTCTGCTGGGCCTTCCTCCTCCCATGTTTCCTCTTGATCTTTTATACTCTCCCTTTAGTAAGGAATACTGCAACAGAAATATGGAAGTATATAGTACAGTTGTGTAAAATCTTGCCCTAACAGTAGTTGTCCTTCCCTTCACTGTTGCAGTATTCTCTCCCTCCTTCCTCCCACCCTTTATTCTTTACTCCTTTTCCTTTTTTCTTTCTGGATGCACATGGCCCTCCATTTCTCCTTGGATTGTTGTTCTTCCTGAGGCTTTTCAATTATGAGGTGTGTGTGTGTGTGTATACATATGTATGTGTATATATATATATATATATATATATATATATATATATATATATATATATATATATATATAATCTGTATGCAGCGGAGAGCATACATGTGACATACAGTGTCTTTTAAAAATCCTAAGGCCTTGGTATACCGGCCGAGCATTGAGCTACCCTTGGCAGGGGATCCCTTTAGTAAGGAATGCTGCAACAGTGAGGGGAAGGACATCTACTGTTATGGTAAGATTTTACACTACTGTACTTTCTAGCTCTTGATCTTATGCACTGAATGAGGGATGAGCATAACTGGTTCTCAAGGGTCTGTTGCCCTCGACAGTTGCTGGGTGTAAATTCCAAAAGAAGTTAGCCAAGTGATCAGGATTGGAGGGAGGATAAGGACCCAAAATCCCAGTATAAAGATAGAGGGGACCAGAAGTGAATGGCTCCCATAGCATCTGACCAGCTGGACAACTACACAGGTAAAAGCTGCACTCTCTAAAGCCAAAAACACAGCATCCATGGGACCGGACAACATCCCAGGCTGCGTTTTACATGAACTTCAGAACGAACTGGCTCCCCACTGAAGCACCATGTTCAATAATGGCCTGGCATCAGGTTTTGTGCCCACTGAATGGCACACAGCAACAGTTATCCCACTTCACAAAGGGGGAGCCACCACTGATCCCGGGAACTATCGACCTTTTAGCCTGATGAGCCTGGTCTGCAAAGCCATGGAACATATCATCATGAAACTCGTAAACAAAGACATTGGTAACCTCCAAACTCTGGATCCCACCCAGTTCGGGTTTGTGAAAGGCAGATCATGCCTCCTGAACCTGATCGACTTCTTTGAGGCAGTCACCAAAGCCGTAGATAAGGGTAAGGTGGTTCACACAGCCTGTCTTGACCTCACCAAGGCTTTCGACACCATCCCCCATTCCGGAATTATAGCTAAACTCACTATAACTAGGTATAAATCCCTACATCACAAGATGTGTTGCCAACTGGCTCACTGACATAAATCTGACCGCAAAAGCAGTGACAAGTGGAGTACCACAGGGTTCCGTCCTGGGACCTCGCTGTTTGGTATCTACTTCTCTGAAGTACAGGCTAACGAAGTTCGCAGATGACTGCAAACTAGGAGCCATAGTCAAGTCCCTGAATGATTTGGACATCCTACAGAAAGGCCTCGCTGAGACAGATGTCTGGTTTCAGATCCATGGCTTCAAGCTCAATGCCAAAAAGTGCAGTGTCATCCCCTTTAGTAAAAACTCTGTACCCATGAACTACCACATAGGCAGCAATCTACTTAACACTGAATGTGTGCTAAGAGACCTTGGGACCCAGGTGGACAGTAGTCTCTCCTTTGGTAGTCACATCGCCACAGTAGTCGGGAAGTCCTTGTACGTGGCACACCTCATCATAAAAGGGTTCTCATCCAGGAAAAAAGAGGTCATTGTTCCCCTCTACTCGACACTCAGACCCATTATAGAGTACAACGCCCCTTTTGGAATATACCTCACAAGACATCTGCAGCAGCTGGAAAGGCCACAGAAGTACGTCACAAACTGGCCTCAAACAAATGCCCTACACTGACTGCCTCAAAAAACTCCAGCTTTACTCTGTAGCATATCGCCTACTCCGAGGTGATCTCTGCCTAACATATAAAGCTATGTCAAACCCAGAGCTGTTTGACATGCTACACCTAAAGAAATCCCAATCCCTCCGAGCTACATGCTCTAGGGACCTAAACCTGGACACCACAAGAAGCAGGACATGCTGGGGGGATAGTGTCCTGTCCCAGAGACTTCCCATACTCTGGAACAGGCTACCCATCTATGCCAAGCAAAGTTTTTCTTTAGCACTCTTCAAGAAAAATCTTGATGAGTGGATGGGAAATAAGAAATACACCCCGGGGATCACCTCTGTGTCTCTGCTCGACAGTGGCACAGGAAAATAACTTTCTTGGGTGGCGTAAGCCAGGGAACCTTGTTGGCTAGGCTTACGTAGGCCCTTTGACTGATAGCCTAGTACCTACCTATGGAGGATCCCCGACCTTTGTACCTTCCAGCTCCCTCGGTATCCCGGATGTCTTTATCGTCCCAGGTTGATCTCCAGTGTTACTGGTGTCAGGGAAGTCTATATACCCTACACCTAGTATTGTCAATCCCTTCTTAGTTAAGGATGTGGCTAGCTCAGGCAGATTGCATACTTTTTTTTTAACCTGTTACACTGCGGGAAATCTCTCTAGAGTCTTCACACACTCTGCCGCAGATCTGACCTCCTCCAGATCAAATCTTGTCTGATCCTAATGCCATTAGGAGGGTATCTAAGCCTCCATTGGTTGCCTTGACCCATTCTTTTCAGTCCATTGGGAGTATGAAATCATTGGATTTGGTGTAGCTGATGCACTCCTTTTTGTAGGCCCAGATCCAGCCAGGGTTCCTTCCAGCTTCCTTTACCCCACTGGCAGAGGGTTTTGCTCCATCTATTATGTTTACTGTCCTGGAACCCTTTGCTCTGGGGTTTGTGTATCCATTTGCTTTGCTATCACCGAGGTCTGCTCCAACAGGATGCCTAATTCAGGCAGTGACCCCTTCCGTAGCATTTTCTACTCCAGTGGCTTCAGAACTAGGCTTGCCTCTGAGCAGAGAGTTCAGGGCCATAGTCCTAGGATCAGGGACGACACTCCAGGTTTCTTAGTTATCCCTTGCTCTCAGGGAATCAGCACTTGACAGTTTGGCTTTAGTCTTGGTGTCATAGGTCAGGTCCGTAGTGGAGACCAGTGTTTCACTCAGATCCTAAGGTCTGTGGAGTATCCACTCCAAATGTCCTGCCTCTGCTTTTGATGCCATAGAGAGGATTTTCTCTAGATCAGAGGTGGATTAGTCAAGAGCAACTATTCATCCTCCCCCATCTTTTGTGTCTGAACCTGCAGATGTGCCTCAGCTGGCTCCAGGGCAGCCCTCACCATCAGCCTTCCAAACATCCCTGGCTCTTCTAGATCCTCTCCGCATGAATTCTTCTGTTCGGGAAATACATAGAAAGAGCCTTTGCAAGAGGAAGCACATAGATTCTCCCAATGAGTTTCTTGCCCAGGACAGTGACCTTGATGAAGAGGAGGGGGGTCTCCCAAATCCCTCAGCAATGACACCTCTTTTGGAAATCTCCTAGAATTACTATGACAGTGTGGGGGATGGAATGCCAAAGCCCCTTCCCTGGTGGAATCTGTGTTGTTGGAGGCCATTGGTGCAGGCCCATCCATGTCTTGAATGGTGCCTCCTCTGGATACGTTTACTGATCTGGTGTCATGGAGGACATAAAGCGAGCCAGATTTGGTGAAACCAATTTGTAAAAAAAATGTCAGGATTTTAACATCACCTAAAGACTTGACCAAACTGGAGTTAAGGTCCCACTGTTGAGATTGTGTGGTGGCTGCAGCCCCCAAGTGGATATTTTTAAAGAGAGGTCTGCAGACCATCCCTCAACATAGTATGTTGGGCTTTGGACCATTTTGGGAAACTACGCATATGCCTCAGCAGCCTTCACGTTAAGAGTACTTAACTATTTGGCTCATTTGATGTGGCTTCAGCGAGATTTGTTGTTAGAAGTGCCAAATGTAGTGAAGAGACAACAGTCCTCAGAGATGCAAAACACTCTTGAGATGCAATTGTCTGCCATGCAGTCTATTACTAACGTGTCTGTTCTCCAGTGTGGCAGATGGCACATCTCACAAAGTGGTCTCGGAAATTGCTATGTGCTGGCACTCCAGGATACGCTTGTGCAATTTTGCAGACTGCTTTAAAGTGTCCTTTGTCATTTTGCCACTTGGCGGTTCTTTGTGGTTTGACCCAAAAGTCAAGGATACTTTAACTAGGAGCGAGCAAGATGGAAAGACAGTCTGCCACTGGAGTGTGCTTTGCCACCTCCCAGTAGTCCTGCTTGAGGAATCTAAAGGCGGGGTAAGTGTCTTTTCTTTTGTGAATCACAGCAGCCTTTTTAAGATGCTCCTGGTGAAGGCTCCCCTTGTGGTAAGTGGGGCAACTACAGCGGATGGCTTGTACATGGCAGGGGTGGTCCATAGAATTAAAGGACAACCGCGCCCTCAGACTCAAAAAACATATTAATTTCATCATGGTTTGAGGTTTCCTACATTTTAACAGCACTTTGAGACTATTTTGAGCTTTTTAGATATTTTTAGATGCAATT